>NC_141018.1:37876618-38433406 GCF_052327205.1 Somniosus microcephalus
GCTTAATGACACACATTGAACAGGTCACCTTCCCCTCCTCCCAACACACTGGCTTAATGACACACATTGAACAGGTCACCTTCCCCTCCTCCCAACACACTGGCTTAATGACACACATTGAACAGGTCACCTTCCCCTCCTCCCAACACACTGGATTAATGACACACATTGAACAGGTCACCTTCCCCTCCTCCGAACACACTGGCTTAATGACACACATTGAACAGGTCACCTTCCCCTCCTCTCAACACACTGGATTAATGACACACATTGAACAGGTCACCTTCCCCTCCTCTCAACACACTGGATTAATGACACACATTGAACAGGTCACCCCCCCCTCCTCCCAACACACTGGCTTAATGACACACATTGAACAGGTCACCTTCCCCCCCTCCTCCCAACACACTGGCTTAATGACACACAATGAACAGGTCACCTTCCCCTCCTCCCAACACACTGGATTAATGACACACAATGAACAGGTCACCTTCCCCTCCTCCCAACACACTGGCTTAATGACACACAATGAACAGGTCACCTTCCCCTCCTCCCAACACACTGGCTTAATGACACACAATGAACAGGTCACCTTCCCCTCCTCCCAACACACTGGCTTAATGACACACATTGAACAGGTCACCTTCCCCTCCTCCCAACACACTGGATTAATGACACACAATGAACAGGTCACCTTCCCCTCCTCCCAACACACTGGCTTAATGACACACATCGAACAGGTCACCTTCCCCTCCTCCCAACACACTGGATTAATGACACACATTGAACAGGTTACCTTCCCCTCCTCCCAACACACTGGCTTAATGACACACATTGAACAGGTCACCTTCCCCTCTTCCGAACACACTGGCTTAATTACACACATTGAACAGGTCACCTTCCCCTCCTCCCAACACACTGGCTTAATGACACACATTGAACAGGTCACCTTCCCCTCTTCCGAACACACTGGCTTAATGACACACATTGAACAGGTCACCTTCCCCTCCTCCCAACACACTGGCTTAATGACACACATTGAACAGGTCACCTTCCCCTCTTCCGAACACACTGGCTTAATGACACACATTGAACAGGTCACCTTCCCCTCCTCCCAACACACTGGCTTAATGACACACATTGAACAGGTCACCTTCCCCTCTTCCGAACACACTGGCTTAATGACACACATTGAACAGGTCACCTTCCCCTCCTCCCAACACACTGGCTTAATGACACACATTGAACAGGTCACCATCCCCTCCTCTCAACACACTGGCTTAATGACACACATTGAACAGGTCACCTTCCCCTCTTCCCAACACACTGGCTTAATGACACACATTGAACAGGTCACCTTCCCCTCCACCCAACACACTGGCTTAATGACACACATTGAACAGGTCACCTTCCCCTCCTCCCAACACACTGGCTTAATGACACACAATGAACAGGTCACCTTCCCCTCCTCCCAACGCACTGGCTTAATGACACACATTGAACAGCTCACCTTCCGCTCCTCCCAATACACTGGCTTAATGACACACATTGAACAGGTCACCTTCCACTCCTGCGGACACACTGGCTTAATGACACACATTGAACAGGTCACCTTCCCCTCCTCCCAACACACTGGATTAATGACACACATCGAACAGGTCACCTTCCCCTCCTCCCAACACACTGGCTTAATGACACACATTGAACAGGTCACCTTCCCCTCCTCCCAACACACTGGCTTAATGACACACATTGAACAGGTCACCTTCCCCTCCTGCCAACACACTGGCTTAATGACACACATTGAACAGGTCACCTTCCCCTCCTCCCAACACACTGGCTTAATGACACACATTGAACAGGTCACCTTCCCCTCCTCCCAACACACTGGCTTAATGACACACATTGAACAGGTCACCTTCCCCTCCTCCGAACACACTGGCTTAATGACACACATTGAACAGGTCACCTTCCCCTCCTCCCAACACACTGGCTTAATGACACACATTGAACAGGTCACCTTCCCCTCCTCCCAACACACTGGCTTAATGACACACATTGAACAGGTCACCATCCCCTCCTCCCAACACACTGGCTTAATGACACACATCGAACAGGTCACCTTCCCCTCCTCCCAACACACTGGCTTAATGACACACATTGAACAGGTCACCTTCCCCTCCTCCCAACACACTGGCTTAATGACACACATTGAACAGGTCACCTTCCCCTTCTCCCAACACACTGGCTTAATGACACACATTGAACAGGTCACCTTCCCCTTCTCCCAACACACTGGCTTAATGACACACATTGAACAGGTCACCTTCCCCTCCTCCCAACACACTGAAGCACGGTGGCATAGTGGTTAGCACTGTTGCCTCACAGGGCCAGAGACCCGGGTTCGAATCCGGCCTCGGGCGACTGTCTGTGTGGAGTTTGCACATTCTCCCCGTGTTTGCGTGGGTTTTCTCCGGGTGCTCCGGTTTCCTCCCACAGTCCAAAGATGTGCAGGTTAGGTTGATTGGCTATGATAAATTGACCCTTAGTGTTAGGGGGATTAAATACGTGGGGTTACAGGGAAAGGGTGGGACAAGTGTTGGTGTAGGGGTTACGGGGATCGGGTGGCATATGTGTCGGTGCAGGCTCGATGGGCCAAAATGGCCTCTATCTGCACTGTGGGGTTTCTGTGATTCTGTGTGATCATGTACACATGACCAGCTTACTTCTGCTTTAAAGCATCTAACCTTTGTGTTTCACACATCGCTGTCAGCTCAGAAAACGTCTGAAGAATTTGTTGCCACTCTGCAATTGTGGATTACTTCCTTTGTATTCTTGGGATCATCAAGGTGAAAAAAAACAACAATGCTGGGGCATACTGCCCATAGTTTGCAACCAGTGTCCCATCAAACACTCCCAGGCAGGTACAGCACGGGTTAGATACAGAGTAAAGCTCCCTCTACACTGTCCCATCAAACACTCCCAGGGCAGGTACAGCACGGGTTAGATACAGAGTAAAGCTCCCTCTACACTGTCCCATCAAACACTCCCAGGGCAGGTACAGCACGGGTTAGATACAGAGTAAAGCTCCCGCTACACTGTCCCATCAAACACTCCCAGGGCAGGTACAGCACGGGTTAGATACAGAGTAAAGCTCCCTCTACACTGTCCCATCAAACACTCCCAGGGCAGGTACAGCACGGGTTAGATACAGAGTAAAGCTCCCTCTACACTGCCCCATCAAACACTCCCAGGGCAGGTACAGCTCGGGTTAGATACAGAGTAAAGCTCCTTCTACACTGCCCCATCAAACACTCCCAGGGCAGGTACAGCTCGGGTTAGATACAGAGTAAATCTCCCTCTACACTGCGCCATCAAACACTCCCAGGGCAGGTACAGCACGGGTTAGATACAGAGTAAAGCTCCCTCTACACTGCCCCATCAAACACTCCCAGGGCAGGTACAGCACGGGTTAGATACAGAGTAAAGCTCCCTCTACACTGCCCCATCAAACACTCCCAGGGCAGGTACAGCACGGGTTAGATACAGAGTAAAGCTCCCTCTACACTGTCCCATCAAACACTCCCAGGGCAGGTACAGCACGGGTTAGATACAGAGTAAAGCTCCCTGTACACTGTCCCATCCAACACTCCCAGGGCAGGTACAGCACGGGTTAGATACAGAGTAAAGCTCCCTCTACACTGTCCCATCAAACACTCCCAGGGCAGGTACAGCACGGGTTAGATACAGTGTAAAGCTCCCTCTACACTGTCCCATCAAACACTCCCAGGGCAGGTACAGCACGGGTTAGATACAGTGTAAAGCTCCCTGTACACTGTCCCATCAAACACTCCCAGGGCAGGTACAGCACGGGTTAGATACAGAGTAAAGCTCCCTCTACACTGTCCCATCAAACACTCCCAGGGCAGGTACAGCACGGGTTAGATACAGCGCAAAGCTCCCTCTACACTGTCCCATCAAACACTCCCAGGGCAGGTACAGCACGGGTTAGATACAGAGTAAAGCTCCCTCTACACTGTACCATCATACACTCCCAGGGCAGGTTCAGCACGGCTTAGATACAGAGTAAAGCTCCCGCTACACTGTCCCATCAAACACTCCCAGGGCAGGTACAGCACGGGTTAGATACAGAGTAAAGCTCCCTCTACACTGTCCCATCAAACACTCCCAGGGCAGGTACAGCACGGGTTAGATACAGAGTAAAGCTCCCTCTACACTGTCCCATCAAACACTCCCAGGGCAGGTACAGCACGGGTTAGATACAGAGTAAAGCTCCCTCTACACTGTCCCATCAAACACTCCCAGGGCAGGTACAGCACGGGTTAGATACAGCGTAAAGCTCCCTCTACACTGTCCCATCAAACACTCCCAGGGCAGGTACAGCACGGGTTAGATACAGCGTAAAGCTCCCTCTACACTGTCCCATCAAACACTCCCAGGGCACGTACAGCACGGGTTAGATACAGAGTAAAGCTCCCTCTACACTATCCCATCAAACACTCCCAGGGCAGGTACAGCACGGGTTAGATACAGTGTAAAGCTCCCTCTACACTGTCCCATCAAACACTCCCAGGGCACGTACAGCACGGGTTAGATACAGTGTAAAGCTCCCTCTACACTGTCCCATCAAACACTCCCAGGGCACTTTTCTACCTGGCAATTGTTCTGTGAAATGAAAGATTAGGTTGTGTAGTATTTTTGGAGAACTAGCCATGACCTAATTGAAAAGCTTTATCCCCACCCGTTTCCCAATGGGAGCAGACAAAGGCTGCTGCTCACACATGATTCGTTAGTTGGATAAGTAAAGACTTGGTGATCGTGCTGAATTAATTGGAGATGATTGAGAGGGCCCTCCTCAGGTTTCCTGTTACAGTAACAGGACAGCTTTAATCACCGTACAAGCAAAGCACATATTGATATTGGATCGGAAATAATTACACTACATCCGGTTGGTCTGTACTTATCTAATTTATACACCAAATATTATTTGAGGTTACTGAGTACAACGAACAGAATAAGTTGATTAACATGACAGGTGAGAACGCAGGAAATTGATGACAAGACGTGCTCCGGCTAATGTGCTGTGTTCAGAAGGAGCTGGAATTATTTATGTCAAGTTAGCTTGGGTGAGAAAAGAGAAACAAAGTGAATTCCGCCTTCCAATAACACAGAGCTACGTTTTAAGCATTAGTGGTAGACTGCCCCTATGGCTCAGACTATAAAGGCACTGCTGGTGTGGTCGCAGATTAGACCCTCAGTCTTTGATGGTTTGGCTGGTCTAGGTTACCTCAGCCAGGAGGGGCCATCAGCCGCCCGGGGGCCCTGCTGGGACGTACGCTCGTGAAGACAATTGGTGAGGGCAGGATTGGGCTTTTCTCCACAGTCGAGCACGCTACTGACTCACTGCCCGTCAGTGCCAGCCATGGATCAGTGGGCAGCACCCTCGCCTCTGAATCAAATGGTTGTGGGTTCAAGTCCCCACTCCAGAGACTTGAGCACAAAATCCAAGCTCACACTTCAGTGCAGTACTGAGGGAGCTCTGCGCTGTCGGAGGGTCAGTACTGAGGGAGCGCCGCACTGTCGGAGGGTCAGTACTGAGGGAGCGCCGCACTGTCGGAGGGGTAGTACTGAGGGAGCGCCGCACTGTCGGAGGGTCAGTACTGAGCGAGCGCCGCACTGTCGGAGGGTCAGTACTGAGGGAGCGCCGCACTGTCGGAGGGGCAGTACTGAGGGAGCACTGCACTGTCGGAGGGGTAGTACTGAGGGAGCGCCGCACTGTCGGAGGGTCAGTACTGAGCGAGCGCCGCACTGTTGGAGGGGCAGTACTGAGGGAGCGCCGCACTGTCGGAGGGTCAGTACTGAGGGAGCGCCGCACTGTCGGAGGGTCAGTACTGAGGGAGCGCCGCACTGTCAGAGGGGCAGTACTGAGGGAGCGCCACACTGTCGGAGGGGCAGTACTGAGGGAGCGCTGCACTGTCGGAGGGGCAGTACTGAGGGAGCGCTGCACTGTTGGAGTAGATGTTAAACCAAGGCCCCGTCTGCTCTCTCAGGTGGATGTAAAAGATCCCACAACACTATTTGAAGAAGAGCAGGGGAGTTGTCCCCGGTGTCCAGACCATTACTTATCCCTCAACCAACATCTGGCCATTTATCTCATTGTTTGTGGGAGCTTGCTGTGCGCAGATTGATTGCCGCGTTTCCTACATTACAACAGTGACTACACATCAAAATTGTTTCATTGGCTGTAAAGCACTTTGGGATGTCCTGAGGTAGTGAAAGGCGCTATAGAAATGAAAGTTCTTTCTTTTCTTACTGCTGAAAATGGCCACTTGGATGTGAAGGGGAGGAGCGGGGAAATTAAGAAAAAGTTAAAAGGTAATTGGCAAAAAATCCAGGGGAGAGATGAGGAGAATTTCTTTTTCTGCAGCGAGTTGTTGTGATCTGGAATGTGCTGCCTGAAAGGGCGGTGGGAGCAGATTCAATAGTAACTTTCAAAAGGGAATTGGATAAATACTTGAAAAGAAGAAATTTGCAGGGCTCTGGGGAAAGAGTGGGGCAGTGGGACTAATGGGAGAGCTCTACGGGCACAGTCACGATGGGCAGAAACTCCTCCTTCTGTGCTGTGTGATTCTATAGATGGGTGAGACAGATTGTATTATTCAGAGATTGAATTGGCTGTAGGTCAGAGTGTCTAATACGTAAATTGTGTTTTTTTTCGGGGGCTTGGAGCTGTTGACAGTTTCAGATGGATTTGTAAAGGCACATTTTGAGGGATCGGTACCGTAGTGGTTATGTTACTGGACTAGTAATCCAGAGGCCTGGACTAATGATCCGGAGACGCAAGTTCAAATCCCACCACGGCAGCTGAAGAATTTAAATTCACTACTTCACATCATGTTGCTGTCAACCCAGCTTATATATGGTGTGGAACACAGAAGGAGGCCATTCAGCCCCTCCAGCCCCAATCAGATCACGGCTGATCTGTATCTTAGCTCCATCTACCCGCCTTGGTTCCATAACCCTTACCCAACAAAAATCTATCAATCTCAGTTTTGAAATTTTCAATTGACCCCCAGCCTCAACAGCTTTTTGGGGAGAGTTTTCCAGATTTCCACCACCCTTTGTGTGAAGAAGTGCTTCCTGACATTACTCCTGAACGGCCTGGCTCTAATTTTAAGGTTCTTCCCCCTTGTTCTGGACTCTCCCACCCCGAGGAAATAGTTTCTCTCTCTCTAACCTATCAAATCCTTCAATCATCTTAAACACCTCGATTAGATCACCCCTTAATCCTCTACACTCGAGGGATTACAAGCCCAGTCTGTGGAACCTGCCATGACCATATTGACCTTTTGGGTTTCCGGAAGATGCAGGTTATTTCCAAGTTGCAGCTGAAAGAGTTGAACTAGTTATTCCCGATCCTACAAGCTATTTCTCGGGATCCTCCAGCCCCACAACCCTCTGAGATCTCTGCGCTCCTCCAATTCTGGCCTCTTGAGCTTTCCCGATTTCCATCACTCCACCATTGGTGGCCGTGCCTTCAGCTGCCGAGGCCCTAAGCTCTGGAATTCCCTCCCTAAACCTCTCCAACTCTCTCTCCTCCTTTAAGTCGCTGCTTAAAACCGACCTCATTGGCCAAGCTTATGGTCACCTGTCCCAATATCACATTATGCGGCTCGGTGTCAAACTTTGTTTGATAATCGCTCCTGTGAAGCTCTTTGGGATGCTTTACTACGCTAAAGATGCTATATAAATGAGGTTACAAAGATAGGGAGGGGGCGAGGCCATGGAAATATTTGAAAACAGAGGATGAGAATTTTAAAATCGAGGCATTGCTGGACCGGGAGCCAATGTAGGTCAGCGAGCACAGCGGGTGATGGGTGAACGGGACTTAGTGCGAGTTAGGACATGGGCAGCCCAGTTTTGCATGAATTCATGTTTACGCACAGCAGCTCCCCAGTGACTGAGTAGGTAGAGGCTCTGCCTGGCAACAGACTGACCAGAAAGAAAGACTTGCATTTCTGCAGCGCCTTTCACGACCACCGGACGTCCCAAAGCGCTTTACAGCCAATGAAGTACTTTTTGGAGTGTAGTCACTGTTGTAATGTAGGAAACACGGCAGCCAATTTGCGCACAGCAAGCTCCCACAAACAGCAATGTGATCATGACCAGATCACCTGTGACGTAATAAAACTCACTACGCACTTGGTTCGAGTATAAAGCAAGGCTTTAATCAACTTGTTTCAGAACATGGAGGTCTAGTTGTACTTCACTAGTTCCTTGTCTTACAAAATGTCCTGGGAAGCTGGGGCCGACGCCCGAGTATTTATACTCCTTGGATGGCGCCACCAGCTGGCCGTCCAGCGTTATTTCATGAGCCTTTTGATATACCTATCAATTCATCCAATGAAAAGCGACGAGTTAAGAAAGTAACTATAGGTTTTTATTGGCTAAATAACAGAGCCCACCCTCGTGGGTGATCGGATCCAACAAGGAGGCATACCAGCCAGTCGACCACCTTTATACCTGGGCAGGTAGGTGGAGCCATGGGCGGAGTCAGCAGTGGTCAGCCCAGGTATAACAGCGTGACAAGAGGCGACCTCATTTGTGATACAACAGTGTAACAGTGATAACCATAGTGTAACGATATAACAGTGGAAAACATAGTGTAACGATAGTGAATGATAAAAGTGGTTTACCACATTCACCCCTTGTTTAGATTTGAGTCCGGCGGGGTGAAGTGTATTACCAGTTCGGGTATGTCAGTCTGTCCGGAGGCCTCGTAAGCCTTTCCGATCGTCGCAGCAGCGGCGGCGGTGTTGCAGTATTCGATGTTGTTGCTGGTGTCTGCGTGGTCGGCGAAGGCTCGTGGGGTTCCGGCATGCCGTCTACCTGGGCTGGATTAGTGGGGGTGGTGGGGGGGGGGTAGCGGTGGTGTCTCAGGAATGCCCGAGGGTGCGAGGTCTCGTAAAGAGACTGTGTCCTCCCGCCCGTCTGGGTACGCCACATAGGCGTACTGGGGGTTGGCGTGCAGGAGGTCCACCCTCTCGACCAGGGGGTCCGTTTTATGGGCCCTCACGTGCTTTCGCAGCAAGACGGGCCCCGGAGAGGTCAGCCAGGTTGGTAGCGTGGTTCCCGTAGTCGACTTCCTGGGGAAAACAAACATTCGTTCATGGGGGGTGGCATTAATGGCAGTGCAAAGCAGTGACCGGATGGAGTGCAGCGCTGCCGGGAGGACTTCCTGCCAGCGAGAGGTTGGGAGGCCCTTAGACTTTAAGGCTAAGAGGACGGCCTTCCATACAGTCGCGTTCTCTCTTTCCACCTGGCCGTTCCCTCGGGAGTTGTAGCTGGTGGTCCTGCTTGCAGCAATACCTCTCGCTAGTAGGAACTGGCGAAGTTCCTCGCTCATGAAGGAGGAGCCCCGGTCGCTATGTATATAGTTTGGGAACCCGAACAAGGCGAAGAGGTCGTTCAGGCATTTGATGACCGTGATACTGGTCATGTCTGGGCAGGGGAAGGCAAAGGGGAAACGGGAGTACTCATCAATAATGTTGAGGAAGTACACATTACGGTCAGAGGACGGGAGGGGCCCCTTAAAATCGATGCTCAAGCGCTCGAAGGGGCGGGTGGCCTTGATCAGGCTTGCTCTGTCCGGCCTAAAGAAATGCGGTTTGCATTCGGCACAGGTTTGGCAGTTCCTGGTCATGGTCCTGACCTCCTCGATGGAGTATGGCAGGTTGCGGGCCTTAATGAAGTGGTAAAGTCTGGTGACCCCGGGGTGGCAGAGGTCGTTGTGGAGGGTCTGCAGTCTATCAATTTGCACGTTGGCGCATGTACTTCGTGATAGGGCATCTGGGGGTTCATTCAGTTTACCAGGCCGGTACAAGATGCCATAATCATAGGTGGAGAGCTCGATTCACAGAATCACAGAAACCCCACAGTGCAGATAGAGGCCATTTCGGCCCATCGAGCCTGCACCGACACATATCCCACCCGATCCCTGTAACCCCTGCACCAACACATATCCCACCCTATCCCCGTAACCCCACGTATTTAATCCCCCTAACACTAAGGGTCAATTTATCATAGCCAATCAACCTAACCTGCACATCTTTGGACTGTGGGAGGAAACCGGAGCACCCGGAGGAAACCCACGCAAACACGGGGAGAATGTGCAAACTCCACACAGACAGTCACCCGAGGCCAGATTCGAACCCGGGTCCCTGGCGCTGTGAGACAACAGTGCTAACCACTATGCCCCACCTCAAGATCTTGTCGTTCTTGATTTTTGCCCCTCAGCTTGTTATTAAACATAAAAGCGACCGAACGCTGGTCGGTGAGGAGGGTAAATCGTTTGCCTGCCAGGTAGTGCCTCCAGCGTCGTACAGCCTCCACAATCGCCTGGGCCTCCTTCTCGACCGAAGAGTGTCGGATCTCAGGGCCCTGGAGGGTCCTTGAGAAGAAGGCCACCGGTCTCCCCTCCTGGTTAAGGGTTGCGGCTAGGGCGAAGTCGGATGCATCGCTCTCCACTTGGAACGGGATGGACTCATCCACCGCGTGCATTGTGGCCTTAGCAATGTCTCCCTTAATGAGGGAGAAGGCTGCGCACGCTTCCGCCGTAAGGGGGAAGGAGGTGGACTTCATGAGGGGTCTGGCTTTGTCCGCGTAATTGGGCACCCATTGGGCATAGTAGGCGAAGAGCCCCAGGGTTCTCTTCGGCGCCTTTGGACAGTGGGGGAGGGGTAACTCCATGAGGGGGCACATTCTTTCGGGGTCGGGGCCGATGGCTCCGTTCTCTACTACGCAGCCGAGGATGGCAAGGCGCGAGGTGTTAAACACGCATTTCTCCTTATTGTAGGTGAGGTTCAGCCGTTGGGCCGTACGGAGGAATCTTTCCAGATTGACATCATGGTCCTGCCGGTCGCGGCCGCAGATGGTGACGTTATCTAGATAGGGGAACGTGGCGTGCAGCCCGTTCTGGTCAACCATCCGGTCCATCTCCCTTTGGAAGACCGAAACCCCGTTGGTGACGCCGAAGGGAACCCTAAGGAAGTGGTAGAGGCGGCCATTCGCCTCGAAGGCGGTATACTGGCGGTCCTCGGGGCGGATAGGGAGTTGGTGGTAGGCCGACTTAAGGTCGATGGTAGAGAATACTCGGTAATGCGCAATCTGATTGACCATATCAGATATGCGGGGAAGGGGGTATGCGTCCAGCTGGGTGTACCGGTTTATGGTTTGGCTGTAGTCGATGACCAGGCGGTTTTTATTGCCGGTCTTAACGACTACTACCTGGGCACGCCAGGGGCTGGTGCTCCCCTCAATGATGCCCTCCTTCAGGAGACGCTGTACCTCAGAGCTAATGAAAGCTCTGTCCCCGGCGCTGTACCGCCTGCTCTTGGTAGCGACGGGTTTACAGTCGGGGGTGAGGTTAGCGAACAGGGAAGGGGGCGGGACCTTGAGGGTGGAAAGGCCGCAGGTGTTACGCGGTGGGCGGTTTAAAAGCTGCTGGTTGTCGACTGTGAGTGGGGGGAGGGGTCCACCGTATGCCAAAGTGACACTTTGAAGGTGGGATTGGAAGTCCAGCCCTAGTAGGACGGCAGCGCAGAGCTGGGGCAGGACGAGGAGTTTAAAATTTTTATACTCCGTGCCCCTAACCGACAGGGTCACAACACAGTAGCCGCTGATGTCTGTAGAATGGGACCTCCATGCCATCGAGATCCGGTTGCGCGTTGGCCGGACAGTGAGGGAGTAGTGGCTCACCGTGTCTGGGTGGATGAAACTCTCCGTGCTTCCGCTGTCGAACAGGCAGGTCGTGGCGTGGCCGTTTACTCTGATGTCCATCATGGACTTGGACAGGTGATGCGGGCGAGCTTGGTCCAGTGTGACGGAGGCTAGTGTATGGCTGAGCGAGCTGCTGTAGTCTGCGGGCGAGGCGGTGGTCGGGTCTGGAGGCGAGGTGGCGGTCGAGTGTGGTGGGCAAAATGGCGGCGCCCACGAGGTTGGATAAAATGGCGGAGAAGATGGCTGCCCCCACAACTCACATGAGGCACTGCTGGTGTCGGTGGCCTTGATCAAAGATGGCCGCCCCCACGATTCGCACGAGGGGATGCTGGCATCTGTGGCTGCCTTGATTAAAGATGGCCGCCCCCACAACTCGCATGAGGCACTGCTAGGGTCTGTGGCTCTCCCTCTGCAGGCCTTAGCGAAGTGGCCTTTCTTCTGGCAGCTGGAACAAGTCGCGTTTCTTGCCGGGCAGCGCGACCTCGGGTGTTTCGCCTGGCCACAGAAGAAGCAGCCGGCGGCCTGATCGCGGGGCTCCGATGTCGCGGCCGGTACCGGGGGTGGCGGTCCCGATCGGGTCCAGGACGCCGACGCTGAGGTAGGTCCCAGGGGCGGCGTTGCGAGGGGTATTGCGGCCGGGGTCGGGCCCGAGTCCCAGGGTCGCGCAGTACAGTACCTTGAATACGCCTCGAGGTCCCGATGGGCCACTTCCAGGGAGCGAGCGAGGGCTGCAGCTGTGTTCAGGTCGAGGTCCTTAGATTCAAGCAGTCTTTGCCGTGAGTAGTCAGACCGCAGGCCTTTCACGAAGGAATCGCGGATATTATCTTCGGTATTTTCTGCAGCCGTTACCGCTTTAAAGTCACAGTCCCTGCTGAGTGTTTGTAGCGCCCGTAAAAATTCATCTACAGACTCTCCTGGCTGTTGCTGGCGGGATCTTAGGAGATGTCTGGCATACATGGAATTTACCGGGCTCCGGTACTGCTGTTTCAGCAGGTTGATGGCGGCGTCGTATGTAGTAATGTCCTGGATGAGTGTGAATACTTTAGGGCTCGCTTGGGCGGTCAGAACTCTTAGTTTGGATCTCTGAGGTACGCCGGATTCTTCCAGGTAGGATTCGAAGCAGCTCAGCCAGTGTTTGAAGTCGAGGGCTGAGTTTGCTGCCTGTGGGTTTAGATCCAGGTACGGCGGCCGGAGGGCTCGCAGCCAGGCCGGCTGCTGTGGCTGTTGTAGCTGGGCGTCTGACTGGTCTGACGGTTCGGTAGACATTTTAAAATTTAGCCAATAAAATTGATATACCTATCAATTCATCCAATGAAAAGCGACGAGTTAAGAAAGTAACTATAGGTTTTTATTGGCTAAATAACAGAGCCCACCCTCGTGGGTGATCGGATCCAACAAGGAGGAATACCAGCCAGTCGACCACCTTTATACCTGGGCAGGTAGGTGGAGCCATGGGCGGAGTCAGCAGTGGTCAGCCCAGGTATAACAGCGTGACAAGAGGCGACCTCATGTAGTGATACAACAGTGTAACGGTGATAACCATAGTGTAATGATATAACAGTGGAAAACATAGTGTAACGACAGTGAACGATAAAAGTGGTTTACCACACCTTTCTTCATGGATCATAAGATTCATAACAGTCTGTTTTAGTGATGTTGATTGAGGGATAACTATTGGCCCAGGACTCCGCTGCTCATCCATCAGTACTGCACTGGTGTCTCAGTCTAGATTTTTGTGCTCACATCTCATGGAGTGGAGCTTGAACCCTCGACCTTCTGACTCAGAGGCGAGGGTGCTACCCTCTGGGGCACGGCTGACCCAGAAGGTCCCAGTCTGGCCGAGGTTAGCTGATCCTCAGGCGGACAGCTACAGTTACCCTCAGCAAACCCGCCCTTATTAATCAAAGGCACTGAGGCCAATTATAGGCCCCTGAGTTCCGCTCTGGCGATGATCAACCTACTCAACACTCACTGGGGATGGAGCCAGGAGCTTTCTGCTCAGTTTCACAGGAGCTGCTGCAATCATTTAAAGTACGTAAATGGTTGTAAAATTTTAAGCTCCTCCAGTAATTGGTGTAGGGGAGAAGGTTGGCCGCAGACTTTGTGGGCACACTTCAGCCTTGACAGAGCAGCCATTATCTCGTGCATGTATAACACGGGTTTCTATCGCCCGCCTTTGGCAATAACTCCATCAAATAAAGTCTTTTTGGACGCCTCGTTAGCATTAGTGTAGTCATGAGCCTGCTCGACGGGGTGAAAGTATTGTGATTTGCCATCCTGCCTTGACTCCGTGCTGCCCATTAATCAGCATTACAGCCTGCACAGCACTGCCTCACACCCCCCACCCCACCCAGCCCATTAAATGTGTCAATATCGCCAATCGAGCATTAAAATCAACCGCTGTAACTAGTTCTCTTTTTAGCCAGAGCTGTGCAGAATGAGCTGTTGTTAATCACTGATCATTTGTGGAATGCTGGGCAGAAATGTTTCACTCGGACAGTTGGAGAGCAGCAGGATTTCTGCTGGATCTCCACTCGGGTCGCCGTGCTTTCTCACACACCAGTTATCCCGGGTCATTCTCAATTGGTTATTTTTGTTAACTACGGACATTGTCTGTTGCTATGAAGTGGAGTGAGTGAAGTTGATGCCTAAATCGGGCAGGTGGGCGGTGTGAGTTTGTGTGCATCTGTGTACCGTCTGCTCAGCCCCTAGTCCAAGCCAATCAGCACTTGAGCCGTCTGTTCATCACAGATAGACAGAAGGAAAGGACGAACTTTTGAAGTGTAGTCACTGTTGTAATACTCAGTACTGACCCTCCGACAGTGCGGCACTCCCTCAGTACTGCCCCTCCGACAGTGAGGCGCTCCCTCAGTACTGCCCCTCCGACAGTGCAGCGCTCCCTCAGTACTGCCCCTCCGACAGTGCAGCGCTCCCTCAGTACTGCCTCTCCGACAGTGCGGCGCTCCCTCAGTATTGCCCCTCCGAAAGTGCAGCGCTCCCTCATTACTGCCTCTCCGACAGTGCAACGCTTCCTCAGTACTGCTCTTCTGACAGTGCAGCGCTCCCTCGGTACTGCTCCTCCGACAGTGCAGCACTCCTTCAGTACTGTCCCTCCGACAGCGCACCGCTCCCTCAGTACTGACCCACCTACAGTGCAGCGCTCCCTCAGTACTGCCCCTCCGACAGTGCGGCGCTTCCTCAGTACTGCCCCTCCAACAGTGCAGCGCGCCCTCAGTACAGACCCTCCGACACTGCAGGGCTCCCTTGGTACTGCTCCTCCGACAGTGCAGCACTCCCTCAGTACTGTCCCTCCGACAGTGCAGAGCTCCCTCTGTACTGACCCTCCGACAGGGCAGCGCTCCCTCAGTACAGCTCCTCCGACAGTGCGGTGCTCCCTCAGTACTGAACCTCCGACAGTGCAGTGCTCCCTCAGAACTGCCCCTCCGACAGTGCAACGCTTCCTCAGTACTGCCCCTCCGACAGTGCAACGCTTCCTCAGTACTGCCCCTACTACAGTGCAGCACTCCCTCAGTACTGCTCTTCCGACAGTGCAGCGCTCCCTCGGTACTGCTCCTCCGACAGTGCAGCACTCCCTCAGTACTGACTCTCCGACAGAGCAGCGCTCCCTCAGTACAGCTCCTCCGACAGTGCGGCGCATCCTCAGTACTGCCCCTCCGACAGTGCAGCGCTCCCGCAGAACTGCCCCTCCGACAGTGCAGCACTCCCTCACTACTGACCCTCCAAAAGTGCAGCACTCCCTCAGTACTGCCCCTCCGACAGTGCAGCGCTCCCTCAGTACTGCCCCTCCGACAGTGCAGCGCTCCCTCAGTACTGACCCTCCCACAGTGCAGCGCTCCCTCAGTACTGCCCCTCTGACAGTGCAGCACTCCCTCAGTAGTGCCCCTCTCACAGTGCGGCGCTCCCTCAGTACTGCCCCTCCGACAGTGCAGTGCTCCCTCAGTACTGATCCTCCGACAGTGCAGCACTCCCTCAGTACTGCCTCTCCGACAGTGCGGCGCTCCCTCAGTACTGTCCCTCCGACAGTGCAACGCTTCCTCAGTACTGCTCTTCCGACAGTGTAGTACTCCTTCAGTACAGACCCTCAGACAGTGCAGCGCTCCCTCGGTACTGCTCCTCCAACAGTGCAGCACTCCCTCAGTAATGTCTCTCCGACAGTGCAGCGCTCCCTTAGTACTGACCCTCTGACTCTGCTGCGCTCCCTCCGAGAGTGCAGCGCTCCCTCAGTACTGCCTCTCTGACAGTGCAGCGCTCCCTCAGTACTGCCCCTCCGACAGTGTAACGCTTCCTCAGTACTGCCCCTCCGACAGTGCAGCGCTCCCTCAGTACTGCCCCTCCGACAGTGCAGCGCTCCCTCACTACTGATCCTCCAACAGTGCAGCGATCCCTCAGTACTGCCCCTCCTACATTGCGGCGCTCCCTCAGCACTGACCCTCCAACAGTGCAGCGCTCCCTCAGTGCTGCCCCTCCGAAAGTGCAGCGCTCCCTCAGTACTGACCCTCCCACAGTGCAGCGCTCCCTCAGTACTGCCCCTCTCACAGTGCGGCGCTCCCTCAGTACTGCCCCTCCCACAGTGCAGCGCTCCCTCAGTACTGATCCTCCGGCAGTGCAGCACTCCCTCAGTACTGCCTCTCCGACAGTGCGGCGCTCCCTCAGTACTGTCCCTCCGACAGTGCAACGCTTCCTCAGTACTGCTCTTCCGACAGTGTAGTACTCCTTCAGTACAGACCCTCCGACAGTGCAGCGCTCCCTCGGTACTGCTCCTCCAACAGTGCAGCACTCCCTCAGTAATGTCTCTCCGACAGTGCAGCGCTCCCTTAGTACTGACCCTCTGACTCTGCTGCGCTCCCTCCGAGAGTGCAGCGCTCCCTCAGTACTGCCTCTCTGACAGTGCAGCGCTCCCTCAGTACTGCCCCTCCGACAGTGCGGCGCTTCCTCAGTAGTGCCCCTCCTACATTGTGGCGCTCCCTCAGCACTGACCCTCCAACAGTGCAGCGCTCCCTCAGTGCTGCCCCTCCGAAAGTGCAGCGCTCCCTCAGTACTGCCCCTCCGACAGTGCAGCGCTCCCTCAGTACTGCCCCTCCGACAGTGCAGCGCTCCCTCACTACTGACCCTCCAACAGTGCAGCGCTCCCTCAGTACTGCCCCTCCAACAGTGCGGCGCTTCCTCTGTACTGCCCCTCCGACAGTGCGGCGTTCCCTCAGTACTGCCCCTCCGACAGTGCAGCACTCCCTCAGTACTGACCCTCCGACAGTGCAGCGCTCCCTCAGTACTGACCCTCCGACAGTGCAGCACTCCCTCAGTACTGCCTCTCCGACAGTGCGGCCCTCCCTCAGTACTGTCCCTCCGACAGTGCAACACTTCCTTAGTACTGCTCTTCCGACAGTGTAGTACTCCTTCAGTACAGACCCTCCGACAGTGCAGCGCTCCCTCGGTACTGCTCCTCTGACAGTGCAGCACTCCCTCAGTAATGTCTCTCCGACAGTGCAGTGCTCCCTTAGTACTGACCCTCTGACTCTGCTGCGCTCCCTCTGAGAGTGCAGCGCTCACTCAGTACTGTCCCTCCGACAGTGCAACGCTTCCTCAGTACTGCTCTTCCGACAGTGTAGCACTCCCTCAGTACAGACCCTCCGACAGTGCAGCACTCCCTCAGTACTGCCCCTCCGACAGGTTGCATGCACATTGAATTGTCAATCTGTTAGAGCATCAGAATCATTATCAGTCACTCATGCTATGTCAATGAGAGAGATGCCAAACTATTCTGTCACCAGCTTGCTGTGATGCGACCGTCTGTCCGTCCCCCACTTGTGAATCGTCCTCCACTCCGACGATCTCCAGGGCCGCTTCCTCCGAAGTGGTGAGCTTGGCGTTGAGGGTGGCCCTCATCCTGTCCTTGCTCTTTCCATCTTATTGTGGGCTCTCTTTTCCTGCAATGAGGGAGACAAGTGGAGTTTGAGTGAGAATGAAGGAGTGAGTGTAGAGAACCAAGGCATAGATGCTTAGAAGGAGACAAAGATAGAGTGAGGTTCAAAGGCCAAGGGCCCTCCCTGTGTGTTGTAAGTTGTTGTGATAGCATCACAGTGATAGGGAGTGTGAGGGCTGCATAGTCGAATAGTTAAGTGAATGTGAACATAGAGAGAGAGGGAATGGGTAAGGGTGCAGGGATGTAAGGGTCAAGTGGGATGTGGAGGAGGAGGTTGACAAAGCAGTGTGCTGATGAGGAGAGGCGATGGGGATCAGATTGAGGGTGATGGGAAAGTCATACTCACTTTTCCTGTGCGGAGAAGGTCATGAAACCTCTTCCTGCACTGCAGCCAGGTTCTGCTGCACAAAGAAATTGCATTGACCTCTTGGGCCACTTGCAGCCACGCAGCTTAATCTGCTGGGGAGGCTTTTTCCTCCCTGAGGAAGGGAAGAACACCTCCTTATTTGCTCTTGCTCCCTCCACCAGAGCGTGGAGGGAGGCCTCATCGAATCTTGGAGCACACTTTGGTCTACTGGTGGACATAATTGGTGAAGGAAGCGCTCAGAACAATGGGCATAAAGTTTAAAGGCTGAAAAAGAAGCAAGGCTGCTTGCAGGCTTTAAATCCAGCAGCATTGATGACGTCATCGGACGTGACTTTCTGTATCAAAGGATTCATTGGGCCAGGGGTTCCCACACGCTGGAAATCAGTGCCCAATTCGGGCAAAATCGCACTTTGTCCCACCTCACATCGGAGGCGGGGTCCTGACAAAACGACCACCTGACACACCCCCAGCCCGCCCCCAATGGCAAAATCCAGCCCATAGAGTACAAAAGCAAGGAAGTTATGATGAACCTGTATAAAACACTGGTTCAGCCTCAACTGGAGTATTGTGTCCAATTCTGGGCACCACAGTTTAGGAAGGATGTGAAGGCCTTAGAGAGGGTGCAGAAAAGATTCACGAGAATGATTCCAGGGATGAGGGACTTCAGTTATGTGGATAGACTGGAGGAGCTGGGGTTATTCTCCTTAGAGCAGAGAAGGTTGAGAGGAGATTTGATAGAGCTGTTCAAAATCATGAGGGGTCTGGACAGAGTAGATGGAGAGAAACTGTTGGTGGAAGGGTCGAGAACCAGCGGACACAGATTTAAGGTGATTGGCAAAAGAACCAAAGGCGACATGAGGAAAAACTTTTTTACTCAGCGAGTGGTTAGGATCTGGATTGCACTGCCTGAAAGGGTGATGGAGGCAGATTCAATCGTGGCTTTCAAAAGGGAGTTGGATAAGGAAAAAAATGTGCAGGGCTACGGGGAAAGGGCGGGGGAGTGGGACTAGCTGAAGTGCTCTTGCAGAGAGCCGGCACGGGCTCAACGGGCTGAATGGCCTCCTTCTGTGCTGTAACCATTCTATGATTCTATGATTTTCCTTGTACATTGTTGGCTATTAGTTACAAAAATATTGGAGATGGGAGAAAAGGCTGTTTGACTGAGAGTCAAGGACCACCCAGTTGCTTTTCAATGGGCGGGATAAGGCGGGCGTCGCGAAGATGGTCATGTTGGCCGACCAATGGCAGGAGTGTGTGTGGGGGGGGGGAGGGGCGGGATGGTTGATCATGTGATGAAACCTGCAGGAACACATCAAAGCAGATTGGCAACCCAACGCCCAAGGACTTGAAATGCGTCACATCTTCATTCCTCGGAGAGAGAGAGTTTGTAGGGTACGGGTCACACAGATTATCTGGAGGAGAAGGTGCAGGAACATTTTCTGTACGGTATCACTAACACATCAGGAACTTTACCTTTAAGAAGCTTGTAATGAAGGAGCCTTTGCGGCCCTGTGCTCGGCGTTGCTATGGAAACCACCACTTCCAATTTGAGTGTCAGATCCCTGCAGAGCTCCCTGCACCAGCTGAAACTGAAAAAGCATCCCATGTTTGACAGAAATAGGATTAAAATGGCTTTGTGATTGACAGAGAACGTTTGCTGAGTTCAAGTTCAGTGTAGAGAGTCACCAAATTGGGCGATGGTGGGAGAGTGCTTCACGGTGAAGAGCTAAACCCACACCTCCTGCCCCTTGCAAAGATCCCTAGTCATGCTCCTACCTTATCCAAGTGGTCATTGTTCATGAACTTCAGCTGCCTGGGCCCTAAGCTCCGGAACACCCTCCTTAAACCTCTCGACCTCTCTACCTCTTTCCTTTAAGACGCTCCTTAAAACCTACCTCTTTCACCAAGCATTTCGTCACCTGTCCTAATTTTTATGTGGCTTGGTGTCAATTTTTTCTGTCTTATAATACCCCTGTGCAGCGCCTTGGGGCGTTTTACTACATTAAAGGCCCTATATAAATACACGCTGTTGTTCTTCTCTGACAGCGAGCCATCCTGGCTAGGAAGGCTGATATTCAACCGCCCCTCCGTATTATGTTGCCTGAGCTCGACCGGTGAGATGGCAGCAGCCGAGTAATTGGCCTGAGGACCCCTGGCCAGTAGAAGGTGCTCTCGATAACTAACCACTGGCCCCGTCCAGAAAGTGAAGGTGTGTGCATGTGAGGGTGGGACAGAGTCGGGCTCTGAGGGCCATAGTGGGTCATAATTGCCACTCGTACCCCAGTGAGAGTCAGTGTCTGTGGAACCCGTAACCCAGTGAGAGTCAGTGTCTGTGGAACCCGTATCCCAGTGAGAGTCAGTGTGTGTGGAACTGTACCCCAGTGAGAGTCAGTGTCTGTGGAACCCATACCCCAGTGAGAGTCAGTGTGTGGAACCCGTACCCCAGTGAGAGTCAGTGTGTGTGGAACCTGTACCCCAGTGAGAGTCAGTGTCTGTGGAACCTGTACCCCAGTGAGAGTCAGTGTGTGGAACTGTACCCCAGTGAGAGTCAGTGTCTGTGGAACCCGTACCCCAGTGAGAGTCAGTGCCCATGGAACCCGCACCCCAGTGAGAGTCAATGTCTGTGGAACCCATACCCCAGTTAGAATCAGTGTGTGTGGAACCCGTACCCCAGTGAGAGTCAGTGTCTGTGGAACCCGTACCTCAGTGAGAGTCAGTGTCTGTGGAACCCGTATCCCAGTGAGAGCCAGTGTCTGTGGAACCCGTACCCCAGTGAGAGTCAGTGTCTGTGGAACCCGTTCCCCAGTGAGAGTCCGTGTCTGTGGAACCCGTACCCCAGTGAGAGCCAGTGCCTGTGGAACCCGTACCCCAGTGAGAGTCAGTGCCTGTGGAACCCGTACCCCAGTGAGAGTCAGTGTCTGTGGAACCCGTACCCCAGTGAGAGTCAGTGCCTGTGGAACCCGTACTCCAGTGAGAGTCAGTGTCTGTGGAACCCATACCCCA
This sequence comes from Somniosus microcephalus, assembly GCF_052327205.1. NCBI lineage: Eukaryota > Metazoa > Chordata > Chondrichthyes > Squaliformes > Somniosidae > Somniosus > Somniosus microcephalus. The sequence goes on from NC_141018.1 coordinate 37,897,729, forward strand.
GAGAGAGTCAGTGTCTGTGGAACCTGTACCCCAGTGAGAGTCAGTGTCTGTGGAACCTGTACCCCAGTGAGAGTCAGTGTGTGTGGAACCCATACCCCAGTGAGAGTCAGTGTCTGTGGAACCCGTACCCCAGTGAGAGTCAGTGTCTGTGGAACCCGTACCCCAGTGAGAGTCAGTGTGTGTGGGACCCGTACCCCAGTGAGAGTCAGTGTGTTTGGGACCCGGACCCTAGTGAGAGTCAGTGTCTTCGAACGAAAGCAAAAATAAATTAAAACGTTACATTTCCAGACTCCTAATTCTGAGCAATAAAAGACATTTTAAATGTAGCAGCCTAACTGGAGCAGAAACCTGGGCTTTGTCAAACTGGGAGCCTGAATAATTTAAAAGCACATGATAAAAATAAATGCAAGATTGCTGAAGGCTGATTTCAGCTCAATAAGCAATGTGTTATTTAAATCTTTGTTATACACCCGAGCTTGTTTCATTTTCTGTTTATTGGGTTTGTGATTTATAGACTCCATTACATACTAGGCTTGCATCGCAAACTGCCACAGGAGTAAAGCGTGGAATATATTGTAGTAATTTCCCCTTGATAATAGAACTGTAGGATTCAGTGATGATAGATTATCTTAGTTCTGTTATTAAAATGCACCAACATGCAAGATATCACAACCTGGAAGAACAATCGGTGCCCAAACAGCGGCCCTGCAAAGCTGGGATCAGTAATTACCATTTAGTGGCTGCACGGGAGGCCCTGTTTGATTAGGTCTTTCACCGCTTAATGCTGCGCCCTGCTAAATCTGTCGTCCTTTTATGCTCATCAAGGTGAGGGATGTTAGTGTCAGGAACTGTAACTCCAGGAACACAGTGTGAGCATCAAACACTCCCAGGGTAGGCACAGCACGGGTTAGATACAGAGTAAATCTCCCTCTACACTGTCCCATCAAACACTCCCAGGGCAGGTACAGCACGGGGTTAGATACAGAGTAAAGCTCCCTCTACACTGTCCCATCAAACACTCCCAGGGCAGGTACAGCACGGGGTTAGATACAGAGTAAAGCTCCCTCTACACTGTCCCATCAAACACTCCCAGGGCAGGTACAGCACGGGTTGGATACAGAGTAAAGCTCCCTCTACACTGTCCCATCAAACACTCCCAGGGCAGGTACAGCACGGGTTAGATACAGAGTAAATCTCCCTCTACACTGTCCCATCAAACACTCCCAGGGCAGGTACAGCACGGGTTAGATACAGAGTAAAGCTCCCTCTACACTGTCCCATCAAACACTCCCAGGGCAGGTACAGCACGGGGTTAGATACAGAGTAAAGCTCCCTCTACACTGTCCCATCAAACACTCCCAGGGCAGGTACAGCACGGGTTAGATACAGAGTAAAGCTCCCTCTACACTGTCCCCATCAAACACTCCCGGGGCAGGTACAGCACGGGTTAGATACAGAGTAAAGCTCCCTCTACACTGTCCCCATCAAACACTCCCAGGGCAGGTACAGCACGGGTTAGATACAGAGTAAAGCTCCCTCTACACTGTCCCATCCAACACTCCCAGGGCAGGTACAGCACGGGGTTAGATACAGAGTAAAGCTCCCTCTACACTGTCCCATCAAACACTCCCATTCAATCTTTCTTTGGTTTGTTTGATGTTGGTGGGACACAGGATTTGATCTGACCAGCTGAACAAGTCTGAGTGAATCCCAATCCGGAGCTCACTATGTCTTGAAGCTACGAGTCATAACAGTGACAAAGAACTTTCACATGACAGCATAGAAGAATCAGGCAGAACCCAGCTCATCATGCGCAACTCTTCCACTCTCCTGCACTGCTCCTGTGTTTGGATGGCAGTATGATTATTAATTCAATTATTTTATTAAACGCTGAGAAGTTTCTAATTAAATAACAGATTGAGTGAATCTAGTTGCATTAAGACAGTGTTATAAACCATTTAAATGTGGTTAAGCAGCATTAAAAGAAGTATTTAATATATTTGTCACACTTGCTGCCCGATACGAATCAGTTTGTGGTTTGACAGGAGGACGGTGTAATTAATGAAGCAATGAGCTGCGTGACTGGTGCTCGAAGAGCGATGGGAACCTGGGGCGGAGTGAAATGCCAGTTTGCCTGTAAGCAGGAATGGGCCTGGTCAGAAACACATCAAGCTCTCAACCTGCCCCTGACAGGCTCCAAGGCCTAGAAATTGGGTTGAGGCACCAAACTGGCGCCAAGTTCGCCTGGGCGCTGGTTTTTGCGCAGCGTTCGAAGCTGTAGCGATCGTCAGAAATTCAGTTGAAGTGCCCCTAGAGGGAGACGGGGCGAGGCTCGAGGCACTCCGCGTCCCTCTTAGGGTGCTGAAACTGAATATCGCTGCGGCACGGCACGCTGCGGTACTGCAGGCCTTCCTCCCACTGTTAAGGGGGAGGGGCCTGCAACAGTGCGAGCCCCGATCGCGAGTGCCGGCAAAAGAGCCCGGCACCGAGGAGAAGTGCCAGGCTCTCAGGAAACAGCCGGCAATGCCGCGGGGTGGGGGGTACCAGGAGGCCGGGGACGGAGGTGCTGGCAGGCGGCCGCCGAAAAAGCGGCCGCCCCGCACCTCCAGCTTAACTGGCGCCTCTGCCGGCGCAGCAAGGCCCCGTGAACCGGGCGCGGGTAGCGAACGGCGCTACAGCGGCGTTCACTACCAAATATCGCGTTCGGGGCGCGAATGGGGCGCTGCGCACACTGATGACGTCATCGGTGGCGGTGCAGCGCAAATGGCTAACACCACCATTAGCGCCCCTGCTGAATATCGCGGGAGGCGCAGCCAGTGGCGCTACAGCCACTGACTGCCTCTTTAAGCGCTAACAGGTGGCGCTACTCACCCAATTTTTCCCCCCAAGTGTTTTGCCCCCAATTTTCTCCCCTCGTTTCCTGAAAGATCAGGGTTACGACACAGAAACAGGCCATTCGGCCCAACTGGTCCATGCCAGTGTTTGTGCTCCACACGAGCCTCCTCCCACCCCGCTTCATCTCACCAATCAGCGTAACCTTCGATTCCTTTCCCCCGCATGTGTTTATCCAGCTTCCCCTTAAAAAAGAAAAAAGAAAGACTTGCATTTCTATCGCGCCTTTCACGTCCACCGGACGTCCCAAAACACTTTCCAGCCAATGAAGTACTTTTTGAAGTGTAGTCACTGTTGCAATGTGGGAAACGCAGCAGCCAATTTGTGCACAGCAAGCTCCCACAAACAGCAATGTGACAATGACCAGATAATCTGTGTCAGTGGTGTTGATTGAGGGGTAAATATTGCCCCAGGACACCGGGGAGAACTCCCCCCCCCCCCCCCCCCCCGCTCTTCTTCAAAATAGTGGCCGTGGGATCTTTTACACCCACCTGAGAGAGCAGACGGGGCCTCGGTTTAACGTATCATTGAAAAGACGGCACCTCCGACAGTGCAGCACTCCCTCAGCACTGCACTGGAGCGTCAGCCTAGATTTTTGTGCTCAAGTCTCTGGAGTGGGACCTGAACCCACGACCTTCTGCATCTATACTATTCGCCTCAACCACTGCCTGTGGGAGCGAGTTCCACATTCTCACTGCTCTCTGGGGAAAGAAGTTTCTTCTGAATTCCTTATTGGATTTATTAGTGACTATCTTATATTGATGTCCTGGTCTGGTGTCTTCGGGAATTTAAGATTAATCCCCAGGCACTCCCAGCAGCTAAAACTGTGCATTTTCTTTCTTTGAAGACTTTATTATTTGTAAAAATATTGGAGATGGGGAAGAAATGGTTATTTGACTGACGGTCAAGATTCATCTAATCGGGGAACAGAGCCTGCTCAGTGCACAGTTGGGTTGGAGCCGCTCCTGGTAGTTGATCGCCATGCCGACACTCACCGTCTCACGGGCGCTGGAGCGAGGTATCCCAGGGCAACTGGCACTGTGGAAGTGTAGCCCAGAATGAGTCAACGCCTTCAGGAGAGGGGCAGGAGAGAAGGTCGGGAACACTCTCGCCTCACCGCGCGAAGGTGGCTTCCTTCTCCGGCTTTTATTCCGGATCGCTGACACTGAACTGCACCTGACTGTGGCAGTGCAGTATCGATATTATTCCATCGGGTGAGGCTTCAGTTATTACACGCACCACATTACACAAAGGGCAATCAAATACATTAAAGTAAAATATTTGACAACTGCCTGATACAAAAGTCAATTTTAATAAAAGGGCTCCCCCACCCCTCCCTGATAGCTCAGATGGGCGAGACAATGAGTAATTGAGTCCCGCACATCAGGAGCATCCCAGCCTCGATTCCCCGTCTGGGCTGTCAGCCGATCACAGCCTGGGCAGCAGGTGGGCTATAATATGCTGCAGAACCTCTGGGTTAGGGAGAGGAAACATCAGCGAGGGCTCCTGACTCCTGCTGGAGTGAGTCTGTGTGTGTGTGTGTTTGTGTCTGTGCCTGTCTCTGTGTCTGTGTGTGTGCGTGTGTTTGTGTCTGTGCCTGTCTGTGTATGTTTATGTGTGTGTGTGTGTGTGTGTCTTTGTGTGTGTGCGTGTATGTGTGTGTATGTGTGTCTGTGCCTGTCTGTGTGTGTGTATGTGTGTGTCTGTGCCTGTCTGTGTGTGTGTGTGTCTGTGTTTGTGTGTGTCTGTGTGCCTGTCTCTGTGTGTGTGTGTCTCTGTGTGTGTCTGTGTCTGTGTGCGTGTGTCTGTGTGTGCATGTGTGTTTGTGTGTGTGTCTTTCTGTGTATGTATGTCTGTGTGTGTCTGTCTGTCTCTGTGTGTGTATATTTCTGTGTGAGTGTGTGTGTGTGTCTGTGTGTATATTTCTGTGAGTGTGTGTGTGTGTCTGTCTGTGTGTATGTTTCTGTGTGAGTGTGCGTGTGTGTCTGTGTGTGTATATTTCTGTGTGAGTGTGTGTGTGTCTGTGTGTGCACGTGCATATATCTCATATGGATAATGGCCACTTGTTGAGGTACAGGGCAACCAGTTTTCTGTTTCCCAGTGGTGTTGTCTGAGGGAGCGATGTTTCCCAGGGAGAGTCTCCCTGCTCTTCCAATAGTAGCATGGGATCTTTAACATCCACCTGAACAGGAACACAGGATTTACTTTACAATCAAAGGCCGGTACCCCCAGCAATGCAGCACTCCCTCGTACTGCAATGAGGCAATTCCCGAGATTATAAGGGCAAATGTAAGGCTCAAGCCCCCAATCACTGACCTGCAGGTGAGAGTTCAACTAACTGAGCCAAACTGGTGGCAAATTACAAACTATTGCACATCACTTTACCCAGAATTATTTCTATGGAACTGGATTCTAAACCAGCGCTGATAGGATGAAGGTTTCCTGTTTGTGAGGGGGGAGGAGTGTGTGGTGGGTACAATACTATCTCCGCAATTAAAATTGCCGCATCTACTCCAGACAGAGAGGGTAAAGATCTTGTTTATTCCTTTCATATCTGGGACCAGGACTCAAATGGAATTGAGGCAGGCGATCATTGCTCTTTGAACCGAGCATGCTGATTATCATCCACTCAGCTCGGCGACAAAGTACTTGTGGATGGAGATCAGGCAAAACAGAATTGGGTTTGGCCGTTGTGAGCGAGGAAAATCTGGATGGTAAAACAGAACTAACAGACTCAGGTGTTCCCAGATCAATAGTTTATTACGAGTACACACGGGAGAACCACTTCAGCCAACCCCAGCTGGAGGCACCGTTCTCAGAGGAAAAGTGACAATGCAGCTTAGTTTATACAGTTTATAGACAACACCCACTTATTACTAATGGGGTGTATACATGGGAATATTGATACTTCATTGGTTTACATGGTTAATCAATCAACTACTAAGCCTGTCCTTCGAACTCAAGTACCCCCTGAATACGTCAGTAAAAAGCTTGTCGACTGTAGGAGGCTTCATATTCATGAGCTATCTCTTACTTTTGTTATCGGTATGGGAAAGTATTTTCCTGCAGCGACATGGCTAGATGGATACAAAGCCACATTGAATTATGCAGCTGGCTGACTACTTCTTCAAGGCCTTATTTGCTGCTGCTTCTTAATCGTGCCTTTGTACTCTTATCTCTTCCAAGAACAGGCTCTTTCTAAACAGTTACCAGGTTGTAATTACAAGCAACATTTCAGAATGCCTTTGGTCAGCTAATTTCTATTTATGTTAGTCTAAAAGGCTTAATATAGCCAAGTAACCCATGGTGCTTTGCATTTGTTTTCCAGCTAACAAGACTAAATGGTACCTTTCAGATAGTTTTATACCGGTCGAATGTTGAGGAACCCTTTATATCCCTTAAACCAAATATTATCCTAATAGCCGTGTACCCAACACGGTCAAATAGCCTGCCTCATGGTCTAGAAAAAGAGCTTTGGGCAAAATCCAAGAGGGTTGCTGGCACCCATGGAACGTACCCCAGAGAGAGTCAGCACCCATGGAACATTCCCCTAGAGAGTCAGCACCCATGGAACGTTCCCCTAGAGAGTCAGCACCCATGGAACGTTCCCCTAGAGAGTCAGCACCCATGGAATGTACTCCAGAGAGAGTCAGCACCCATGGAACGTTCCTCAGAAAGAGAGTCAGCACCCATGGAACGTTCCTCAGAGAGAGTCAGCACCCATGGAACGTACCCCAGAGAGAGTCAGCACCCATGGAACGTACCCCAGAGAGAGTCAGCACCCATGGAACGTACCCCTAGAGAGTCAGCACCCATGGAACGTACCCCTAGAGAGTCAACACCCATGGAACGGACCCCAGAGAGAGTCAGCACACATGGAACGTTCCCCAGAGAGAGTCAGCACCCATGGAACGTTCCCCAGAGAGAGTCAGCACCCATGGAACATGCCCCAGAGAGAGTCAACACCCATGCAACGTTCCCCTAGAGAGTCAGCACCCATGGAACGTACCCCTAGAGAGTCAGCATCCATGGAACGTTCCCCAGAGAGAGTCAGCACCCATGGAATGTACCCCAGAGAGAGTCAACACCCATGGAACGTTCCCCTAGAGAGTCAGAACCCATGGAACGTTCCCCAGAGAGAGTCAGCACCCATGGAACGTACCCCTAGAGAGTCAGAACCCATGGAACGTTCCCCAGAGAGAGTCAGCACCCATGGAACGTACCCCTAGAGAGTCAGAACCCATGGAACGTTCCCCAGAGAGAGTCAGCACCCATGGAACGTTCCCCTAGAGAGTCAGCACCCATGGAACGTACCCCCAGAGAGAGTCAGAACCCATGGAACGTTCCCCTAGAGAGTCAGAACCCATGGAACGTACCCATAGAGAGTCAGCACCCATGGAACGTACCCCTAGAGAGAGTCAGAACCCATGGAACGTTCCCCTAGAGAGTCAGAACCCATGGAACGTACCCCAGAGAGAGTCAGCACCCATGGAACGATCCCCAGAGAGAGTCAACACCCATGGAACGTTCCCCTAGAGAGTCAGCACCCATGGAACGTTCCCCTAGAGAGTCAGAACCCATGGAACGTTCCCCTAGAGAGTCAGAACCCATGGAACGTTCCCCTAGAGAGTCAGCACCCATGGAACGTTCTCCAGAGAGAGTCAGCACCCATGGAACGTTCCCCTGGAGAGTCAGCACCTATGGAACATTCCCCAGAGAGAGTCAGCACCCATGGAACGTACCCCTAGAGAGTCAGCACCCATGGAACGTACCCCAGAGAGAGTCAGCACTCATGGAACGTTCCCCTAGAGAGTCAGCACCCATGGAATGTTCCCCAGAGAGTCAGAACCCATGGAACATTCCCCGACAGAGTCAGCACCCATGGAACGTTCCCCAGAGAGAGTCAGCACCCATGGAACGTTCCCCGACAGAGTCAGCACCCATGGAACGTTCCCCAGAGAGAGTCAGCACCCATGGAACGTTCCCCAGAGAGTCAGCACCCATGGAACGTTCCCCAGAGAGAGTCAGCACCCATGGAATGTACCCCAGAGAGTCAGCACCCATGGAACGTTCCCCTAGAGAGAGTCAGCACCCATGGAACGCTCCCCTAGAGAGTCACCACCCATGGAACGTACCCCAGAGAGAGTCAGCACCCATGGAACGTCCCCCTAGAGAGTCAGCACCCATGGAACGTACCCCAGAGAGAGTCAGCACCCATGGAACGTACCCAGAGAGAGTCAGCATCCATGGCACGTACCCAGAGAGAGTCAACGCCCATGGAACGTACCCCAGAGAGAGTCAACACCCATGGAACGTACCCAGAGAGAGTCAGCACGCATGGAACGTTCCCCAGAGAGAGTCAGCACCCATGGAACGTTCCCCTAGAGAGAGTCAGCACCCATGGAACGTTCCCCTAGAGAGAGTCAGCACCCATGGAACGTTCCCCTAGAGAGTCAGCACCCATGGAGCGTTCCTCAGAGAGAGTCAGCACCCATGGAACGTACCCCAGAGAGAGTCAGCACCCATGGAACGTTCCCCCAGAGAGTCAGCACCCATGGAACGTACCCCAGAGGGAGTCAGCACCCATGGAACGTTCCCCTAGAGAGTCAGCACCCATGGAACGTTCCCCAGAGAGAGTCAACACCCATGGAACGTTCCCCTAGAGAGTCAGCACCCATGGAACGTTCCCCTAGCAAGTCAGAACCCATGGAACGTTCCCCTAGAGAGTCAGAACCCATGGAACGTTCCCCTAGAGAGTCAGCACCCATGGAACGTTCTCCAGAGAGAGTCAGCACCCATGGAACGTTCCCCTAGAGAGTCAGCACCCATGGAACACTCCCCAGAGAGAGTCAGCACCCATGGAACATTCCCCAGAGAGAGTCAGCACCCATGGAACGTACCCCTAGAGAGTCAGCACCCATGGAACGTACCCCAGAGAGAGTCAGCACTCATGGAACGTTCCCCTAGAGAGTCAGCACCCATGGAATGTTCCCCAGAGAGAGTCAGCACCCATGGAACGTACCCCTAGAGAGTCAGCACCCATGGAACATTCCCCAGAGAGTCAGAACCCATGGAACGTTCCCCGACAGAGTCAGCACCCATGGAACGTTCCCCAGAGAGAGTCAGCACCCATGGAACATTCCCCTAGAGAGTCAGAACCCATGGAACGTTCCCCAGAGAGTCAGCACCCATGGAACATTCCCCAGAGAGAGTCAGCACCCATGGAATGTACCCCAGAGAGTCAGCACCCATGGAACATTCCCCTAGAGAGAGTCAGCACCCATGGAACGCTCCCCAGAGAGAGTCAGCACCCATGGAACATACCCCAGAGAGTCAGCACCCATGGAACGTTCCCCAAGAGAGTCAGCACCCATGGAACGTTCCCCGAGAGAGTCACCACCCATGGAACGTACCCCAGAGAGAGTCAGCACCCATGGAACGTTCCCCTAGAGAGTCAGCACCCATGGAACGTACCCCAGAGAGAGTCAGCACCCATGGAACGTACCCAGAGAGAGTCAGCACCCATGGAACGTACCCAGAGAGAGTCAGCGCCCATGGAACGTACCCCAGAGAGAGTCAACACCCATGGAACGTACCCAGAGAGAGTCAGCACGCATGGAACGTTCCCCAGAGAGAGTCAGCACCCATGGAACGTTCCCCTAGAGAGAGTCAGCACCCATGGAACGTTCCCCTAGAGAGAGTCAGCACCCATGGAACGTTCCCCTAGAGAGTCAGCACCCATGGAACATTCCTCAGAGAGAGTCAGCACCCATGGAACGTACCCCAGAGAGAGTCAGCACCCATGGAACGTTCCCCTAGAGAGTCAGCACCCATGGAACGTACCCCAGAGAGAGTCAGCACCCATGGAACGTTCCCCTAGAGAGTCAGCACCCATGGAACGTTCCCCTAGAGAGTCAGCACCCATGGAATGTACCCCAGAGAGAGTCAGCACCCATGGAACGTTCCTCTAGAGAGTCAACACCCATGGAACGTACCCCAGAGAGTCAGCACCCATGGAATGTTCCCCTAGAGAGTCAGCACCCATGGAACGTACCCCTAGAGAGTCAGAACCCATGTAACGTTCCCCTAGAGAGTCAGAACCCATGGAACGTTCCCCAGAGAGAGTCAGCACCCATGGAATGTACCCCAGAGAGAGTCAACACCCATGGAACGTTCCCCTAGAGAGTCAGCACCCATGGAACGTTCCCCTAGAGAGTCAGAACCCATGGAACGTTCCCCTAGAGAGTCAGAACCCATGGAACGTTCCCCTAGAGAGTCAGCACCCATGGAACGTTCTCCAGCGTGAGTCAGCTCCCATGGAACGTTCCCCAGAGAGAGTCAGCCCCCATGGAACGTTCCCCAGAGAGAGTCAGCACCCATGGAACGTACCCCTAGAGAGTCAGCACCCATGGAACGTTCCCCAGACAGTCAGAACCCATGGAACGTTCCCCTACAGAGTCAGCACCCATGGAACATTCCCCTAGAGAGTCAGCACCCATGGAACGTACCCCTCGAGAGTCAGCACCCATGGAACGTACCCCAGAGAGTCAGCACCCATGGAACATTCCCCTGGAGAGAGTCAGCACCCATGGAACGTTCCCCTGGAGAGAGTCAGCACCCATGGAACATTCCCCAGAGAGAGTCAGCACCCATGGAACGTTCCCCTAGAGAGTCAGCACCCATGGAACGTTCCCGCAGAGAGTCAGCACCCATGGAACGTTCCCCTAGAGAGTCAGCACCCATGGAACATACCCCAGAGAGTCAGCACCCATGGAACCTTCCCCTAGAGAGTCAGCACCCATGGAACGTACCCCAGAGAGAGTCAGCACCCATGGAACATTCCCCTAGAGAGTCAGCGCCCATGGAACGTACCCCAGAGAGAGTCAGCACCCATGGAACGTACCCAGAGAGAGTCAGCACCCATGGAACGTACCCCAGAGAGAGTCAGCACCCATGGAACGTACCCAGAGAGAGTCAGCACCCATGGAACGTTCCCCAGAGAGAGTCAGCACCCATGGAACCTTCCCCTAGAGAGTCAGCACCCATGGAACGTACCCCACAGAGAGTCAGCACCCATGGAACGTTCCCCTAGAGAGTCAGCACCCATGGAACGTACCCCAGAGAGAGTCAGCACCCATGGAACGTTCCCCTAGAGAGTCAGCACCCATGGAACGTTCCCCTAGAGAGTCAGCACCCATGGAACGTTCCTCAGACAGAGTCAGCACTCATGGAACGTTCCCCTAGAGAGTCAGCACCCATGGAACGTTCCCCTAGAGAGTCAGCACCCATGGAACGTACTCCTAGAGAGTCAGCACCCATGGAACGTTCCCCAGAGAGAGTCAACACCCATGGAACGTTCCTCTAGAGAGTCAGCACCCATGGAACGTACCCAGAGAGAGTCAGCACCCATGGAACGTACCCCAGAGAGAGTCAGCACCCATGGAATGTTCTCCAGAGAGAGTCAGCACCCATGGAACGTTCCCCAGAGAGAGTCAGCACCCATGGAACGTTCCCCTAGAGAGTCAGCACCCATGGAACGTTCCCCTAGAGAGTCAGCACCCATGGAACATTCCTCAGAGAGAGAGTCAGCATCCATGGAACGTTCCCCCAGAGATAGTCAGCACCCATGGAACGTTCCCCTAGAGAGTCAGCACCCATGGAACGTACCCCAGAGAGTCAGCACCCATGGAACGTTCCCCAGAGAGAGTCAGCACCCATGGAACGTTCCCCACAGAGAGTCAGCACCCATGGAACGTTCCCCTAGAGAGTCAGCACCCATGGAACATTCCCCTAGAGAGTCAGCACCCATGGAACGTTCCCCAGAGAGAGTCAGCACCCATGGAACGTTCCCCTAGAGAGTCAGCACCCATGGAACGTACCCCAGAGAGAGTCAGCACCCATGGAACGTTCCCCTAGAGAGTCAGCACCCATGGAACGTACCCCCAGAGAGAGTCAGAACCCATGGAACGTACCCCAGAGAGTCAGCACCCATGGAACCTACCCCAGAGAGAGTCAGCACCCATGGAACGTACCCTAGAGAGAGTCAGCACCCATGGAACGTACCCCAGAGAGAGTCAGCACCCATGGAACGTACCCCAGAGAGTCAGCACCCATGGAACCTACCCCAGAGAGAGTCAGCACCCATGGAACGTTCCCCAGAGAGAGTCAGCACCCATGGAACGTTCCCCAGAGAGAGTCAGCACCCATGGAACGTTCCCCTAGAGAGTCAGCACTCATGGAACGTTCCCCTAGAGAGTCAGCACCCATGGAACGTACCCCAGAGAGAGTCAGCACCCATGGAACGTTCCCCTAGAGAGTCAGCACCCATGGAACATTCCCCAGAGAGAGTCAGCACCCATGGAACGTACCCCTAGAGAGTCAGCACCCATGGAACGTTCCCCAGACAGTCAGAACCCATGGAACGTTCCCCTACAGAGTCAGCACCCATGGAACATTCCCCTAGAGAGTCAGCACCCATGGAACGTACCCCTAGAGAGTCAGCACCCATGGAACATTCCCCAGAGAGAGTCAGCACCCATGGAACGTTCCCCTAGAGAGTCAGCACCCATGGAACGTTCCCGCAGAGAGTCAGCACCCATGGAACGTTCCCCTAGAGAGTCAGCACCCATGGAACATACCCCAGAGAGTCAGCACCCATGGAACCTTCCCCTAGAGAGTCAGCCCCCATGGAACGTACCCCAGAGAGAGTCAGCACCCATGGAACATTCCCCTAGAGAGTCAGCGCCCATGGAACGTACCCCAGAGAGAGTCAGCACCCATGGAACGTACCCAGAGAGAGTCAGCACCCATGGAACGTACCCCAGAGAGAGTCAGCACCCATGGAACGTACCCAGAGAGAGTCAGCACCCATGGAACGTTCCCCAGAGAGAGTCAGCACCCATGGAACCTTCACCTAGAGAGTCAGCACCCATGGAACGTACCCCAGAGAGAGTCAGCACCCATGGAACGTTCCCCTAGAGAGTCAGCACCCATGGAACGTACCCCAGAGAGAGTCAGCACCCATGGAACGTTCCCCTAGAGAGTCAGCACCCATGGAACGTTCCCCTAGAGAGTCAGCACCCATGGAACGTTCCTCAGACAGAGTCAGCACTCATGGAACGTTCCCCGAGAGAGTCAGCACCCATGGAACATTCCCCTAGAGAGTCAGCACCCATGGAACGTACTCCTAGAGAGTCAGCACCCATGGAACGTACCCCAGAGAGAGTCAGCACCCATGGAACGTTCCCCAGAGAGAGTCAACACCCATGGAACGTTCCTCTAGAGAGTCAGCACCCATGGAATGTACCCAGAGAGAGTCAGCACCCATGGAACGTACCCCAGAGAGAGTCAGCACCCATGGAATGTTCTCCAGAGAGAGTCAGCACCCATGGAACGTTCCCCAGAGAGAGTCAGCACCCATGGAACGTTCCCCTAGAGAGTCAGCACCCATGGAACGTTCCCCTAGAGAGTCAGCACCCATGGAACATTCCTCAGAGAGAGAGTCAGCATCCATGGAACGTTCCCCCAGAGATAGTCAGCACCCATGGAACGTTCCCCTAGAGAGTCAGCACCCATGCAACGTACCCCAGAGAGTCAGCACCCATGGAACGTTCCCCAGAGAGAGTCAGCACCCATGGAACGTTCCCCACAGAGAGTCAGCACCCATGGAACGTTCCCCTAGAGAGTCAGCACCCATGGAACATTCCCCTAGAGAGTCAGCACCCATGGAACGTTCCCCAGAGAGAGTCAGCACCCATGGAACGTTCCCCTAGAGAGTCAGCACCCATGGAACGTACCCCAGAGAGAGTCAGCACCCATGGAACGTTCCCCTAGAGAGTCAGCACCCATGGAACGTACCCTAGAGAGAGTCAGCACCCATGGAACGTACCCCAGAGAGAGTCAGCACCCATGGAACGTACCCCAGAGAGTCAGCACCCATGGAACGTACCCCAGAGAGAGTCAGCACCCATGGAACGTTCCCCAGAGAGAGTCAGCACCCATGGAACGTTCCCCAGAGAGAGTCAGCACCCATGGAACGTTCCCCTAGAGAGTCAGCACTCATGGAACGTTCCCCTAGAGAGTCAGCACCCATGGAACGTACCCCAGAGAGAGTCAGCCCCCATGGAACGTTCCCCTAGAAAGTCAGCACCCATGGAACGTTCCCCTAGAGAGTCAGCACCCATGGAACGTTCCCCTAGAGAGTCAGCACCCATGGAACGTTCCCCTAGAGAGAGTCAGCACCCATGGAACGTTCCTCTCGAGAGTCAGCACCCATGGAACGTTCCCCTAGAGAGTCAGCACCCATGGAACGTTCCCCTAGAGAGTGTCAGCACCCATGGAACGTTCCCCTAGAGAGTCAGCACCCATGGAACGTTCCCCTAGAGAGTCAGCATCCATGGAACGTTCCCCTAGAGATTCAGCACCCATGGAATGTTCCCCTCGAGAGTCAGCACCCATGGAACGTTCCCCTAGAGAGTCAGCAGCCATGGAACGTACCCCAGAGAGAGTCAGCACCCATGGAACGTTCCCCTAGAGAGTCAGCACCCATGGAACGCTCCCCTAGAGAGTCAGCACCCATGGAACGTTCCCCTAGAGGGTCAGCACCCATGGAACGTTCCCCTAGAGAGTCAGCACCCATGGAACGTACCCCAGAGAGTCAGCACCCATGGAACGTTCCCCTAGAGAGTCAGCACACATGGAACGTTCCCCTGGAGAGTCAGCACCCATGGAACGCACCCCAGAGAGAGTCAGCACCCATGGAACGTTCCCCTAGAGAGTCAGCACCCATGGAACGTACCCCAGAGAGAGTCAGCACCCATGGAACGTTCCCCTAGAGAGTCAGCACCCATGGAACGTACCCCAGAGAGTCAGCACCCATGGAACGTTCCTCTAGAGAGTCAGCACCCATGGAACGTTCCCAAGGGAGAATCAGTGCCTGCAAAGAGATGGAGAGATGATTGTGAAAATTACAATAGATGCAGCTGGTCAGACTCCTTTGCTCTAAATCAGACTGACATTGTCTCTCTCACATAACAACTATAATGGCTGGAGTAATCTTCAATGTGAGTCTCCAGTTCTGATTCACTAATGGTACAGTATCCGTTTCAGCAATTCATGAATCATCAGCTGAGATTACACTGCCTGGATTTACCTCCGATATATTATTGGGTTAAACTTTGAAAGGGGATGTGGCAAAAAATCCCCTCACTTATCACTGCACCCTCACACACGCAGACACTAGTGACCACTGTGTCCCTGCACGCTCACACTCACAGGCACTAGTGACCACTGAGTCCCTGCACTCCCACACTCACAGACACTAGTGAGCACTGCGTACCTCACTCTCACAGACACTAGTGACCACTGTGTCCCTGCACTCCCACACTCACAGACACTAGTGAGCACTGCGTACCTCACTCTCACACTCACAGACACTAGTGACCACTGAGTCCCTGCACTCCCACACTCAGACACTAGTGAGCACTGCGTACCTCACTCTCACACTCACAGCCACTAGTGAGCACTGTGTCCCTGCACTCCCACACTCACAGACACTAGTGAGCACTGTGTCCCTGCACTCTCACACTCACAGACACGAATGAGCACTGTGTCCCTGCACTCTCACACTCACAGACACTAGTGAGCACTGCGTACCTCACTCTCACACTCACAGACACTAGTGAGCACTGCGTACCTCACTCTCGCACTCACAGACACTAGTGAGCACTGCGTACCTCACTCTCGCACTCACAGACACTAGTGAGCACTGCATACCTCACTCTCGCACTCACAGACACTAGTGAGCACTGTGTCCCTGCACTCCCCCACTCACAGACACTAGTGAGTACTGCGTACCTCACCCTCACACTCACAGACACTTGTGAGCACTGTGTCCCTGCACTCCCACACTCAGACACTAGTGAGCACTGCGTACCTCACTCTCACACTCACAGACACTAGTGAGCACTGTGTCCCTGCACTCTCACACTCACAGACACTAGTGAGCACTGTGTCCCTGCACTCTCACGCTCACAGACACTAGTGAGCACTGCGTACCTCACTCTCACACTCACAGACACTAGTGAGCACTGCGTACCTCACTCTCGCACTCACAGACACTAGTGAGCACTGCGTACCTCACTCTCGCACTCACAGACACTAGTGAGCACTGTGTACCTCACTCTCACACTGCCAGACACTAGTGAGCACTGCATACCTCACTCTCACACTCACAGACACTAGTGAGCACTGTGTCCCTGCACTCTCACACTCACAGGCACTAGTGAGCACTGCATACCTCACTCTCACACTCACAGACACTAGTGAGCACTGCGTACCTCACTCTCACACTCACAGACACTAGTGAGCACTGTGTCCCTGCACTCTCACACTCAGACACTAGTGAACACAGTGTCCCTGCACTCTCACACTCACAGACGCCAGTGAGCACTCTGTCCCTGCACTCTCACACTCACAGACACCAGTGAGCACTGTGTACCTCACTCTCACACTCACAAACACTAGTGAGCACTGCGTATCTCACTGACACACTCACAGACAGTAGTGAGCAGTGTCCCTTCACTCTCACACTCCCAGACACTAGTGAGCACTGTGTACCTCACTGTCACACTCACAGACACTAGTGAGCACTGTGTCCCTGCTCTCCCACACTCACAGATACTAGAGAGCACTGTGTCCCTACACTCTCACACTCACAGACACCAGTGAGCACTGTGTACCTCACTCTCACACTCACAGACACTAGTGAGCACTGCGTATCTCACTGACACACTCACAAACACTAGTGAGCACTGCGTATCTCACTGACACACTCACAGACAGTAGTGAGCAGTGTCCCTTCACTCTCACACTCACAGATACTAGAGAGCACTGTGTCCCTACACTCTCACACTCACAGACACCAGTGAGCACTGAGTCCCTGCACTCCCACACTCACAGACACTAGTGAGCACTGCGTACCTCACTCTCACAGACACTAGTGACCACTGTGTCCCTGCACTCCCACACTCACAGACACTAGTGAGCACTGCGTACCTCACTCTCACACTCACAGACACTAGTGACCACTGAGTCCCTGCACTCCCACACTCAGACACTAGTGAGCACTGCGTACCTCACTCTCACACTCACAGCCACTAGTGAGCACTGTGTCCCTGCACTCCCACACTCACAGACACTAGTGAGCACTGTGTCCCTGCACTCTCACACTCACAGACACGAATGAGCACTGTGTCCCTGCACTCTCACACTCACAGACACTAGTGAGCACTGCGTACCTCACTCTCACACTCACAGACACTAGTGAGCACTGCGTACCTCACTCTCGCACTCACAGACACTAGTGAGCACTGCATACCTCACTCTCGCACTCACAGACACTAGTGAGCACTGTGTCCCTGCACTCCCCCACTCACAGACACTAGTGAGTACTGCGTACCTCACCGTCACACTCACAGACACTAGTGAGCACTGTGTCCCTGCACTCCCACACTCAGACACTAGTGAGCACTGCGTACCTCACTCTCACACTCACAGACACTAGTGAGCACTGTGTCCCTGCACTCCCACACTCACAGACACTAGTGAGCACTGTGTCCCTGCACTCTCACACTCACAGACACTAGTGAGCACTGTGTCCCTGCACTCTCACGCTCACAGACACTAGTGAGCACTGCGTACCTCACTCTCACACTCACAGACACTAGTGAGCACTGCGTACCTCACTCTCGCACTCACAGACACTAGTGAGCACTGCGTACCTCACTCTCGCACTCACAGACACTAGTGAGCACTGTGTACCTCACTCTCACACTCCCAGACACTAGTGAGCACTGCATACCTCACTCTCACACTCACAGACACTAGTGAGCACTGTGTCCCTGCACTCTCACACTCACAGGCACTAGTGAGCACTGCATACCTCACTCTCACACTCACAGACACTAGTGAGCACTGCGTACCTCACTCTCACACTCACAGACACTAGTGAGCACTGTGTCCCTGCACTCTCACACTCAGACACTAGTGAACACAGTGTCCCTGCACTCTCACACTCACAGACGCCAGTGAGCACTGTGTCCCTGCACTCTCACACTCACAGACACCACTGAGCACTGTGTACCTCACTCTCACACTCACAGACACTAGTGAACACTGCGTATCTCACTGACACACTCAGACACTAGTGAGCACAGTGTCCCTGCACTCACACTCACAGACACTAGTGAGCACTGCGTACGACACTCACACTCACAGACACTAGTGAGCACAGCGTCCCTGCACTCTCACACTCACAGACACTAGTGAGCACTGCGTACCTCACTCTCACACTCACAGACACTAGTGAGCACTGCGTACCTCACTCTCACTCGCAGACATTAGTGAGCACTGTGTCCCTGCACTCGCACACTCACAAACACTAGTGAGCACTGTGTCCCTGCACTCTCACACTCACAGACACTAGTGAGCACTGTGTACCTCACTCTCGCACTCACACTCACAAACACTAGTGAGCACTGCGTACCTCACTCACACACTCACAGACACTAGTGAGCAGTGCCCCTGCACTCTCACACTCACAGACACTAGTGAGCACTGCGTACCTCACTCTCACACTCACAGACACTAGTGAGCACTGTGTCCCTGCACTCCCACGCTCACAGATACTAGAGAGCACTGTGTCCCTGCATTCGCACACTCACAGACACTAGTGAGCACTGTGTCCCTGCACTCTCACACTCACAGACACTAGTGAGCATTGCGTACCTCACTCTCACACTCACAGACACTAGTGAGCACTGTGTACCTTACTCTCACACTCACAGACACTAGTGAGCACTGCGTACCTCACTCTCACACTCACAGACACTAGTGAGCACTGCGTCCCTGCACTCTCACACTCACAGACTTGGTGAGTCACTGCGACATGTCACTCTGTGTGACAGCGGTTATTATTCCTGTAATATACTTTTTAATAAAATGGAAGCTTTGAAGAAATATAATATTCAATTTTCAACTTGAATTTTGATATTCCACCTAAGTGCATAGTTGTGCCATTTGAGGTGTAATTACTCATTTAGAAGATGTGCGAGGTTTAAGATTAATTCCAACGCCCATTCAGCAGACACATCGTCTCAGGACTTGCCTTTGTTCTGCAATTTCAAGATGGTACTTGCGAAATCCACCAACGCTTTTACATTCAAGTCAAGTGTGTCTACTTGGCAAGGGGAGCACTTTCCATTCCAGAGTCATATCAAACACTCCCAGGGCAGGTACAGCACGGGTTAGATACAGAGTAAAGCTCCCTCTACACTGTCCCATCAAACACTCCCAGGGCAGGTACAGCATGGGTTAGATACAGAGTAAAGCTCCCTCTACACTGTCCCGTCAAACACTCCCAGGGCAGGTACAGCACGGGTTAGATACAGAGTAAAGCTCCCTCCACACTGTCCCATCAAACACTCCCAGGGCAGGTACAGCACGGGTTAGATACAGAGTAAATCTCCCTCTACACTGTCCCATCAAACACTCCCAGGGCAGGTACAGCACGGGTTAGATACAGAGTAAAGCTCCCTCTACACTGTCCCATCAAACACTCCCAGGGCAGGTACAGCACGGGGTTAGATACAGAGTAAAGCTCCCTCTACACTGTCCCATCAAACACTCCCAGGGCAGGTACAGCACGGGTTAGATACAGAGTAAAGCTCACTCTACACTGTCCCATCAAACACTCCCAGGGCAGGTACAGCACGGGTTAGATACAGAGTAAAGCTCCCTCTACACTGTCCCATCAAACACTCCCAGGGCAGGTACAGCACGGGGTTAGATACAGAGTAAAGCTCCCTCTACACTGTCCCATCAAACACTCCCAGGGCAGGTACAGCACGGGTTAGATACAGAGTAAAGCTCCCTCTACACTGTACCATCAAACACTCCCAGGGCAGGTACAGCACGGGTTAGATACAGAGTAAAGCTCCCTCTACACTGTCCCATCAAACACTCCCAGGGCAGGTACAGCACGGGTTAGATACAGAGTAAAGCTCCCTCTACACTGCCCCATCAAACACTCCCAGGGCAGGTACAGCACAGGGTTAGATACAGAGTAAAGCTCCCTCTACACTGTCTCATCAAACACTCCCAGGGCAGGTACAGCACGGGTTAGATACAGAGTAAAACTTCCTCTACACTGTCCCATCAAACACTCCCAGGGCGGGTACAGCACGGGTTAGATACAGAGTAAAGCTCCCTCTACACTGTCCCATCAAACACTCCCAGGGCAGGTACAGCACGGGTTAGATACAGAGTAAAGCTCACTCTACACTGTCCCATCAAACACTCCCAGGGCAGGTACAGCACGGGTTAGATACAGAGTAAAGCTCCCTCTACACTGTCCCATCAAACACTCCCAGGGCAGGTACAGCACGGGGTTAGATACAGAGTAAAGCTCCCTCTACACTGTCCCATCAAACACTCCCAGGGCAGGTACAGCACGGGTTAGATACAGAGTAAAGCTCCCTCTACACTGTCCCATCAAACACTCCCAGGGCAGGTACAGCACGGGTTAGATACAGAGTAAAGCTCCCTCTACACTGTCCCATCAAACACTCCCAGGGCAGGTACAGCACGGGTTAGATACAGAGTAAAGCTTCCTCTACACTGTCCCATCAAACACTCCCAGGGCGGGTACAGCACGGGTTAGATACAGAGTAAAGCTCCCTCTACACTGTCCCATCAAACACTCCCAGGGCGGGTACAGCACGGGTTAGATACAGAGCAAAGCTCCCTCTGCACTGTCCCATCAAACACTCCCAGGGCGGGTACAGCACGGGTTAGATACAGAGTAAAGCTCCCTCTACACTGTCCCATCAAACACTCCCAGGGCAGTTACAGCACGGGTTAGATACAGAGTAAAGCTCCCTCTACACTGTCCCATCAAACACTCCCAGGGCGGGTACAGCACGGGTTAGATACAGAGTAAAGCTCCCTCTACACGGTCCCATCAAACACTCCCAGGGCAGGTACAGCGTGGGTTAGATACAGAGTAAAGCTCCCTCTACACTGTCCCATCAAACACTCCCAGGGCAGGTACAGCACGGTTTAGATAGAGAGTAAAGCTCCCTCTACATTGTCCCATCAAACACTCCCAGGGCAGGTACAGCACGGGTTAGATACAGAGTAAAGCTCCCTCTACACTGTCCCATCAAACACTCCCAGGGCAGGTACAGCACGGGTTAGATACAGAGTAAAGCTCCCTCTACACTGTCCCATCAAACACTCCCAGGGCAGGTACAGCACGGTTTAGATAGAGAGTAAAGCTCCCTCTACATTGTCCCATCAAACACTCCCAGGGCAGGTACAGCACGGGTTAGATACAGAGTAAAGCTCCCTCTACACTGTCCCATCAAACACTCCCAGGGCAGGTACAGCACGGGTTAGATACAGAGTAAAGCTCCCTGTACACTGTCCCATCAAACACTCCCAGGGCAGGTACAGCACGGGTTAGATACAGAGTAAAGCTCCCTCTACACTGTCCCATCAAACACTCCCAGGGCAGGTACAGCACGGGTTAGATACAGAGTAAAGCTCCCTGTACACTGTCCCATCAAACACTCCCAGGGCAGGTACAGCACGGGTTAGATACAGAGTAAAGCTCCCTCTACACTGTCCCATCAAACACTCCCAGGGCAGGTACAGCACGGGTTAGATACAGAGTAAAGCTCCCTCTACACTGTCTCATCAAACACTCCCAGGGCAGGTACAGCACGGGTTAGATACAGAGTAAAGCTCCCTCTACACTGTCCCATCAAACATTCCCAGGGCAGGTACAGCACGGTTTAGATAGAGAGTAAAGCTCCCTCTACATTGTCCCATCAAACACTCCCAGGGCAGGTACAGCACGGGTTAGATACAGAGTAAAGCTCCCTCTACACTGTCCCATCAAACACTCCCAGGGCAGGTACAGCACGGTTTAGATAGAGAGTAAAGCTCCCTCTACATTGTCCCATCAAACACTCCCAGGGCAGGTACAGCACGGGTTAGATACAGAGTAAAGCTCCCTCTACACTGTCCCATCAAACACTCCCAGGGCAGGTACAGCACGGGTTAGATACAGAGTAAAGCTCCCTGTACACTGTCCCATCAAACACTCCCAGGGCAGGTACAGCACGGGTTAGATACAGAGTAAAGCTCCCTCTACACTGTCCCATCAAACACTCCCAGGGCAGGTACAGCACGGGTTAGATACAGAGTAAAGCTCCCTCTACACTGTCCCATCAAACACTCCCAGGGCAGGTACAGCACGGGTTAGATACAGAGTAAAGCTCCCTCTACACTGTCTCATCAAACACTCCCAGGGCAGGTACAGCACGGGTTAGATACAGAGTAAAGCTCCCTGTACACTGTCCCATCAAACACTCCCAGGGCAGGTACAGCACGGGTTAGATACAGAGTAAAGCTCCCTCTACACTGTCCCATCAAACACTCCCAGGGCAGGTACAGCACGGGTTAGATACAGAGTAAAGCTCCCTGTACACTGTCCCATCAAACACTCCCAGGGCAGGTACAGCACAGGTTAGATACAGAGTAAAGCTCCCTCTACACTGTCCCATCAAACACTCCCAGGGCAGGTACAGCACGGGTTAGATACAGAGTAAAGCTCCCTCTACACTGTCTCATCAAACACTCCCAGGGCAGGTACAGCACGGGTTAGATACAGAGTAAAGCTCCCTGTACACTGTCCCATCAAACACTCCCAGGGCAGGTACAGCACGGGTTAGATACAGAGTAAAGCTCCCTCTACAATGTCTATCCCAGCCCTCTTAAGATATATCCCAACGCATCATTAGCCTTTTTGATAACTTTCTGTAATTCTGTAACTGGACACCTGAATACCTTTGCTCTTCCACAGATTCTAGTGTTTCACCTTTAAGAAAAGGAACAACCAAGACCACCTTCTTCTTCTTTCGTATGGGTGTAGCAAAGCAAATCAAATGTCAATATCTGAGTCAGATATCCAGGCCAAAGCTTCCGGTGTAACAGCGTGGATATCTCGTAGGCTGCCTGTGAATTTCCTCTGAGGGCAGTGCCCAATGATGTGCTCCAGGGTCTGATTAGGAGCTCCACAGTCGCATGATGGGGATGCTTTCATCTTCCATCAATGGAGAAGGTGGCAGCATCGACCATGACCGGTTCTGAGGCGATTGATGGTTGTCCACTGTTTGCGAGGAAGGTTTGATCCTCCAGGTTGTACCGTGGGGTCCTCTGTAAGGAATCCATTCTATATGTCACAAGGCTGAGGGGGGAATCGCTGAAGGGCTTTCTAGATTTGAGACGGGTTGGTGGTCGGTTGTTCAAGTCGGCCTGGATCGGTATGTCGTTGCTGGTGTAGCGGTCGTGTTTTCTGGAGACTGCATATTCGCGGCGTAGGTGTGATGGTGCAATGTTTGCAAACACGGGCAGCCAAGGTGTTGGTGTCGATGAAAGGGTACCAGTGAGAATTGTCATAGTAGAGTTCAGCTGGACATCAACAAATTGGACATGTGGACTTGATAGCCTGCCGGACGATGCCAATGTTGATGATTGACAGCCTGTGTTGACTGTTGGGGAAGTCGTCAGGAACGGTTCTGGAGGCGATGATTGGGTTTCCTTTGCTGTCTTCAGAGAGGAAACGTAGGTCTGGGTTAGATTCTCTCTGCCACCTTGATGAATGAAATGTACCTCGACCTTTGGCGCCAGAAAGGTGGAATTGATTCTCTGGTGAAGCCCGTTGTACAATTGCTTCTCCATTATAGTCGGTGTCTGCGCGGCCCCACATTGTGTGGTAGTATTGAAGTCTCTGAGATGGATGGATGGACGTTGACGAGGAGGGAGCAGTGGGTCAGGCCGCTGTACGAGTGGTGGTTTGTAGACATCGGAAATTGTTCGCTCTCCCCTGCGTATTGCTGTAGTGTAAACTCCGGCAGTGCTGGTAGGCTCGAGTTGGGTGCAGCCTTCGATGCCTTGTTTGATGCAGCACGCCAGGCCATATTTGTGGTGGTTATTGCAAGCGATTCGGTCAGAAGCTGCGATACGTCCTCTTGTGTTGAATTGGTGGATGTGTTTCTTGAAGCACCAGGACATCAATGCCGCGTTTCTTCATTAACCTTCCGAGGCATTCGCATTTTGAGTGAGAGATGCCTTCGGTGTTAAGTTGGCATGTTCGGACGGCTGGGCCTACATGTAGTTTTCTTTGGTCCTGGAGAGGACCGTTCGATTCGCTGGGTTTGCTACTGTCACCGGGAGGTCGATTTAACAACAAGTTCGGGGTCCTGTGAGACGACATTGGGTGGGCCGCAAGAACGCGGTCATTGACATGAGCCTGTCATTCATGTGAAAGTGACTTATGAAATAATACTGGGCGGCCTGCTGGTGGCGCTGTCCAGGGAGAGTATAAATACTCGGGCACGGGCCCAGCTTGCTCAGGACATTCTTAACAGGAACTAGTGAAGGACACAACTAGATCTCCATGTTGTAAAACAGTTGATTAAAGCTTTGTTTAATATTCAGACCAAGTGCCTAGTAGTTTTCTTTCGTCAGTCATCATCCACCCCAGCCAAGACCTGACCAGTGCGGCTGCAGAGATGGTAGCGGAGTTCCTTGTCTTGCATTAACCATTCCCTATATCGTGCATCATCCTCTCACTCCCTGCAAAGAAGTGAAGCCTTTGGGACCTGAAATAGGAGATTGACACAACTGAAAAACGTGCTTACATCCCTGGGACTGGGTTCCCATCTTGGCCAGAAGAGTGTCTGAACGAGGATTGGGAAGCACGATTTGGTTAGTTTGTCACTGTGCGTGTCTCTGCCAGGCCTGTGATTGAAGCCAGCACAGATTGAAGAAGCGAGGTTGGCACTCTCGATGTGATGGGGAAGCTGAGTTAGAAACGTTCCCTCTGATTTTAGATGGAATCCAGCGCAGAGGAACGGAAAGGCAATCTCTTTAATAGTTGATAAGATAAGTGGAATGAGTTTAGTGCATCTTAGCTCACTCAGTTCCCAGTCGATATGAGTCCACAGCACAAGGCTAACTGATTCTGAGCTAATTGATGTCCCCATGGGGACAGGAGGTTGCAATAGAAACGAGAACTCTCCTGTCGGTGTATTAATGTGAATTAATATTAAATATTTACCCATTCTGACCTCTTGCGCATCCCCGATTTTAATCGCTCCACCATTGGCGGCCGTGCCTTCAGCTGCCTGGGCCCTAAGCTCTGGAATTCCCTCCCTAAACCTCTCCGCCTCTCTCTCCTCCTTTGAGGCGCTCCTTAAAACCTGCCTCATCTGCCCTAATAGCTCCTTATGTGGCTTGGTGTCAAATTTTGTTTGGTAAATCGCTCCTGTGAAGCACTTTGGGACATGTTAGTGTGTTAAAGGCGGGGTGTGAATGCGACATAAATATATAAATGTTGTCGACATCAAAACAAAACCCATGTTGGACAGATTGCTCTCTCCTCAGTAGCACAGCCACAGTGGCGGGGCTAAAGTGAAGCTCCACCATTCTTGGCTCCTTCAATACCGGCATTGGTGCCAAGGATATCTAGGCTTTAAAATGGAGACACAAATCTCACCAACACACAAAACCAGTTGTGCCTATAGGGAGTGGGACTCACCACCGCCCTACATCCATTGCTCACTGGGGGAAGGGGACAGCTCCCCCCACCCCACCCCCCGCCATTACAGCAGAGAATAGAGGGCAACGGCTCACTCATCTCAGTAAATGCTTCTGGGACCTTGCTGTGCACTGACTTACCTAACAGTCACTGAGCTTCTGTCATTCCATGTCCGTGAAGAGGCCTCTGAGAGAGATGTGATCGGGCGCTGTATAAATACACGGTTTCCTGTGGCAGTGATTTCCCGGGTGTGAGTAGGATGCAGTAACGGGGGGAGGTTACACTTTGCTCTACCTGTGGCCGGCCCCGCTCACCCCCAGTGTCAGGACAGTAACAGCGCAGTGCAGCCCTGTCGCCTGCTCCAGTCACATCCGCTGCAGGAAGCTCCCACACAATTCTGCTCAACAAAATCATTGGTTTTAAATTTGCAGCCGAGGCCAGGTTCTGCCATCCTGGGGAGGCTATTTTGATTTGTTGGGGCGACTCCCCATTTTGAGGCCCTGGCCTCACTTAAATCTGCCAGGCAAGCTGCAGGGCATCAAGCAGGCCTCACGAAGCAACTCCCAGCTTCGATAGCTGCAGGGTGGGGTGGGGAAGGCAAGATTGCGGGGGGTGGTGGGTGTCCTGGGGGCGGAGGGCAGATCGCGGAGGAGGTGTCATGGGGGGGTCGCAGAGGGGGGTCCTGGGCGGGGGTCACGGTTGGGGGTCGCGGAGGGTGGGGGTCCAGAGGGGGGGGGGGCCACACCCCAGATTATTTTCATGGGTCACTCCTGCTCCTCCGGGTCCCACAGAATAATTGGAGCTTCCCGTTGGCTGGGCCTTGGGTTCCATCGCCCGGGGAACCTGTGGGAGTGAGCACGGCGCAGGCTCAGACCTCAGATGGGAATCGGAGTCCGATTCACATGGCAGGACGCCCCATTTCCATATTAAAAGGGGCCCATCACCTGAAACAGGCGGGCGCTTTGGACACCCGACGGGAGGCCCCTTTCAAAATGGCAGCGGTGGCCGCATCGCCGGGGGCAACGGGATGGGGAGGAGACCGGGCCCCATTCTGAGGCCGTTAACACCACGTTAACCCCAGGGGGCGGGAGAATCGACCCCAACGTGTGATACAGGGGTCAGTGAGGAGAGACCACAGTGCTGGCAGGAATGGTCACCGTTAACAGACACTCGAGCGAACAGCACACCCAGAGTCTGGCTTCTGAATGGATGGGAATGTCGGAGAGCAGACAGTGTGCTCAGTACAGATTAAACACACCAAAAAAAACGAACAATGTTAATCAAGAGCAGAGAAATGTTACTGATCCCAAGAGACGGTGGGGCGGGGGGATGAAAGAGCAGTGCCAGTGTTTGCTGATAGTTACTGCACACTGATACAGACAGGCACTTGGTTCATTTACAAATGAAGCGTGTTGGTCCTTATTAATTTAAGATTCCACAATGTCAGATCCACAGGGAGCTGCAACCACCTCCAGCTCCAATTTAAAAGCATCATTAATGAATAATAGAGACATGGAATATTGGGACAGGTTTGTAAGGAGTAGTATACTCAACCTCAGCCTTACATCAATGAGAATGGGACTCGATTGAAGTTTTAATTGAGAAAGTGAGAGGCGATGACTCTAAATCTATAATTATAATGCAGCCAGGAAGGGCACAATCTTTTACAATTTACTCTCCACAGTCAGAGAGAGTTCCCTTGTCTTTCCATTGGGAAAGTCCCATGTTCCACCCTTGACCTGTGCCACGTTACCTGATCTCCACTGGGTACCCTGGGCTGGGGTGGGGCGTGCGGGGGGCATCTCGCTCCTGATTATTATCCAGTGACTTCAGCCAGCAGCTCTTCGTGTGCCGTGTCAGGCAGGAGGCCCTGATTTCATGCCCTCTATGACAGAAAGAATTGCATTTCTATAGCGCCTTTCACAACCGCAGGAAGTTGCTAAGTCACAGCCAATGAAGTACCTTTTGACGTATAGTCACCGCTGTAGCCAATTTGCGCACAGCAAGCTCCCACAAAGAGCAATGTGATAATGGCCAGATCATCTGTTTTTTAGTGATGTTGATTGAGGGATAAATATTGGCCCCAGGACACCGGGGCTTCAGTTTAACGTCTCATCCAAAAGACGGCCGCTCCGACAGTGCGGCGCTCCCTCAGTACTGCCCCTCCGACAGTGCGGTGCTCCCTCAGTACTGCCCCTCCGACAGTGCGGCGCTCCCTCAGTACTGCCCCTCCGACAGTGCAGCGCTCCCTCAGTACTGCCCCTCCGACAGTGCGGCGCTCCCTCAGTACTGCCCCTCTGACAGTGCAGCGCTCCCTCAGTACTGCCCCTCCAACAGTGCGGTGCTCCCTCAGTACCACCCCTCCGACAGTGCGGTGCTCCCTCAGTACTGCCCCTCCGACAGTGCGGCGCTCCCTCAGTAATGCCCCTCCGACAGTGCAGCGCTCCCTCAGTACTGCCCCTCCGACAATGCAGTGCTCCCTCAGTACTGCCCCTCCGACAGTGCAGCGCTCCCTCAGTACTGCCCCTCCGACAGTGCGGCGCTCCCTCAGTACTGCCCCTCCGACAGTGCGGCGCTCCCTCAGTACTGCCCCTCCGACAGTGCGGCGCTCCCTCAGTACTGCCCCTCCGACAGTGCGGCGCTCCCTCAGTACTGCCCCTCCGACAGTGCGGCGCTTCCTCAGTACTGCCCCTCCGACAGTGCGGCGCTCCCTCAGTACTGCCCCTCCGACAGTGCGGCGCTCCCTCAGTACTGCCCCACCGACAGTGCGGCGCTTCCTCAGTACTGCCCCTCCGACAGTGCGGCGCTCCCTCAGTACTGCCCCTCCGACAGTGCGGCGCTCCCTCAGTACTGCCCCTCCGACAGTGCGGTGCTCCCTCAGTCAGAGTCAGAGGCGAGGACGCTACCCACTGAGTCACGGCTGACCCTATGATCAAGGAGCAGTTTGAGCCTTTGTACCCAACAAGCACGGGTGGTTTGGGAAGGTTGTGGAAGAGGCAATGTGCATCCAGCCGGCTGGCAGAGTAGGTGGACAGATGGAGAGGGCCACCCTGTCCAGCCTTGGGCGGGAAAGGACATTAAAAGACTGCGGAAACAGAACAGTTAAAGCTTCCGTCTGCATGTGCCTGGGTTGCTGAAGTCCAGTCCTGGCCTGCTGAGCAAAAGTGATTCTCTTGGTGGCCCTGAGACCCATTAACTCACCAAAGAAGGCTTGCCAACAGCAGTTTGCCAGCGTGCCAGTTTGCCAATGGCGAAGCGAGCTGCCTGGGCCAGATTGCGTGAAGCTATGTTGCCTGTCGAGGGCACCATCGGGGCTTTCCTTTCGACTTTGCAAAGCTTTCATTCAAACATCGGGCTGGTTTTCAGAGCCTGTAAAGAATGACTTATTTTTGCCACCTGTTGTGTACCCTTGGGCGACCCAGGCAGTGAGAGTTGTGAGGCCAATGCAAAGTAGATACAGAAACTGAAGGGAAATCACCTGCCTGTCCCTCTACCGACCAGCCAGCACGATGCACTGCTTGATACACTGGTCCAGGTTGGGCACGGGGCCTTTCACCTTCCAGACCAGGGTTAATATCCAGCCCCGTCCCGTCTGAGCTGGCTGGAAGGATCCGAGGGGGAATGAGGTTGAAAGAAAGCCTTGCATTTCTATAGCGCCTTTCACCACCTCGGGGCCTCCCAAAGCGCTTTCCAGCCAATGAAGTACTTTTTGAAGTGTAGTCACTGTTGTAATGTAGGAAACGCGGCTGCCAATTTGCGCACAGCAAGCTCCCACAAACAGCAATGTGATAATGACCAGATAATCTGTTTTTAGTGATGTTGGTTGAGGGATAAATATTGGCCCCAGGACACCAGGGATAACTCCCCTGCTCCTCTTCGAAACAGTGCCAGGGGATCTTTTACATCCACCTGAGAGAGCAGACGGGACCTCGGTTTAATGTCTCATTGGAAAGACGGCACCTCCGACAGTGCGGCACTCCCTCAGTACTGCCCCTCCGACAGTACGGTGCTCCCTCAGTACTGACCCTCCGACAGTGCGGCGCTCCCTCAGTACTGCCCCTCCGACAGTACGGTGCTCCCTCAGTACTGACCCTCCGACAGTGCGGCGCTCCCTCAGTACTGCCCCTCCAACAGTGCGGCGCTCCCTCAGTACTGCCCCTCCGACAGTGCGGCGCTCCCTCAGTACTGCCCCTCCAACAGTGCGGCGTTCCCTCAGTACTGCCCCTCCGACAGTGCAGCGCTCCCTCAGTACTGCCCCTCCAACAGTGCGGCGCTCCCTCAGTACTGCCCCTCCGACAGTGCAACGCTCCCTCAGTACTGCCCCTCCAACAGTGCGGCGCTCCCTCAGTACTGCCCTGTGAGCGTCAGCCTGGATTATGTGCTAGAGTCTCTGGAGTGGGGCTTGAACCCACAGTCCCAATCCAGTTCCTAATGGACAAGAGCCCCAGAAACAAGATGTCGCACAGCTCAGCACTGACTGAAAATCTCACTCAGCAAGGCTGCAAATTGGCCGGGGTGGCGAATGGAAACTGCCGCCTGGTGCAGGGGGAGACACTGTTGTGGGGTTCGGGTGGAGCAGATGACCTTTGCTCTGTGACTAACTACACTTCGCCCGACCTGGAGGCTCTCAGGGGGGAAAGAGCTCCAACAACCGCACAAAAAGAGAACCAAGTTAAAGATAGACCCAAGGCAGCTGAACCATGCTGGAGGAGGGAGGAGGGAGCAGGAAGACTGGTGGGACCCCCTGGGTATCTGCATTGACTGTGGGCTGCAAGAGTATCTGCTGCCCCCTGGCGCTGACACATGCTGTTCAGAGGCACTGAACCACACAGTGCCTGACTGAAGGCAGCCAGTCTAAATGCTGGAAGGCAGAGAGTGCTGGCCTCCCTGAGTCCTATCTTGTTTTTTAATCCGTCTATTTTATGGTTTACCAGCAATAGAGTGAGATATACCCACTACAAACTCCGTGTTCCCACGCTCTCCCCATCTGTGTGTAGACAAACTTTAACGAACAGAAAAATTTAGGAAGAGGAAAGTATTTACTCGCTGTGACGTATCCTTGGTGTAACTTCGCAAACAAAGTCCAATTGAGTTTGGATGCTTAACCCACTGGTTGCAGCTGTGTGTCAGTCTGTTACCTGCTGTTCGCTCGGTATAGTCTCTATATACACACACAAATAAATGCAGCACCTCATCGCATTAGGATGATACCAGAATGGAGAGGTTATAACTATCGGGAAAAACTGAACAGGCTGGGGCTCTTTTCTCTATAAAAGAGAAGGCTGAGGGGTGACCTGATCGAGGGCTTTAAGATTATGAAAGGATTCGATCGGGTAGACGTAGAGAAGATGTTTCCACTTGTGGGGGAGACCAGAACTAGGGGCCGTCAATATAAGAGAGTCACTAATAAATCCAATGGGGAATTCAGGAGAAACTTCTTTCCCCAGAGAGTGGTGAGAATGTGGTACTCGTTGCCTCACAGCGCCAGGGACCCGGGTTCAAATCCGGCCTCGGGTGACTGTCTGTGTGGAGTTTGCACATTCTCCCCGTGTTTGCGTGGGTTTCCTCCGGGTGCTCCGGTTTCCTCCCACAGTCCAAAGATGTGCGGGTTAGGTTGATTGGCCATGATAAAAAATTGACCCTTAGTGTTAGGGGGGATTAAATACGTGGGGATAGGGCTTGGGTGGGATGGCTGTCGGTGTAGGGACCGGGTGCTAGGGTTTGGATGATCAGCCATGATCTCGTTGAATGGCGGAGCAGGCTCGAAGGGCCGAATGGCCGACTCCTGCTCCTACCTTCTATGTTTCTATGTTACCACAGGGAGTGGTTGAGGTGAATAGTATCGATGGATTTCGGGGGAAGCTGGATAAGTACATGAGGGAGAAAGTTAAGAAGGATGTGCTGATAGGGTGAGATGAAGAGGCTGGAAGGAGGCTCGAGTGGAGCATAAACACCGGCACGGACCAGTTGGGCCGAATGGCCTGTTTCTGTGCTGTAAATACTGTAATACTTGGTCATTTGTAATCTCTCCAATACCTGCCCGTTTAGATATATCTGGATGGGTTTGCCTGTGTGCTGCTTGTTTCTGTGTCAGTAAAGCTGGGCATTTCCTGTTGTGAGTCCTTGTGCGATCAATCTGGACGTGGCTGACTGTGCCACAGAGAGCGTTGCATGTGTTGAAGTGCAGCGAATGTTGTTGTGTCGGTGAACGTGCACAGCAGATCCCACAACCAGCCCCTCCCTCAACACACCTTAGAGAACGCGGAGACAAAGGAAAAGTTCACGAGGCCCGAAAGCCCACCGCTTTTCCAGAGATCAACACCACCAATCTGCCTTCTCCCCGCACCCATTAATCTCTTCTCCTTGCAAATTCACATCTAATTATTTCCTGACCCAATCACACTGACCACTTCATTGTCCTTCCCGAGTAACCTATTCCACAACTCCATTACCCTTTCAATTAAAATTTCCCCCCCACTTCCCTTATTCCTGAATCCTTTCATTTTTAACTGTGTGCCCTGGGAGTTGTACCAGTCACAATAATTTGCCTGGATCAATTCCCTTCATACTCTTTAAAACTTCAAATAGATCATCTCAGAGTCTCCTTTCTTTTGCAAAGGAAACAAGCCCAACTTTGTTAACTTAAATGTCGGAGAGGCAGTACTGTGGAGCACTGTGGGGACAGGAGCAGGGACTGCAGGGAGGATGAGCAACCTGGCCACAGCACCGTGGAACGGGGGGCCATTCAAGAGGGGGGAGTAAATAGAAATGTTGTAGTGGTAGGGGATAGTATTATTAGGGGGATAGATAGAGTTCTCTGCAGCCGAGAGCGAGAGTCCCGAAGGCTGTGTTGCCTACCCGGTGCCAGGGTTAAGGACATCTCCTCTGGGCTGGAAAGAAACTTGCAGTGGGAGGGGCTGGATCCAGTTGTCGTGGTCCATGTTGGTACAAACGACGTAGATAGGACTAGGAAGCCGGTTCTGTTAAAGGAGTATGAGCAGCTAGGGGTCAAATTAAAAAACAGAACCTCAAGTATTACCTGAGCCACGAGCGAATTTGGCTAGGACAAATAAAATTAGAGAGTTAAATGCATGGCTCAAAGACTGGTGTGGGAGAAATGGGTTTTGCTTCCTGGGACACTGGCACCAGTACTGGGGCAGGAGGGAGCTGTTCCGTTGGGACGGGCTTCACTTGGCCAGTGCTGGGACTAGAGTCCTGGCGGATCATATAACTAGGGCTGTAGAGAGGGCTTTAAACTAACTAGTAGGGGGGAGGTTCCTAGAGAGCAAATAATAAAAATGACAACAGAGAAGGTCATAGACTTAGGTAGCAGTGGGGAAATTAAAAACCAGAGCGTGTCAGGAAAGGGCAGAAGGTATGGAGTAAAAGGTAAAGTAATAAAAAGGGTAAAAGCAGGAACTAAGTGTCACAAAACATCTTTGAAAGTTCTCTATCTGAATGCATGTAGCATTCGTAACAAAATAGATGAGTTAATGGCACAAATAACTACATATGGGTATGATCTTGTGGCCATTACAGAAACATGGCTGCAGGGTGACAATGCCTGGGAATTAAACATACCAGGTTATTTAACGATCAGGAAGGACAGGCAGGAAGGAAGGGGAGGTGGGGTGGCTATGTTAATAAAGGAAGGAATCACTGTAATACAGAGAAATTATATTGGGTCAAAAGATCAGGGTAATGAAACAGTTTGGGTGGAGGTAAGGAATAATAAGGGGGAAAAAACACTAGTGGGCGTAGTCTATAGGCCTCCGAACAGTTGCAACTCTGTTGGACGGAGTATCAATCAGGAAATAGTTGAGGCTTGTAATAAGAGAGCATCTATAATTATGGGGGATTTTAACTATCATATTAATTGGACAAATCAAATTGGGCAGGGCTGCCTTGAGGATGAGTTCATTGAGTGTATTAGGGATGGGTTTCTTGAGCAGTATGTAACTGAACCGACCAGGGGGCAAGCAACCTTAGATCTGGTCCTGTGTAACGAGACAGGATTAATTAAAAATGTCCTAGTAAAGGATCCCCTTGGAATGAGTGACCATAACATGGTTGAATTCCATATTCAATTACAGGGTGAGAAGGTTGGATCTCAAACAAGCGTGCTAAGCTTGAATAAAGGAGACTATGAAGGTATGAGAGCGGAATTGAGTAGAGTGGATTGGGAAAATAGATTAAAGGGTAAGACGATACATGATCAGTGGTGTACATTTAAGGAGTTATTTTACAACTTCCAAAAAATATATATTCCACTGAGAAAAGGGTGTAAAAGAAAAGACAGCCATCCGTGGCTAAGTAAAGAAATTAAGGATAGTATTCGACTAAAAACAAGGGCATATAAGGTAGCCAAATCTAGTGGGAGGATAGAGGATTGGGAAAACTTTAAAAGACAGCAAAAAATAACAAAAAGATTGATTAAGAAAGGGAAGATAGATTATGAAAGTAAATTAGCAAAAAATATAAAAACAGACAGTAAGAGTTTTTATAGTTATATAAAAAGAAAAAGGGTGGCTAAAGTAAATGTTGGTCCCTTAGAGGATGAGACCGGGAAATTAATGGTGGGAAATATGGAGATGGCAAAAACACTGAATGAATATTTTGTATCAGTCTTTACAGTAGAAGACACTAAGAATATTCCAACACTGGACAAACAGGGGGCTATAGGGGGGAGGAGGTAAACACGATCAAAATCACTAAGGAAGTGGTACTCGGTAAAATAATGGGACTCAAGGCAGATAAATCACCTGGACCTGATGGCTTACATCCTAGGATCTTGAGCGAAGTGGCGGTAGGGATTGTGGATGCATTGGTAATAATTTTCCAAAACTCCCTGGACTCAGTAAAGGTCCCGGCAGACTGGAAAACTGCTAATGTAATGCCCTTATTTAAAAAGGGCAGTAGACAGAAGGCTGGAAACTATAGACCGGTTAGCCTAACATCTGTGGTAGGTAAAATATTGGAGTCAATTATTAAGGAGACAGTAACAGGACATTTGGATAATCATAATTTAATAGGACCAAGTCAGCATGGTTTTATGAAAGGGAAGTCATGTTTGACAAATTTGCTGGAGTTCTTTGAGGAAGTAACATATAGGGTGGATAAAGGGGAACCAGTAGACGTAGTGTATTTAGACTTCCAAAAGGCATTTGACAAGGTGCCACACAAAAGATTATTGCTTAAGATAAAAAATCACGGGATTGGGGGTAATATTCTGGCATGGATAGAGGATTGGCTAACTAACAGAAGGCAGAGAGTTGGGATAAATGGTTCATTCTCAGACTGGCAATCAGTAGCTAGTGGTGTTCCGCAGGGGTCAGTGCTGGGTCCCCAACTCTTTACAATCTATATTAACGATTTGGAGGAGGGGACCGAGTGTAACATATCAAAGTTTGCAGATGATACTAAGATGGGAGGGAAAGTAGTGAGTGAGGAGGACATAAAAAACCTGCAAGGGGACATAGACAGGCTAAGTAAGTGGGCAGAGATTTGGCAGATGGAATACAATACTGGAAAGTGTGAGGTTATGCACTTTGGCAGGAAAAATCGTAGAGCAAGTTATTATCTTAATGGCAAGAAACTGGAAAGTACTGAAGTACAAAGGGATCTGGGGGTCCTGGTGCACGAAACTCAAAAGGTTAGTATGCAGGTGCAGCAAGTGATTAAGAAGGCCAATGGAATGTTGGCTTTCATTGCTAGGGGGATAGAATATAAAAATAGGGAGGTATTGCTTCAGTTGTACTAGGTATTGGTGAGACCGCACCTGGAATACTGCATACAGTTTTGGTGTCCATACTTAAGAAAAGACATACTTGCTCTCGAGTCAGTACAAAGAAGGTTCACTCGGTTAATCCCGGGGATGAGGGGATGGACATATGAGGAGAGGTTGAGTAGATTGGGACTCTACTCATTGGAGTTCAGAAGAATGAGAGGCGATCTTATTGAAACATATAAGATTGTGAAGGGGTTGGATCGGGTGGATGCGGGGAGGATGTTCCCGATGATGGGTGAAACTAGAACTAGGGGGCATAGTCTTAGAATAAGGGGCTGCTCTTTCAAAACTGAGATGAGGAGGAACTACTTCACTCAGAGGGTGGTAGGTCCATGGAATATGCTGCCCCAAAAAGCTGTAGAAGCTACATCATTACATAAATTTAAAACAGAAATAGACAGTTTCCTAGAAGTAAAGGGAATTAAGGGTTACGGGGAGCGGGCAGGAATTTGGACATGAGTCTAGGTTCGGATCGGTCATGGCCCTGTGGGTAGCGGAGCGGGCCCAGGGGCCATGTAGCCTGATCCTGCTCCTATTTCGTGTGTCTAATTCTGTTAGATTCAGGAGATGGTTCTGTGATAGTAGATTGGCGGTTAGGATCAGATCAGCCATGATCTTATTGAATGGCGGAGCAGGCTCGAGGGGCCGATTGGCCTACTCCTGCTCCTATTTCTTATGTTCTTATGTACTGCACTGTCGGAGGGTCAGTACTGAGGGAGCGCCGCACAGTCGGAGGGGCTGTACTGAGGGAGTGCCGCACTGTCGGAGGGGCAGTACTGAGGGAGCGCCGCACTGTCGGAGGGGCAGTACTGAGGGAGCACCGCACTGTTGGAGGGGCAGTACTGAGGGAGCGCTGCACTGTCGGAGGGGCAGTACTGAGGGAGCGCCGCACTGTCGGAGGGGCAGTACTGAGGGAGCGCCGCACTGTCGGAGTTGCCATCTTTCGGATGAGACGTTAAACCGAGGCCCCGCCTGCCCCCTCAGGTGGACGTAAAAAATCCCACGGCCACTATTGGAAGAAGAGCAAGGGAGTTCACCTCGGTGTCCTGGGCCAATATTTATCTCTCAATCAGCATCACTAAAAACAGATGATCTGGTCAATGTGGGAGCTTGCTGTGCGCAAATTGGCTGCTGCGTTTCCTACATTAGAACAGTGAGTACACTTCAAAAAAGTACTTAATTGGCTGTGAAGCTCTTTGGGACGACCGGTGGCCATGAAAGGCGCCACAGAAATGCAAGTCTTTCTTCCTTGCTATGTGCACATTAAAGTTCATGTATAAACACAGACGTGTGTTTAAAGCTGACGTACGAGTGAGCAGTTGGACAATTCACAGCAGGCATTACCAAACACTTTTGTGACAATACTGGTAAAGGTCCTCGCTGTCTTAGTCAGACTGCCTAGGTGTTTATTACCGCTCTGTGCCACCCCAAGAGTTCACATCGAGTCCGGCTGTACCGTGCCAGATAGGAACTGACTCGCTGTCTTTGCGCCTGGTGCATTGCACAACACAGCTCCGCGCCTCCCGCTGCCCAGCACAGCCCCCACTGCCAGAATCTGGGCCGACTCAAACTCGGCAAGCTGCTCGTTAGAAATTCTAGCCTTGAGCCAAATCCGCTTGCTTCTGACGGGCGATCGCTGTGTGCTGCTTTACTTTCACTGACCTTGAGGGAAAAGAAAACCTGCTTGACAGATGCCAAAGACAATAGCACCTAAACCTGGGGACTAAATTATTAATTCCCTTCCATGTATTTAGATATTGACCGGGGCTCCCTCAGGACCAATACTGAAGATTATGATAAATTATAATGAACTGCATTCTCAGCTGCCGCTGCCTTTGGAATTGTCTTCCTGCAGTAATGCCTCCTGTTGGATCCTTTCTGTTTAGGACATGCCCTTTACCTGTTCCTTTCTCTCCCTCCCGCCCCGCACACAGGCCTCTCTGGAGTCTTTACCTCTCCACCCACAATCTGAGGCCTCCTAATGGACTGGCCCACAGATGCTAATAAAGATTTGATGTAATAAAGATGAAAGTGGCCACGAATGATGGATTCCTCTTCACACTCGGTACTGCTTGTCATCACGGGTAATTGGAGCGTGATGACTGCTTTCAGTCACTGAACGCTCTTGGGGTATTAAGCTGCACGCGTCACGAATATAGAGTTTAAATATCATTCACTCAGACTGGCACGCTGCATTGGCAGAGATGAA
Source organism: Somniosus microcephalus (assembly GCF_052327205.1). Taxonomy (NCBI): domain Eukaryota; kingdom Metazoa; phylum Chordata; class Chondrichthyes; order Squaliformes; family Somniosidae; genus Somniosus; species Somniosus microcephalus. The sequence goes on from NC_141018.1 coordinate 37,935,283, forward strand.
TGCTCATAAATGCTTTACTGATTTGACAAGAAATATTTTGCTTGGAACCCCATAGATATTAAAAAAAAAAGATTGCTTTGCAATGGTTGTACCTCAAAGCATTTAATAATTCATTTTGTGACTGATTCTAAATTAAAAACATACAAAACACTTCACTGTTCAAGAGAGAGGGAGAGAGAAAAAAATGGTTATTTGAAAAGATTGTGATGTTGCGCAGCCTCACTCACCACTGTGGTTGGCCAAAGCAAATCCATTCTGCTGGTCTTGGGAATAACCTTTCTGGCCCACGTACAATTGTCAGTGTCCCATTACACAATGGAAACAGGACAAGACCCAAGGCACAGAAGGAAAGAAACTGCATTTCTGTAGCGCCTTTCGCCACCTCAGGACGCCCCAAAGCGCTTTACAACCAATGAAGTACTTTTTGAAGTGTGGTCACTGTTGTAATGTAAGAAACGCAGCAGCCAATTTGCACACAGCAAGCTCCCACAAACAGCAATGAGAGAATCTGTTCTTTAGTGATGTTGATTGAGAGATAAATATTGACCAGGACACCGGGGAGAACTCCCCTGCTGTTTTTCGAAATAGTGCCATAAGATCTTTTACATCCACCTGAGAGAGCAGACGGGGCCTCGGTTTAATGCCTCATTGGAAAGACGGCACCTCCGACAGTGCAGCGCTCCCTCAGTACTGACCCTCCGAAAGTGCAGCGCTACCTCAGTAATGCCCCTCCGAAAGTGCAGCGCTCCCTCAGTACTGACCCTCTGACAGTGCAGCACTCCGTCAGTACTGCCCTCCGACAGTGCGGCGCTCCCTCAGTACTGCCCCTCCGACAGTGCGGCGCTCCCTTAGTACTGCTCCTCCGACAGTGCGGCGCTCCCTCAGTACTGCCCCTCCAACAGTGCGGTGCTCCCTCAGCACTGCCCTTCCGACAGTGCGGCGCCCCCTCAGTACTGCCCCTCCGACAGTGCAGCGCTCCCTCGGCACTGCCCCACCGACAGTGCGGCACTCCCTCAGTACTGACCCTCCGACAGTGCGGCGCTCCCTCAGTACTGCCCCTCTGACAGTGCGGCGCTCCCTCAGTAATGCCCCTCCGACAGTGCAGCGCTCCCTCAGTACTGCCCCTCCGACATTGCTGCGCTCCCTCAGTACTGCCCCTCCGACAGTGCGGCGCTCCCTCAGTACTGCCCCCCCGACAGTGCAGCACTCCCTCAGTACTGCCCCTCCGACAGTGCGGCGCTCCCTCAGTACTGCCCCTCCGACAGTGCGGCGCTCCCTCAGTACTGCCCCTCCGACAGTGTGGCGCTCCCTCAGTACTGCCCCTCTGACAGTGCAGCGCTCCCTCAGTACTGCCCCTCCGACATTGCGGCGCTCCCTCAGTACTGCCCCTCCGACAGTGCTGCGCTCCCTCAGTACTGCCCCTCCGACAGTGTGGCGCTCCCTCAGTACTGCACTGGGAGTCAGCCTGAAGTATGAGCTCAAGTCTCAAGTTTGACCCACGACCTTCTGACTCAGAGGCGAGAGTGCTAGCCACTGAACCACCGGCTGACACAAGGAACAGGGTAATTTGAATTGAGGCAAAAATGAGTGTACGGTGTGGGTACCAGTGGTGAGTTACCACATGTAGTGTTAGTATCAATGGTGAGATAGAATCGTAGAATCTTACAGCACAGAAGGAGGCCATTCAGCCCATCGTGCCAGTCCCGGCGCTTTGAAAGAGCTCTCCAATTAGTCCCACACCCCAGCCTTTTCCCATAACGCTGCAGATACCAAAGATTGTGTTAGTATCAGTGGTGAGATGCCAGATGTAGTGTGTTAGTCTCTTAAGATATGAAGCCCAGTGGATGGTTCCTCAGCTCAGTTGGATGTTGTTGGAATGGCACCCTGCGGCCTAGTCTGTAACTGAACCTGCCTGTGGGTATTGAGTCACCAGGAATAGGAAGGGCCCAGGTTCCACCCCCAGCTTTTGCTGAGCTGGTTGAGTTAACCAGAATGGCAATCAAGGTGCTACTGCTGACCTCACTGTCACTGGGCTAGGGGAGGAGAGAGTCAGCCAGTGACAGTGTCTCGTGTGTCGTAAGGGGGGTGCCCCTCTGAGACTGGGGCAGAGTAGGGAAAGCTTTCCTCTGACCTTGCCATGATCGGTGCTAACACTGGGTGCCTGAGCTGGCAAGTATTTCATTCCCCGGCCTCCACTGACAGCCTCCAACTCGATGAGAACAAAAAAAATATTTAGATGGGAGCATCTCGGCTCCAAGTGCCAGTGCGTTCAGGGAGTTGTGCAGTTGGTGTGGATGCCAAGCGTGCAGTCAGGCAATGGCACTGCCACCTTGATGGGCTGTAGGTGTGTGTCAGAGTGGCCGAACAAGGAGGTTTATGGCAGTAGCACCAAGCAGTGACCAGACAGCATTGCCAAAGGGACCGAGAACGTTGGAAACTAAGCCATATTTGTGCCTTATCCATGACCTGCTGATACGCTCCTGGCCGGACCCCCACCTTCCACCCTCCATAAACCTCAGCTCATCCAAAACTCTGCTGCCCGTGTCCTAACTCACACCGAGCCCCGTTCGCCCATCACCCCGTGTCCTAACTCACACCGAGTCCCGTTCACCCATCACCCCGTGTCCTAACTCACACCGAGTCCCGTTCACCCATCGCCCCCTGTCCTAACTCACACCGAGCCCCGTTCGCCCATCACCCCGTGTCCTAACTCACACCGAGTCCCGTTCACCCATCACCCCGTGTCCTAACTCACACCGAGTCCCGTTCGCCCATCACCCCCTGTCCTAACTCACACCGAGTCCCGTTCACCCATCACCCTCTGTCCTAACTCACACCGAGCCCCGTTCGCCCATCACCCCCTGTCCTAACTCACACCGAGTCCCGTTCACCCATCACCCTCTGTCCTAACTCACACCAAGTCCCGTTCACCCATCACCCCGTGTTCTAACTCACACGAGTCCCGTTCACCCACCACCCCGTGTCCTAACTCACACCGAGTCCCGTTCGCCCATCACCCCCTGTCCTAACTCACACCGAGTCTCGTTCGCCCATCACCCCCTGTCCTAACTCGCACCGAGTCCCGTTCACCCATCACCCCCTGTCCTAACTCGCACCGAGTCCCGTTCACCCATCGCCCCCTGTCCTAACTCACCCATCGCCCCCTGTCCTAACTCGCACCGAGTCCCGTTCACCCATCACCCCCTGTCCTAACTCACACCGAGTCCCGTTCACCCATCGCCCCCTGTCCTAACTCACACCGAGTCCCGTTCACCCATCACCCCCTGTCCTAACTCGCACCGAGTCCCGTTCACCCATCACCCCCTGTCCTAACTCGCACCGAGTCCCATTCACCCATCACGCCCTGTCCTAACTCACACCGAGACCCGTTCACCCATCACCCCCATCCTAACTCACACCGAGTCCCGTTCACCCATCACCCCCTGTCCTAACTCACACCGAGTCCCGTTCACCCATCGCCCCCTGTCCTAACTCACACCGAGTCCCGTTCACCCATCACCCCCTGTCCTAACTCGCACCGAGTCCCGTTCACCCATCACCCCCTGTCCTAACTCGCACCGAGTCCCATTCACACCATCACCCCCTGTCCTAACTCGCACCGAGTCCCATTCACCCATCACGCCCTGTCCTAACTCACACCGAGTCCCGCTCGCCCATCATCCCCTGTCCTAACTCGCACCGAGTCCCGTTCACCCATCACCCCCTGTCCTAACTCGCACCGAGTCCCGTTCACCCATCACCCCCTGTCCTAACTCGCACCGAGTCCTGTTCACCCATCACCCCCTGTCCTAACTCGCACCGAGACCCGTTCACCCATCACCCCGTCCTAACTCGCACCGAGTCCCGTTCACCCATCACCCCCTGTCCTAACTCGCACCGAGACCCGTTCACCCATCACCCCCTGTCCTAACTCGCACCGAGTCCCGTTCACCCATCGCCCCCTGTCCTAACTCGCACCGAGTCCCGTTCACCCATCACCCCGTGTCCTAACTCGCACTGAGTCCCGTTCACCCATCACCCCGTGTCCTAACTCACACCGAGTCCCGTTCACCCATCATCCCCTGTCCTAACTCGCACCGAGTCCCGTTCACCCATCACCACCTGTCCTAACTCGCACCGAGTCCCGTTCACCCATCACCCCGTGTCCTAACTCGCACCGAGTCCCATTCACCCATCACCCCCTGTGCTCACTGACCTACATTGGCTCCCTGTCCGGCAACAGCACAAATTTAAAATTCTCATCCTTGTTTTCAAATCCCTCCATGGCCTCGCCCCTCCCTATCTCTGTAATCTCCTCCAGCCCCACAACCCCCCCGAGATCTCTGCGCTCCTCCAATTCCGGCCTCTTGAGCATCCCAGATTATAATCGCTCCACCATTGGTGGCCGTGCCTTCAGCTGCCTGGGCCCTAAGCTCTGGAATTCCCTCCCTAAACCTCTCCGCCTCTCTCTCCTCCTTAAGACGCTCCTTAAAATCTACCTCATTGGCCAAGCTTTTGGTCACCTGTCCCAGTATCTCCTTATGTGACTCGGTGTCAAATTTTGAATGATAATGCTCCTGTGAAGCACCTTGGGATGTTTTACTGCATTAACAGCGCTATATAAATGCAAGGTGCTGTTGTTGTTACCCGGTTGACTTTGGCATGGGCACATGGGCTGCAAGTGCCGGGGAGAGGTATAGAGGGTTTGGTAATCTCCCAATTCTTGTCACTCTCTGTTACGGCCGGGGCAGTGGAGGAATCCTGTTCCAGCCCATGACAGGGTGAGTGTCTGGGTGGCGAAGACAGGCGTGCAGTGGATCATAGATTGGGCAGCTGATGGGCTGCTGCGATTGACTTCAGTGATTTTGAGCTAGAGTGGGTGGGAGGAAAATCAGCCATGCTTCAGGTGCTGATATCAACCCAAGGATTGGTGCTGGACAGTGTCTGTGTGGACAGGACTGGGCTCTGCTCTCGCCTTCTGTGGTCGATTATCCTGCTGACACTCGCTATCTAGGCTCACCCAGGAAGCACGGCTGTTTGGCTCGGGTATTAGAGGATTGCCTGTGTCCATGCAGCTGGAACCCAGCTGGGAAACTGCCCCAGCTGAAAGGAGGGGAGCAAAGAGGCAGACAAATAAAATCTAGGTGTGCAGAACTCAAGTGTGCAGTCTGTAAACCTTTAGCGAGTGGTTCTGGGCCCCATAATCGGACCTTCGTGCATTGCGTGACTTATTCAAAGCTGAACATGTTGCAGCCAGAATGGAGGGCGAATGTCTGGGGAGCCTTTATACTGTCCACTGATGACCATTGCTGCTGTGATTGGATGGGAAGGGTTGCACCATCTCAAAGCTGGTGTTTTGACAGGCGTGATCCATCAAATGGTCATCGCTATTATCAGGATAATCTTTCTGGAGGTGTTGTCTAGCCACCTGACTCTGGGAAATGATTAGTGCCTTGTGATCAGAGGAGGAGTGACTGCTGTGTCCATACAATCCCAGCTGAAGGTTTCACATGCTCCGGGACGTCCTGAGGTGGTGAAAAGGCGCTATAGAAATGCAAGTCTTTCTTTCCACCCCTGCTGTGGAGTGAGTTGTCCGTGGGCTGAGGGTGGGGCGAGAGATGAAAATCCCAGTGGAGTAGCTTTACCAGAGGCTGGATGAATAAATGGCTGAGCTGCACTGACCAGTAGGCCCCTGGTCAGTGCTGATCACAGCCCGAGTGGAGAGTTGTGGCGACACAATTGCACTCAGTACCCTTGGGTTAGGGAAGCGAAACCGGCTCCTGATCACTCTCCAATCACATCTATTCAGGGTTAGGTATGTAGGAACAGGAGGAGGCCATTCAGCCCCTCGAGCCTGTTCCACCATTCAATGAGATCATGGCTGATCTGTGACCTAACTCCATCTACCCGCCTTTGCCCCATATCCCTTAATGTAGTTAACAGAAATCTATCAATCTCCGATTTAAAATTAACAATTGATCTCGCATCAGTTGCCGTTTGCAGAAGAGAGTTCCAAACTCCTACCACCCTTTGTGCGCCGTTGTCCCACCGATGTCAGCCGGCACCCAAGTGCCCGTCCTTCATGTGTGAGCCTTGACAGTGGATGGTGCAGGTAGGCTGTTTGACTTTGGGGGCATCACATCCACTCCCAATTCTGTCCTAACTCTGATGCCTATGCACACAGGCCTGCCAGCGATCAGAGGCAGTAACTCGCTCACACTAGGCCGATATCAACAACTTGGATTTATGTAGGACCTTTGACATCGGTAAACGTCCCAAGGCGTTTCGTAGGAGTGTTTCAGACAACATTTGACACTGAGCCACATAAAGAGACATTAGAACAGCTTGGTCAAAGAGGTAGGTTTTAAGGAGCATTTTAAAGGAAGAAAGAGAGGCGGAGAGGTTTAGGGAGGGAATTCCAGAGCTTAGGGCCTCGGCAGCTGAAGGCACGGCCGCCAATGGTGGAGAGATTAAAATCAGGGATGCGCAAGAGGCCAGAATTGGAGGAGCGCAGAGATCTCGGGGGGGTGCGGGGGTGAGGTGTTGTGGGACTGGAGGAGATTACAGAGATAGGGAGGGGGCGAGGCCAAGGAGGGGTTTGAACACAAGGATGAGGCGAGTGGTTAATCAGGATGCACTGTCTGAGATCAGCTACCTCGGGTCAGACAAGGTTCACCACCAAACTGGGCACTACATTTACCTGCTAACCCAACACGCGAGCTGGTGTAGCAGTTGTTAGCGTACAGATCGCGAAGGAGCTCATACTTTGTACCTGAGCGTACATGCGTGTTTCAGGTACATACCCTTCTGACTGGATTGTCCTTAATGGACCGCTGATGGCCCAGAAGTGATTTGATGGAATTGGAATGATTGAGGTGAACATGGTACATTTTTCTCTCTTGTTTTCCCTCCTGTCTTGGTTACACAGGGCTTCTCTTGGGAAACAGCGAACATTGATCAGAACTGAATAACAAAACCAAACAGCGGTTCACTGAAATGTTGCAGGTTGGACTTGGAGTATACAAACCAAGATTGAACAGGTTGGGGCTTTTTTCTTTAGAAATGAGATGACTCAGAGATGACCCGATAGAGATATTTAAAATTCTGAATGGGTTGGACAGGGTCGATGTGGAGAGAATGTTTCCACTTGTGGGAGAATCCAAAACTAGGGGCCATAAATACAAGATAGTTATTAATAAATCCAATAGGGAAATAAGGAGAAATGTCTTTACTCAGAGAGTGGTTAGAATGTGAACTCGCTACCACAGGAAGTGGTCGAGGCGAATAGATTAGATGCTTTCAAAAGGAAACAAGACGAGTAACATGAGAGAAAAGGGAACCGAAAGAATGGGCAGCACGGTGGCATAGTGGTTAGCACTGTTGCCTCACAGCGCCAGGGACCCGGGTTCGAATCCGGCCTCGGGCGACTGTCTGTGTGGAGTTTGCACATTCTCCCCGTGTTTGCGTGGGTTTCCTCCGGGTGCTCCGGTTTCCTCCCACAGTCCAAAGATGTGCAGGTTAGGTTGATTGGCTATGATAAATTGACCCTTAGTGTTAGGGGGATTAAATACGTGGGGTTACGGGGATAGGGTGGGATATGTGTTGGTGTAGGGGTTACGGGGATAGGGTGGGATATGTGTCGGTGCAGGCTCGATGGGCCAAAATGGCCTCTATCTGCACTGTGGGGTTTCTGTGATTTCTGTGATTTCTGTGATATGCTGAAAGGCTGAGCTGAGGAATGGGAGGAGACTGGTGTGGAGCATAAACCCCAGCACAGACTGGTTGGGCCGAATGGCCTGTTTCTGTGCTGGATATTCTATGGAATTCAATGACTGACATTCCCAATAATGGGCAGGACCATGGGCAGAGCTGCATTGGATGGCACAGTTTGGCTTGAGGACAGGATGGTAGATGAATCTACTTTAATTTTGCCTCACAATCCTAGATGGGAAAATATCTTACAATTCCAGGCGAAATAAGCGGTGAAACATTGGCGGCGGTTTTTAGATAATTTACTGACTCCCGTGACCCGAGTCTCAATGAGCAGATCTCTGAGTGATGGGACGTTGGTCTAATTTTTACGATAGGTTGGTTCCACAGCAGTCCTGCCCTCAGTGACCTGGCTGCCCAGTGCTAGGCAGTCAGTCATTACCCTGTATCTGGGGGTCGCTTACAGGTGTTCACAGGGTTAAGCACGGATAGAATCTGGAACACTCTGTGGGTGTAATTGAGGCCACGACCATAGAACATGTCTAATCTGAGAGGGAAAGCATTTCAAACTGCAGCCTTGGAGTTTAATAATTATGTTGTATCAGTGATTCCACAGGAGCCTGTCCTAATTCTGCAGATTAATATTCTGTGTGTTATGCCGGGGGCTGTGTGGACTGATGTTTGGATGAGGTCAGGGAGCCTCATGATCAGACCCACTTTCAGTAAAGTGCAGTGACACAGAGTGGGTACGACGGTTGTCCGTACCCTGCCAGTCAGTGACTGCAGGATAATGGAGAGCTGTCAACAACAACAACTTGTATTTATATAGTGCCTTTAATGTAGTAAAACGTCCCAAGGCGCTGCACAGGAGTATTTTAAGACAAAAAAATTGACACTGAGCCATATAAAGAGAAATTAGGGCAGGTGACCAAAAGCTTGGTCAAAGACGTCAGTTTTAAGGAGCGTCTTAAAGGAGGAGAGAGGTAGCGAGGCGGAGAGGTTTAGGCAGGGAATTCCAGAGCTTAGGGCCCAGGCAACAGAAGGCACAGCCACCAATGGTTGAGCGATTATAATCAGGGATGCTCAAGAGGGTAGAATTAGAGGAGTGCAGATATCGCGGGGCGGGGCGGGGGGGGGCTGGTGGTGGAGGTGGTGGAGTTATGGGGCTGGAGGAGATTACAGGGATAGGGAGGGGCGAGGCTATGGAGGGATTTGAAAACAAGGATGAGAATTTTGAAATCGAGGCGCTGCTTAACCGGGAGCCGATGTTGGTCAGCGAGCACAGGGGTGATGGGCGAACTGAGACATGGCGTAATAATTATATCGAATTAACACCACAGAAACAGGCCATTCGGCCCAACTGGTTCGTGCCAGTGTTTATGCTCCACACGAGCCTCCTCCCACCCCTCTTCATCTCACCCAATCAGCATGTCATTCTATTCCTTTCTCCCTCATCTAGTTCCCTTTAACTGCATCTGTGCTATTTGCCTCAAACACTCCGAGTTCCACATGCTCCCCACTCTCTGGGTAAAGACATTTTTCCTGAATTCCCTCTGGATTTATTAGTGACTATCTTATATTCAGCATCGCCATTCTGATAATAGCATAACCCGCAAGGTTAAAGCTCAAGGCGTTTGCAAATGTCGACAGAAACACGGTTGGAGTTAGTGCTGCAGACTGACTGCTGTACATATGCTTCTTGTTATTATTCACAGTTCACCTGTTAATAATTCTTTTTCAAACTCGGGCAATGTCTCCAAAGGCTAATGCTTCGCCTGGCATGGTACAAAAAAAAGACTTGTATTTCTACCGCGCCTTTCATGGCCATGGAATGTCCCAAAGCGCTTCACAGGCACTGAAGTACTTTTGAAGTGTAGTCACTGCTGTATTCTGACGAAATCTGACATGAAAATAGAACAAAACTCGGGAGCCAGCAGTACCAAATTATGATGGGACAAAATCAATTACTGTCATAATCAATCAGGCAGTCGGAACAGGCACTGCTCAGTTGAGTGAGGGGGCAGGATGGCCCTCAGGGCATTCATAAACCAGTGAAAGTCAGCACCTTCAGGAACTGTACCCCAGTGAGAGTCAGCACCTTCAGGAACTGTACCCCAGTGAGAGTCAGCACCTTCAGGAACTGTACCCCAGTGAGAGTCAGCACCTTCAGGAACTGTACCCCAGTGAGAGTCAGCACCTTCAGGAACTGTACCCCAGTGAGAGTCAGCACCTTCAGGAACTGTACCCCAGTGAGAGTCAGCACCTTCAGGAACTGTACCCCAGTGAGAGTCAGCACCTTCAGGAACTGTACCCCAGTGAGAGTCAGCACCTTCAGGAACTGTACCCCAGTGAGAGTCAGCACCTTCAGGAACTGTACCCCAGTGAGACTCAGCACCTTGAGGAACTGTACCCCAGTGAGAGTCAGCACCTTGAGGAACTGTACCCCAGTGAGAGTCAGCACCTTCAGGAACTGTACCCCAGTGAGACTGAGCACCTTCAGGAACTGTACCCCAGTGAGAGTCAGCACCTTCAGGAACTGTACCCCAGTGAGAGTCAGCACCTTCAGGAACTGTACCCCAGTGAGAGTCAGCACCTTCAGGAACTGTACCCCAGTGAGAGTTGGCACCTTCAGGAACTGTACCCCAGTGAGAGTCGGCACCTTCAGGAACTGTACCCCAGTGAGAGTCGGCGCCTTCAGGAGCTGTACCTCAGTGAGAGTCAGCACCTTCAGGAACTGTACCCCAGTGAGAGTCAGCACCTTCAGGAACTGTACCCCAGTGAGAGTCAGCACCTTCAGGAACCGTACCCCAGTGAGAGTCAGCACCTTCAGGAACTGTACCCCAGTGAGAGTCAGCACCTTCAGGAACCGTACCCCAGTGAGAGTCAGCACCTTCAGGAACCGTACCCCAGTGAGAGTCAGCACCTTCAGGAACCGTACCCCAGTGAGAGTCAGCACCTTCAGGAACTGTACCCCAGTGAGAGTCAGCACCTTCAGGAACTGTACCCCAGTGAGAGTCAGCACCTTCAGGAACTGTATCCCAGCGAGAGTCAGCACCTTCAGGAACTGTACCCCAGTGAGAGTCGGCACCTTCAGGAACTGTACCCCAGTGAGAGTCAGCACCTTCAGGAACTGTACCCCAGTGAGACTGAGCACCTTCAGGAACTGTACCCCAGTGAGAGTCAGCACTTTCAGGAACTGTACCCCAGTGAGAGTCAGCACCATCAGGTGAAGAGACAAGACTGGAAAGGAAATGTTAATCAGATGGCAACTGTGTTGTCAGCTGAAGATGCTGATCAATGGGGCCGTAAACTTCTCTCCAGTCTCCTGTCCCTCAATGACTAGGTCGCCAAAGAGAGCATGACACTGACTGGAGGAGGACGATGCAATAACTTTTAAAAAGCATCATAAATTATACAGGGAAGTGGATGCTTTGACATTAAAACAATCTTGAAAACAATAACATCCATCTCACTTTATATGCCCCACGTGAACAGGCTGCTGTGACTCCGTGTAGAGGCAGTGTCTTGTGCCTGTCCCCAGTGGGCCTCAGTACCGGAGTCCGGGAGCTCAGCCGCCTCAATCACCGCCTCATCAGGAAATTTGGCAATTATAAATTGTCGGACTATTTGTCAGCGAGAAATCCTGGCTGTTTGTTAACGGAATTGCCAGAGATTTTTCTTTTGTAAGGAGGTGTAGGCGGAGCCTGTACTGATAGCTTTGACTTTGTAAGTGCGATTTGATTTGGTGAAAGGAGGTTAATTTGAAGAAAATGTTCCATTAAAACAGGACGTGAAAGTTTACCATGGTTTCGGCAGTAACTGCTCGGGGCTGTAATGGGCTAAACCGACCAGCAGAACCCGGCTCAATCCCTGACCTATGCTGAGTTCACTCTGTCGGTTGAGGTGGCATCAGGGATCACTCTCGGCCTCAGCCCCTGGGGGGTTAGGGAGAGTGATATCAGTCGGATTGCTCTCCAGAGAACACGACTGCAAACTGCACGCGTGTAGACTTTCGGTGAGGACAGAATGGGAAAGGACTGCGATGCTCCCACATAATTAGACAGAAAAAAAAGAAAGACTTGCATTGCTATAGCGCCTTTCACAACCTCTGCACGACCCAAAGCGCTTTACAGCCAATGAAGTACTTTTTAAAGTGTAGTCACTGCTGTAATGCAGGAAACGCGGCAGCCAATTAGCGCACAGCAAGCTCCCACAAACAACAATGTGATAATGACCAGATAATCTGTTTTAGTGATGTTGATTGAGGGATAAATATTGGTCCAGGACACCGGGGAGAACTCCCCTGTTCATCTTCAAAATAGTGCCCGTGGGATCTTTTACGTCCACCTGAGAGAGCAGACGGGGTCTTGGTTTAATACCTTATTCAAAAGAGGCAGAAGGTTGTGGGTTCAAGTCCCACTCCAGAGACTTGAGCAAAAAAATCTGGGCTGACAGTTCAGTGCAGTACTGAGGGAGCACCGCACTGTTGGAGGGGCAGTACTGAGGCACCTCCGACAGTGCAGCACCCCCTCAGCACTGCCCCTCCGACAGTGCGGCGCTCCCTCAGTACTGCCCCTCCGACAGTGCGGCGCTCCCTCAGTACTGCTCCTCCGACAGTGCGGCGCTCCCTCAGTACTGCCACTCTGAAGAGTGCGGCGCTCCCTCAGTACTGCCCCTCCGACAGTGCGGCGCTCCCTCAGTACTGCCCCTCCGACAGTGCGGCGCTCCCTCAGTACTGCCCCTCTGACAGTGCGGCGCTCCCTCAGTACTGCCCCTCCGACAGTGCGACGCTCCGTCAGTACTGCCCCTCCGACAGTGCAGCGTTCCCTCAGTACTGCCCCTCCGACAGTACAGCGCTCCCTCAGTACTGCCCCTCCGACAGTGCAGCGCTCCCTCAGTACTGCCCCTCCGACAGTGCAGCGCTCCCTCAGTACTGTCCCTCCGACAGTGCAGCGCTCCCTCAGTACTGCCCCTCCGACAGTGCGGCGCTCCCTCAGTACTGCCCCTCCGACAGTGCGGCGTTCCCTCAGTACTGCCCCTCCGACAGTGCAGCGCTCCCTCACTACTAACCCTCCGACAGTGCGGCGCTCCCTCAGTACTGCCCCTCCGACAGTGCGGCGCTCCCTCAGTACTGCCCCTCCGACAGTGCGGCACTCCCTCAGTACTGCCCCTCCGACAGTGCGACGCTCCCTCAGTACTGCCCCTCCGACAGTGCGGCGCTCCCTCAGTACTGCCCCTCCGACAGTGCGGCACTCCCTCAGTACTGCCCCTCCGACAGTGCGACGCTCCCTCAGTACTGCCCCTCCGACAGTGCGGCGCTCCCTCAGTACTGCCCCTCCGACAGTGCGGCGCTCCCTCAGTACAGCCCTTCCGACAGTGCGGCGCTCCCTCAGTACTGCCCCTCCGACAGTGCGGCGCTCCCTCAGTACTGCCCCTCCGACAGTGCGGCGCTCCCTCAGTACTGCCCCTCCGACAGTGCGGCGCTCCCTCAGTACTGCCACTCCGACAGTGCGGCACTCCCTCAGTACTGCCTCTCCGACAGTGCGACGCTCCCTCAGTACTGCCTCGCCGACAGTGCAGCGCTCCCTCAGTACTAACCCTCCGACAGTGCGTCGCTCCCTCAGTACTGCCCCTCCGACAGTGCGGCGCTCCCTCAGTACTGCCCCTCCGACAGTGCGGTGCTCCCTCAGTACTGCCCCTCCGACAGTGCGGCACTCCCTCAGTACTGCCCCTCCGACAGTGCGGCGCTCCCTCAGTACTGCCCCTCCAACAGTGCGGCACTCCCTCAGTACTGCCTCTCCGACAGTGCGACGCTCCCTCAGTACTGCCTCTCCGACAGTGCAGCGCTCCCTCAGTACTAACCCTCCGACAGTGCGGCGCTCCCTCAGTACTGCCCCTCCGACAGTGCGGCGCTCCCTCAGTACTGCCCCTCCGACAGTGCGGTGCTCCCTCAGTACTGCCCCTCCGACAGTGCGGCGCTCCCTCAGTACTGCCCCTCCGACAGTGCGGCGTTCCCTCAGTACTGCCCCTCCGACAGTGCAGCGCTCCCTCAGTACTAACCCTCCGACAGTGTGGCGCTCCCTCAGTACTGCCCCTCCGACAGTGCGGCGCTCCCTCAGTACTGCCCCTCCGACAGTGCAGCGCTCCCTCAGTACTGTCCCTCCAACAGTGCAGCGCTCCCTCAGTACTGCTCCTCTGACAGTGCAGCGCTCCCTCAGTACTGCCCCTCCGACAGTGCGGCGCTCCCTCAGTACTGCCTCTCCGACAGTGCGGCACTCCCTCAGTACTGCCCCTCCAACAGTGCGGCGCTCCCTCAGTACTGCCCCTCCGACAGTGCGGCACTCCCTCAGTACTGCCCCTCCGACAGTGCGGCGCTCCCTCAGTACTGCCCCTCCGACAGTGCGGCGCTCCCTCAGTACTGGCCCTCCGACAGTGCGGCGCTCCCTCAGTACTGGCCCTCCGACAGTGCGGCGCTCCCTCAGTACTGGCCCTCCGACAGTGCGGCGCTCCCTCAGTACTGACCCTCCGACAGTGCGGCGCTCCCTCAGTACTGGCCCTCCGACAGTGCGGCGCTCCCTCAGTACTGCAGTGGGAGTGTCATCCTGGATTTTTGTGCTCAAGTCTCTGGAATGGGGACTTGAACCCACGACCGTCTGACTCGGAGGCGAGGGTGCTGCCCACTGAGCCACTGGCTGACACTCGCCTGGCCGCCCTCGCCCTCTACACTTGCACATGAAGAAAGGGCAGGTTGATAAAGGTCGAGGGAGGTCGCGAGTTCCACAGTTTTGTGTTCCTGGGAACGAATAATTGGAGATGGTGTAACGAGCGTGGATTAATTAAATTGTTTCTTCCCAACGTCTCCATCTCAACATGGTTGAGCGGTGTGCGTTATGCCCCGAGGAATATGCCATTAGTATGCAGATGGGGTGTCAGCTCACTCAGTGTTCCTGGTACTCTGTGACGTGTGGACCCATTGTGCAGCCTCCTGCGCTCCTCATCCTCCCGTCTCTCTGAACCCAGTGCCCTCGGGACCAAACCGGGCCTCAGAAGATAAACAAATTGAAAATCACTCAAACATTTAGTTGTGATCTTATTTAGATTTGATTTTTCTGATCCATTCAAAAAAGTGTAGAATGCACCGTGGAGAAGCCAAATCATTTCAGCCTATGATGTGATTAAGGCTCCATTATCACAGGCTTTACCGGGACAGTACAGCATGTAAAAAAGATCACCTTGTTAAGATGCAGTGTACCGAGGTTCCGATGATAACGTGGAGCATTGCTACAGTTGGAGATCGGGAACGAGTGGTAGTAAAAAAACACATTTATTTTAAGTTCTATTTTTATATCAAAGTCTATAGTTGAAAACCTGGAATTCTGCAAATGTTAACAGTCCAATTTCTGTACAGAGGTCGTTTCTTTTTATTCATTCTCGGGATGTGGGCGTCGCTGTCAAGGCCAGCATTTATTGCCCATCCCTAATTGCCCTTGAGAAGGTGGTGGTTGTCTTGTTTTGCACACTTTGTATAAAAATAATAAATTGCAGGACAACGGAGTATTACAGTTTAAACTCTTTTAATGAAGCATCAGGTCTGACCTGACTCACAGCAGTACAGCACCGTGTGGACAAGATGGAGTCAGGACCCCTGGGTCTTCTAAACAATAGCAGTCCTTACAGATGCCTGCAGGCCAATGACAACTCAGCATGTGATCACATGTGAATATAATAGGTATTCCTTACAGATGCCTGCGGGCCAATGATAAATCAATATGCAAATGTTACATCCCCTTTTAAAAGAAAAATGTTATGCATTACTTTTGAACCTTTCTTCTACAGAATGTTCTCAGTAGCATCAACATTCAGTAAACTCAACATTTAACTAGCACTGAAAACATCTCAACGTTTCAATAACGATGTACAGTTTTTTTAGGGCAGCGATCCGCCTACACCCTTTGGCAGTTCACAAGCCAAGGATGACTCTAGGCTTGACCTCTCGTCCTGACTTTGTGTGGTATGGAACTGAGCATGCTCCTGAATCGGTCAACAAATCAGGTTCAGGTTTAGGTTCAGGTAAGTATGATGTGTTTTGTGTATTGCTCTGTTCATCACACGCTGTTGAACTGATCCTCTCGTCAGAATGACGGTGTTGTTCCTTGGTGTTCAGGAGGTGCCTGCGATTGCGGCGGTACACCTGTCCTTCTGGGGTGCGGACGTGATACGATCGCTCAGTGTCAGCTGGCTTGATGACGACTGCTGGCTTCCAGTAGTCATGCTCCTGGATTCTGACGGATTCTCCATTGTGCAGCGGTGGCAGTAGTCTAGCTGACCTGTCATAGTATCTCTTTTGGTGTTGCTGTCTCTGTACACGTTTTGCATGCACTTGCTTGCAGCTGCTGGTTGGTGCTTGGAAGGATTGAGCAAAGCCTGCGGCTCATCAACAGCTGTGCTGGTGACTTGAAGTTGTCAACCGGAGTGTTGCGGTACTCGAGACTGATGTAGGGGTCTCTTTTGTCCGCTTTGGCTTTGTCCATGTGTGTTTTTGCAATCTGGACAGTTTTTTCAGCAAGACCATTATTTTGAGGGTAATGTGGGCTTGATGTGACATGTGTGAAATCCCATGCCTTGGCAAACGACTCAAACTCTTTTGATTTGTATTGGGGCCCATTGTCTGAGACTAAGGTCTCTACAATGCCATGCCTGGCAAAGGCTGCCTTTAGCTTGTGGATCACAGCTGCAGATGTGGTGCTGTGAAGCTTGTCCAATTCAAATAATCTGCTGTAGTAATCAACAGTCACTATGTAGTCCTCGTTGTTCCATGTGAACAGATCCATTGCCGCGACCTGCCAGGGCCTGTCTGGGATACGGCGAGGTATCATTTGACATTTGATGGGCGGCGTTCTAGACAAATGGAACATTTTCCGACAATGTCCTCAATGTGTTTGCACATTCCGGGCCAAAACATAATGTCACGTACTCTTTGTTTGCATTTTTCCATGCCCATATGTCCAGCATGAATTTTTGTCAACATCTCTTCTCTGAGACTGGTAGGAATGATGATTTTCTCCCCTTTGAAGACGATTCCGTTGATTTGTGACAGTTCGTCTCTGTGGATCCAGAATTCAGATATGCTCTGAGGGCATTTCCTCCTTTCCTCAGGCCATCCTTCATGTATGACTTTGCTCAGCAGTGTGAGTTGTGCATCTTTCTCTGTTTCTGCTCGGATCTCCTTCAGTTTTGAGTCACTCACAGGTAAGCTGTTGTACACCATGTGCACCTGCACATCCATGCCTTCACTGAGGCTGCTGTCCTGGTAGCTAAGAGACTTTCTGGAGAGCGTGTCTGCGACAGGAATGTCTTTGCCTGGACGGTGAATGATTGTGAAGTCATACTTCTGTAGCTGAAGGATCATTCTCTGTAGCCTTGGTGGGGCTGCGGCTAGTGATTTCCTCATGATTGACTCAAGGGGCTTGTGGTCGGATTCCACAATGACTTGTCGGCCATAGACGTACTGGTGGAAACGCTTACATCCAAACAGAATTGCATATAGCTCTTTCTCGATTTGAGCATAGTTGATTTCACTGTCTGAGCGAGATCTGGAAGCATAGCCGATGGGCTTTCCTTCTTGCAGTAATAATGCGCCTAGTCTGTACTTTGACGCGTCCACTTGTAGTCTGAGCTCTTTGTTGGGGTCGAAGTAGGCAAGAACTGGTCCTGGTTCTCTGGTGATTAGGTCTTTCATTTTCTGAAATGCTGTCTCATGTTATTTGTCCCACAGGAACTCATTGGATTGTTTGAGCAACTAACACATGGGTGCGTTAATTTAGGAGAGGCTCAGGGCAAACTTGGCTAAGTAGTTAACCATGCCTAGTACTGTCTCTAGCTCTGCATGGTTCTTTGGCGGCTCCATCTTCTTGATGGCGGAGATTTTCTCTGGATCCGGCTTAATGCCATCAGTTGAGAGGCGATGCCCGAAATAACTGATCTCGGTGGATCCGATTATGCTTTTCTCGGGGTTGAGCCGGATACCTTTCTCTCGTGATCTTTGTAGCATCGCACGGAGGTTCCTGTCATGCTCCTCTCTATTCCTGCCATAGATGAGGATGTCATCTACGATTGCAACTACTCCATCGAGGCCTTCATAGGTTTCGTCGATCTTCTGCTGGAATTCATCCTGAGCTGAGATAAGACCAAATGGTAAACGCAGAAATCGGTAGCGTCCAAATGGTGTGTTGAACGTTGTTAGCTTAGATGACTCTTCTGTGAGCTTGATAGTCCAGTATCCTGATCGTGCGTCCATTACACTGAAGTAACGTGCTCCCACTAGGTTGGGTGTGATGTCATCTAGCGTTGGTAGAGGGTAGTGAGGGCGTTTGATAGCCTTGTTCAAATCTCTGGGGTCAAGGCAGACTCTGAGCTTGCCTGTACGTGATTTCTCAACCACTACTAACGCGTTGACCCACTCTGTCGGTTCTGTTTCCCGGACGATGATTTTTGTATTCTCCATGCTCTGCAGCTCCTCCTTCAGGCGACTACGTAGAGCAAGGGGTATCCTTCTCGGTGGGCAAACCACAGGGGTTGCTGCTGGGTCAAGGTGAATAGTGCATTCACCTGGGAATAGTCCGATTCCTTTGAAAACATCAGCAAACTCCTCCATGACTGTCTGCTTATCAACTGGTGCTGTCAATGATAGCACTAGCTTGACGAGGTCCATGTCTAAACATGCCTTTAGACCTAGCACTGGAGGTGCTCGAGTGTCAATAATGTAAAAGTCCAGCATCATGTCGCTTTCTTTGTACTTGCATTTCATCACACATGTGCCTTTTACAATGAGCTGCTCCCCTCCATAGCTGGTCAGTCTGCGTGAGGTGGGCTGGAGCTCACACTCATCCTTCAAGCTGTGATACTCACTCAGAGGAATTGCATTAACCTGAGCTCCAGTGTCTAGTTTAAACTTAAGCTCTTTGCCCTGTTTTCCTATCTCAATATCGGCATAGGCTTGCTCAGTCTCTGAAATCTGTTTTTTCTGTGACACAGAATCAATAAACAGTTCCTCTGCATTTGGCTCTCTATCTGGCATTTGGCTGTCACCCACTGTGTGTACTGTTTTTCCGAAAACAGTCTTGCAATCTTTAGCAAAGTGGTTCCGTTTACCACATTTAGTACATTGCCTTCCTTTGGCAGGGCAGTACTCCTTTTCTCCATGCCAGTTGTTTCCACAATATCCAGTTTTTGAAGCGTTTTATGTCTGTGTCGCTCATTTTTAGAACTCTCTCCGTTCTTTCTGTTCTGAAACACGCTCTCTGGGCAGTGTTCTTTGGTGTGTGTCTATTAACTGTGTGCACTGTCTGTTCACGCGAGCTGCTCATGGCGCCGGTTATGGTTTTCAACTGTGCTTGGGCTATCTCGTGCGATCTAGCTATGTCTATAGCTTTGTCCAGTGTTAGCCCGGACCCAACATTCAAAAGTTTCTCTCTCACTTTAGCTGAATGTATTCCAAACACGATGCGGTCTCTGACCATCTCATCTTTATCTGCATATGCACAGTCTTTTACCAGTAGTTTTAACTCAGTCATGAACTGTTCAAATGACTCACTAGCTCCTTGTACTTTCTCCTGAAAATTGTACCTAGCGAATATCGTATTTGTCTTGGGCATCACATATGCTTCAAAACGGTCAAAATAACTTTTTAGTACCTTTGCTTCATCTGCGGTGAGAGACCATGTGTTAAAAATGTCTCTCCCTTTTTCTCCGATCCACAGGAGTAGATAGCTGCATCTTTCTTCCTCCCCTTTGCTTTTCAACGGACCCGAGAACATCAATTTCACGTGTTGCTTGAACTTGCTCCATTCTCTAGCTAAGTTCAAAGATTCCCAATTCATTCGGGGTAAGGGAGCTCCAACGATGTCCATTTCAAATCCCTGTTCTGACACCATGTCTTGTTTTGCACACTTTGTACAAAAATAATAAATTGCAGGACAACGGAGTATTATAGTTTAAACTCTTTTAATGAAGCATCAGGTCTGATCTGACTCACAGCAGTACAGCACCGTGCGGACAAGATGGAGTCAGGACCCCCTGGGTCTTCTAAACAATAGCAGTCCTTACAGATGCCTGCAGGCCAATGACAACTCAGCATGTGATCACATGTGAATATAATGGGTATTCCTTACAGATGCCTGCGGGCCAATGATAAATCAATATGCAAATGTTACAGTGGTGAGCCGCTTTCTTGAACCGCTGCAGTCCGTGTGGTGAAGGTGCTCCCACAGCGCTGTTAGGGAGGGAGTTCCAGGATTTTGACCCAGCGACGATGAAGGATCGGCGATATATTTCCAAGTCAGGATGGTGTGTGACTTGGAGGGAACTTGGAGGTGCTGGTGTTCCCATGCGCCTGCTGCCCTTATCCTTCTAGGGGGTAGAGGTTGCGGGTTTGGGAGGTGCGAATGAAGAGGCCTTGGTGAGTTGCTACAGTGCATCTTGTAGAAGGTTGTGAGCAGCCTGCTTCTGGGCCAGGCTGCAACTTGTTTACATCTAGGGCTTAAGTTATCTGTAACTAACCATAACAATACATTCTATGCCTTGCTAACCTCTGTTAGTCACAGGAACACAGGAATTTCTGAAAGAAAAAAGACCACGGTCCATCTAGTTTGCCTTCTACCATCCTGGTAGTCCCATGATACAACGATAATGGAGTTGTTGACCAATCACAGCGATCAACCTCTATCAATGAGCCTACAACAGACCCAGACACGAGGCGAGGAAAACCCCCAGTGGGGGAGAGCTTTGGGAACCAGAGGTCCAGAGTCACCTGTTCCTCCCGAGCGACGCTGCACTCCCCACACGTCATGTCTCAAAATACTCAGATACTTCATCCCAAAATGTTATTTTCTGTAAGAAATCAATCTAATTTTCTTTGTAATGAACCAACACTAACTGTTTCCGCCATCTCCCGAGGGAGCCTGTTCCACAGATTGACCAGTCGCTCACGGAAATATTGTTTCCGCAGATTAGTTTTAAATTTACCACCTTTCAAGTGCACCCATTTAATCTCCTCCCACAGCCCATGTACACTCTCCCCTATCACAGATCCTACCCACCCATTTAATCTCCTCCCACAGCCCGTGTACACTCTCCCCTATCATGGACTCTACCCACCCATTTAATCTCCTCCCACAGCCCATGTACACTCTCCCCTATCACAGATTCTACCCACCCATTTAATCTCCTCCCACAGCCCGTGTACACTCTCCCCTATCACAGACTCGACCCACCCATTTAACCTCCTCCCACAGCCCATGTACACTCTCCCCTATCACAGACTCGACCCACCCATTTAACCTCCTCCCACAGCCCATGTACACTCTCCCCTATCACAGACTCTACCCACCCATTTAATCTCCTCCCACAGCCCATGTACACTCTCCCCTATCACAGACTCTACCCACCCATTTAATCTCCTCCCACAGCCCATGTACACTCTCCCCTATCACAGACTCTACCCACCCATTTAATCTCCTCCCACAGCCCATGTACACTCTCCCCTATCACAGACTCTACCCACCCATTTAATCTCCTCCCACAGCCCATGTACACTCTCCCCTATCATGGACTCTACCCACCTATTTATCTCCTCCCACAGCCCCTGTACACTCTCCCCTATCATGGACTCTACCCACCCATTTAATCTCCTCCCACAGCCCATGTACACTCTCCCCTATCATGGACTCTACCCACCCATTTAATCTCCTCCCACAGCCCGTGTACACTCTCCCCTATCACAGACTCTACCCACCCATTTAATCTCCTCCCACAGCCCCTGTACACTCTCCCCTATCACAGACTCTACCCACCCATTTAATCTCCCACAGCCCATGTACACTCTCCCCTATCGTGGACTCTACCCACCCATTTAATCTCCTCCCACAGCCCGTGTACACTCTCCCCTATCATGGACTCTACCCACCCATTTAATCTTCTCCCACAGCCCGTGTACACTCTCCCCTATCATGGACTCCACACACCCATTTAACCTCCTCCCACAGCCCCTGTACACTCTCCCCTATCACAGACTCTACCCACCCATTTAGTCTCCTCCCACAGCCCATGTACATTCTCCCCTATCACAGACTCTACCCATCCATTTAATCTCCTCCCACAGCCCATGTACACTCTCCCCTATCACAGACTCTACCCACCCATTTAATCTCCTCCCACAGCCCGTGTACACTCTCCCCTATCACGGACTCTACCCACCCATTTAATCTCCTCCCACAGCCCATGTACACTCTCCCCTATCATGGACTCTCCCCACCCATTTAATCTCCTCCAACAGCCCGTGTACACTCTCCCCTATCACAGGCTCTACCCACCCATTTAATCTCCTCCCACGGCCCATGTACACTCTCCCCTATCATGGACTCTCCCCACCCATTTAATCTCCTCCCACAGCCCGTGTACACTCTCCCCTATCACAGACTCTACCCACCCATTTACTCTCCTCCCACAGCCCATTTACACTCTCCCCTATCACGGACTCTACCCACCCATTTAATCTCCTCCCACAGCCCGTGTACACTCTCCCCTATCATGGACTCTACCCACCCATTTAATCTCCTCCCACAGCCCA
The DNA here is from genome assembly GCF_052327205.1 of Somniosus microcephalus. Lineage (NCBI taxonomy): Eukaryota > Metazoa > Chordata > Chondrichthyes > Squaliformes > Somniosidae > Somniosus > Somniosus microcephalus. The sequence goes on from NC_141018.1 coordinate 37,957,619, forward strand.
TGTACACTCTCCCCTATCACAGACTCTACCCACCCATTTAATCTCCTCCCACAGCCCATGTACACTCTCCCCTATCATGGACTCTACCCATCCATTTAATCTCCTCCCACAGCCCATGTACACTCTCCCCTATCATGGACTCTACCCACCCATTTAATCTCCTCCCACAGCCCATGTACACTCTCCCCTATCACAGACTCTACCCACCCAGTTAATCTCCTCCCACAGCCCATGTACACTCTCCCCTATCACAGACTCTACCCACCCATTTAATCTCCTCCCACAGCCCGTGTACACTCTCTCCTATCATGGACTCTACCCAACCATTTAATCTCCTCCCACAGCCCGTGTACACTCTCCCCTATCATAGACTCTACCCACCCATTTAATCTCCTCCCACAGCCCGTGTACACTCTCCCCTATCATAGACTCTACCCACCCATTTAATCTCCTCCCACAGCCCATGTACACTCTCCCCTATCATAGACTCTACCCACCCATTTAATCTCCTCCCACAGCCCGTGTACACTCTCCCCTATCACAGACTCTACCCACCCATTTAATCTCCTCCCACAGCCCATGTACACTCTCCCCTATCATGAACTCTACCCACCCATTGAATCTCCTCCCACAGCCCATGTACACTCTCCCCGATCCTGAGGGAACATCCTGTTAAAAATACTTCCTGACCTGCAAAGGCCCGAGAACAAAACTGCAGGATGTTCACCCCCTTCCCCAACCAGTCATCAACCCCTGACCTCCAACCATTCCCTGCCAGTCCCCAGCAGCACAGGAACATTTCATCATCTCCATTGCTTTCCAAGGCTCGATCTGTGACATTAGGAGTTAACCACCCCATCTGTATTGGCATCACTTGGGATTTACATTTTGTTTCAGGGCCCAGTCTTGCTTGCAAACACTTGAAAGGTCAGCCAGCAATATTTCCCACAGCATTTTCTTCTGGTTGTCCACAGTGCCAGCTGTGGCTCAGTGGGCAGCACCCTCGCCTCTGAGTCAGAAGGTTGTGCGTTCAAGTCTCACTCCAGAGACTTGAGCACAAAAATCTAGGCTGACACTCCCAGTGTAGTACTGAGGGAGTGCTGCACTGTCAGAGGTGCCGTCTTTCAGATGAGATGTTAAACCGAGGTCCCGTCTGCTCTCTCAGGTGGACGTAAAAGATCCCATGGCACTATTTCAAAGAAGATCAGGGGACATCTCGCCAGTGTCGTGGCCAATATTTATCCCTCAATCAACATCACTAAAACAGATTGTGTGGTCCATTATCACATTGCTGTTTGTGGGAGCTTGCTGTGCACTAATTGGCTGCCGCGTTTCCTACATCACAACAGCGACTCCACTTCAAAAAGTACTTCATTGGCTGTAAAGCACTTTGAGAGGTCCGGCCGTGAAAGGCGCTATATAAATGCAAGTCTTTCTCCTTTCTTTTCCTTTTCCACTTGTTCCGCACTCTGTGAATGTGTTCCCTTGGCAACGATTGCCACGGAAAACAAATTCACCCATCGTATTGCGACCATTCAGTGTTAGGAAGGGTCCTGTATAGAGATGGCAGCGTGTATTTGCAGCACCAGTAGGTTGGAGCAGGTTTCTGATTGGTCCCCTTAGAGGACAAGACATAGCCAATAGCTATTCTGGAATGTGTAATTTGGGTGAGGCCGCAGGCTAGGCGCATGCAAGTTTGGAACCTCTGGTGCTCATGCCCAGCCACAATGTCGGGTGCGCGGTTCCGGTTTGAGCGGGACGGTGTTTAGGCTCCACACCCTCATAGGGAGCGCATGCGCAGAAGGACGCAGAAGACTCCGTGCAATTAATCACAGTGTATAGGGATGCGCAGGTTAATTCCAGTTCAAAGGTCACCCTCAGTCCTCAGTCTCTCAGTCCGACTCACTATCTCAAAGTTATCTGATTTCCTCTCCCATGAAGAACTGTAGCCTAAATCCTCCCAGAAGAATGTCTTCTAAGGGGTTGGAGTACAAGAGTAAGGAAGTCTTGCTCCAATTGTACAGGGCCTTGGTGAGACCACACCTGGAGTACTGGGCACAGTTTTGGTCTCCTTATCTAAGGAAGGATATACTTGCCTTGGAGGTGGTGCAACGAAGGTTCACTGGATTGATTCCTGGGATGAGAGGGCTGTCCTATGATGAGAGATTGTGTAGAATGGGCCGATACTCTCTGGAGTTTAGAAGAATGAGAGGTGATCTCACTGAAACATACAAGATTCTGAGGAGGATTGACAGGGTAGACGCTGAGAGGTTGTTTCCCCCTGGCTGGAGTGTCTAGAACTAGGGGGCATAGTCTCAGGATAAGGGGTCGGCCATTTAAGACTGAGATGAGGAGGAATTTTTTCACTCAGAGGGTTGTGAATCTTTGGAATTCTCTGCCCCAGAGGGCTGTGGATGCTGAGTCTTTGAGTATATTCAAGGCTGAGATCGATAGATTTTTGGACTCTTGGGGAATCAAGGGATATGGAGATCGGGCAGGAAAGTGATTGTTGAGGTCGATGATCAGCCATGATCTTATTGAATGGTGGAGCAGGCTCGAGGGGCCGAATGGCCGACTCCTGCTCCTAATTCTTATGTTCTTATTTCTTTTGTCAATATGAAATAGTAAGATTGCAGTTATTAACTACTGCAGATTCAGCCTTCAATGCGTCAAAGTGAGCCTTAATCTAGGACTTAATGTGATTAATTAAATCAAGTTGAGTGCACAAAGAAGGTGTGTGAATGTATGAAATTAAACTTCAGCATCATTTATTGAATGTTTGGAGGAATAATTACACTACAAACAACAGAAATAGATTAGGGAGATGTGTCTCTTCTAAAAATACCCTTGAATGTAAAAGAAATGTATTTTTTTTTAATTGTTCCCCAGAATCTTACTGACAGCCTCGAGTTACATTGATATTTCTGGGAAGGGAGATGTCAGCCTGTCAAAGTAAGGAATCTGGAATACTTCTGGACTGTCATTGTGTCACTATTCCACATTCCCGGGGCAGGTACAGCATGGGTTAGATACAGAGTAAAGCTCCCTCTACACTGTCCCATCAAACACTCCCAGGGCAGGTACAGCACAGGTTAGATACAGAGTAAAGCTCCCTCTACACTGTCCCATCAAACACTCCCAGGGCAGGTACAGCACGGGTTAGATACAGAGTAAAGTTCCCTCTACACTGTCCCATCAAACACTCCCAGGGCAGGTACAGCACAGGTTAGATACAGAGTAAAGCTCCCACTACACTGTCCCATCAAACACTCCCAGGGCAGGTACAGCACGGGTTAGGTACAGAGTAAAGCTCCCTCTACACTGTCCCATCAAACACTCCCAGGGCAGGTACAGCACGGGTTAGATACAGAGTAAAGCTCCCTCTACACTGTCCCATCAAACACTCCCAGGGCAGGTACAGCACAGGTTAGATATAGAGTAAAGCTTCCTCTACACTGTCCCATCAAACACTCCCAGGGCAGGTACAGCACGGGTTAGATACAGAGTAAAGCTCTCTCTACACTGGCCAACAAACACTCCCAGGGCAGGTACAGCACGGGTTAGATACAGAGTAAAGCTCCCTCTGCACTGGCCCATCAACCACTCCCAGGGCAGGTACAGCACGGGTTAGATACAGAGTAAAGCTCCCTCTGCACTGGCCCATCAACCACTCCCAGGGCAGGTACAGCACGGGTTAGATACAGAGTAAAGCTCCCTCTACACTGTCCCATCAAACACTCCCAGGGCAGGTACAGCATGGGTTAGATACAGAGTAAAGCTCTCTCTACACTGTCCCATCAAACACTCCCAGGGCAGGTACAGCATGGGTTAGATACAGAGTAAAGCTCCCTCTACACTGTCCCATCAAACACTCCCAGGGCAGGTACAGCACGGGTTATATACAGAGTAAAGCTCCCTCTACACTGTCCCATCAAACACTCCCAGGGCAGGTACAGCACGGGTTAGATACAGAGTAAAGTTCCCTCTACACTGTCCCATCAAACACTCCCAGGGCAGGTACAGCACAGGTTAGATACAGAGTAAAGCTCCCACTACACTGTCCCATCAAACACTCCCAGGGCAGGTACAGCACGGGTTAGGTACAGAGTAAAGCTCCCTCTACACTGTCCCATCAAACACTCCCAGGGCAGGTACAGCACGGGTTAGATACAGAGTAAAGCTCCCTCTACACTGTCCCATCAAACACTCCCAGGGCAGGTACAGCACAGGTTAGATATAGAGTAAAGCTTCCTCTACACTGTCCCATCAAACACTCCCAGGGCAGGTACAGCACGGGTTAGATACAGAGTAAAGCTCTCTCTACACTGGCCAACAAACACTCCCAGGGCAGGTACAGCACGGGTTAGATACAGAGTAAAGCTCCCTCTACACTGTCCCATCAAACACTCCCAGGGCAGGTACAGCACGGGTTATATACAGAGTAAAGCTCCCTCTACACTGTCCCATCAAACACTCCCAGGGCAGGTACAGCACGGGTTAGATACAGAGTAAAGCTCCCTCTACACTGTCCGATCAAACACTCCCAGGGCAGGTACAGCACGGGTTAGATACAGAGTAAAGCTCCCTCTACACTGTCCCATCAAACACTCCCAGGGCAGGTACAGCACGGGTTAGATACAGAGTAAAGCTCCCTCTACACTGTCCCATCAAACACTCCCAGGGCAGGTACAGCACGGGTTAGATACAGAGTAATGCTCCCTCTACACTGTCCCATCAAACACTCCCAGTGCAGGTACAGCACGGGTTAGGTACAGAGTAAAGCTCTCTCTACACTGTCCCATCAAACACTCCCAGGGCAGGTACAGCACGGGTTAGATACAGAGTAAAGCTCCCTCTACACTGTCCCATCAAACACTCCCAGGGCAGGTACAGCACGGGTTATATACAGAGTAAAGCTCCCTCTACACTGTCCCATCAAACACTCCCAGGGCAGGTACAGCACGGGTTAGATACAGAGTAAAGTTCCCTCTACACTGTCCCATCAAACACTCCCAGGGCAGGTACAGCACAGGTTAGATACAGAGTAAAGCTCCCACTACACTGTCCCATCAAACACTCCCAGGGCAGGTACAGCACGGGTTAGGTACAGAGTAAAGCTCCCTCTACACTGTCCCATCAAACACTCCCAGGGCAGGGACAGCACGGGTTAGATACAGAGTAAAGCTCCCTCTACACTGTCCCATCAAACACTCCCAGGGCAGGTACAGCACGGGTTAGATACAGAGTAAAGCTCCCTCTACACTGTCCCATCAAACACTCCCAGGGCAGGTACAGCACGGGTTAGATACAGAGTAAAGCTCCCTCTACACTGTCCCATCAAACACTCCCAGGGCAGGTACAGCACGGGTTAGATACAGAGTAATGCTCCCTCTACACTGTCCCATCAAACACTCCCAGTGCAGGTACAGCACGGGTTAGGTACAGAGTAAAGCTCTCTCTACACTGTCCCATCAAACACTCCCAGGGCAGGTACAGCACGGGTTAGATACAGAGTAAAGCTCCCTCTACACTGTCCCATCAAACACTCCCAGGGCAGGTACAGCACGGGTTATATACAGAGTAAAGCTCCCTCTACACTGTCCCATCAAACACTCCCAGGGCAGGTACAGCACGGGTTAGATACAGAGTAAAGTTCCCTCTACACTGTCCCATCAAACACTCCCAGGGCAGGTACAGCACAGGTTAGATACAGAGTAAAGCTCCCACTACACTGTCCCATCAAACACTCCCAGGGCAGGTACAGCACGGGTTAGGTACAGAGTAAAGCTCCCTCTACACTGTCCCATCAAACACTCCCAGGGCAGGGACAGCACGGGTTAGATACAGAGTAAAGCTCCCTCTACACTGTCCCATCAAACACTCCCAGGGCAGGTACAGCACAGGTTAGATACAGAGTAAAGCTCCCACTACACTGTCCCATCAAACACTCCCAGGGCAGGTACAGCACGGGTTAGGTACAGAGTAAAGCTCCCTCTACACTGTCCCATCAAACACTCCCAGGGCAGGGACAGCACGGGTTAGATACAGAGTAAAGCTCCCTCTACACTGTCCCATCAAACACTCCCAGGGCAGGTACAGCACGGGTTAGATACAGAGTAAAGCTCCCTCTACACTGTCCCATCAAACACTCCCAGGGCAGGTACAGCACGGGTTAGATACAGAGTAAAGCTCCCTCTACACTGTCCCATCAAACACTCCCAGGGCAGGTACAGCACGGGTTAGATACAGAGTAATGCTCCCTCTACACTGTCCCATCAAACACTCCCAGTGCAGGTACAGCACGGGTTAGGTACAGAGTAAAGCTCTCTCTACACTGTCCCATCAAACACTCCCAGGGCAGGTACAGCACGGGTTAGATACAGAGTAAAGCTCCCTCTACACTGTCCCATCAAACACTCCCAGGGCAGGTACAGCACGGGTTATATACAGAGTAAAGCTCCCTCTACACTGTCCCATCAAACACTCCCAGGGCAGGTACAGCACGGGTTAGATACAGAGTAAAGTTCCCTCTACACTGTCCCATCAAACACTCCCAGGGCAGGTACAGCACAGGTTAGATACAGAGTAAAGCTCCCACTACACTGTCCCATCAAACACTCCCAGGGCAGGTACAGCACGGGTTAGGTACAGAGTAAAGCTCCCTCTACACTGTCCCATCAAACACTCCCAGGGCAGGGACAGCACGGGTTAGATACAGAGTAAAGCTCCCTCTACACTGTCCCATCAAACACTCCCAGGGCAGGTACAGCACAGGTTAGATACAGAGTAAAGCTCCCTCTACACTGTCCCATCAAACACTCATCCATTTCTAAATGCCCTGTGTTTTTGGGGCAAATATCCAGAGAATCAGCAGGGTTGCTGCCGAGTGAGTGGAGAATGGGTGGGGCATGGAGTCAGGTGCTTGAAGCATTCATGGTGGTGATTTGGAGACCTGTTGCTTTCACTGTTGAGCCATGGTTTTCTGCTCCTGATCACCATCTACTGATCCCTCCTGGAAAGTGTGTGTTGGTGCTGGCAGAGGACAGGATGCCCCTGCAGTTCAATATCTGAACCGCACTCACAGTCTGGCCACTCAGCTGCCCATGACTTTGGGACTGGACTCCAGTGAGAAATCACTGCTCTCAGGAGAGGAGAGGAGAAAAATGGTGAAAATCTTCTCTGATATTGTTAAGTCCTTGAGCTGTCAATTCCAACACAGGCAGTGAAACAGCGGACCCAGTTATTACTTCATCCCACCCAGTCAATCACCCGAGGCACTCATGATAACTGCTATGTGTGCGCTGGTTATGGGATGCCTGTCAGATTCATAGTGCTCGGAAAGGCAGGCGGAGTGGATTGGGGCAGTGACACATATTTAATTCACGGCAGGAAAAGACCAGCTGGTCCATCGAGCCGGCCCCGAAACACGATGATGGGACCATCACGACTAGACACTGCTTCACTCCCCCCCGCCAACCACCCCACCCATCCAACCCCAAAGCCACATCCCCCATCCCCTGGGGGACTGTGGAACACGTGCCTCATGAGAGAAAGTGTCTGTAGAACTGTACCCCAGTGAGAGTCAGTGTCTGTGGAACCCGCACCCCAGTGAGAGTCAGTGCCTGTGGAACCCGTACCCCAGTGAGAGTCAGTGCCTGTGGAACCCGCACCCCAGTGAGAGTCAGTGTGTGTGGAACTGTACCCCAGTGAGAGTCAGTGTCTGTGGAACCCGCACCCCAGTGAGAGTCAGTGCCTGTGGAACCCGTACCCCAGTGAGAGTCAGTGCCTGTGGAACCCGCAGCCCAGTGAGAGTCAGTGTGTGTGGAACCCGCACCCCAGTGAGAGTCAGTGTCTGTGGAACCCGTACCCCAGTGACAGTCAGTGTCTGTGGAACCCGCACCCCAGTGAGAGTCAGTGTCTGTAGAACCGTACCTCAGTGAGAGTCAGTGTGTGTGGAACCCGTACCCCAGTGAGAGTCAGTGTCTGTAGAACCGTACCTCAGTGAGAGTCAGTGTCTGTGGAACCCGTACCCCAGTGAGAGTCAGTGTCTGTGGAACCCGTACCCCAGTGAGAGTCAGTGTCTGTGGAATCCGTACCCCAGAGACAGTTAGTGTCTGTGGAACCCGCACCCCAGTGAGAGTCAGTGTCTGTGGAACCCGTACCCCAGTGAGAGTCAGTGTCTGTGGAACCCGTACCCCAGTGAGAGTCAGTTTCTGTGGAATTCGTACCCCAGTGAGAGTCAGTGTGTGCGGAACGCATATCCCAGTGAGAGTCAGTGTCTGTGGAACCTGTACCCCAGTGAGAGTCAGTGTCTGTGGAACCCGTACCCCAGTGAGAGTCAGTGTCTGTGGAACTGTACCCCAGTGAGAGTCAGTGTCTGTGGAACCCGTACCCCAGTGAGAGTCAGTGTCTGTGGAACTGTACCCCAGTGAGTGTCAGTATCTGTGGAACCCGTACCCCAGTACCACAGTGAGAGTCAGTGTCTGTGGAACCGTACCCCAGTGAGAGTCAGTGTCTGTGGAACTGTACCCCAGTGAGAGTCAGTGTCTGTGGAACGGTACCCCAGTGAGAGTCAGTGTCTGTGGAACTGTACCCCAGTGAGAGTCAGTGTCTGTGGAACCCGTACCCCAGTGAGAGTAGGTGTCTGTGGAACCCGTACCCCAGTGAGAGTCAGTGTCTGTGGAACCCGCACCCCAGTGATAGTCAGTCTCTGTGGAACCCGTACCCCAGTGAGAGTCAGTGTCGGTGGAACCCGTACCCCAGTGAGAGTCAGTGTCTGTGGAACCCGTACCCCAGTGAGAGTCAGTGTCTGTGGAACCCGTACCCCAGTGAGAGTAGGTGTCTGTGGAACCCGTACCCCAGTGAGAGTCAGTGTCTGTGGAACCCGCACCCCAGTGAGAGTCAGTGTCTGTGGAACCCGTACCCCAGTGAGAAACAGTGTCTGTGGAATCCGTACCCCAGTGAGAGTCAGTGTCTGTGGAACCCGTACCCCAGTGAGAGTCAGTGTCTGTGGAACCCGTACCCCAGTGAGAGTCAGTGCCTGTGGAACTGTACCCCAGTGAGTGTCAGTATCTGTGGAACCCGTACCCCAGTACCACAGTGAGAGTCAGTGTCTCTGGAACTGCACCCCAGTGAGAGTCAGTGTCTGTGGAACTGTACCCCAGTGAGAGTCAGTGTCTGTGGAACCCGTACCCCAGTAAGAGTCAGTGTCTGTGGAACTGTACCTCAGTGAAAGTCCGTGTCTGTGGAACCAGTACCCCAGTGAGAGTCAGTGTCTGTGGAACTGTACCCCAGTGAGAGTCAGTGTCTGTGGAACCCGTACCCCAGTGAGAGTCAGTGTCTGTGGAACTGTACCCCAGTGAGAGTCAGTGTCTGTGGAACCCGTACCCCAGTGAGAGTAGGTGTCTGTGGAACCCGTACCCCAGAGAGAGTCAGTGTCTGTGGAACCCGCACCCCAGTGAGAGTCAGTCTCTGTGGAACCCGTACCGCAGTGAGAGTCAGTGTCTGTGGAACCCATACCCCAGTGAGAGTCAGTGTCTGTGGAACCCGTACCCCAGTGAGAGTCAGTGTCTGTGGAACCCGTACCCCAGTGAGAGTAGGTGTCTGTGGAACTCGTACCCCAGTGAGAGTCAGTGTCTGTGGAACCCGCACCCCAGTGAGAGTCAGTTTCTGTGGAACCCGCACCCCAGTGAGAGTCAGTGTCTGTGGAACCCGTACCCCAGTGAGAGTCAGTGTCTGTGGAATCCGTACCCCAGTGAGAGTCAGTGTCTGTGGAACCCGTACCCCAGTGAGAGTCAGTGTCTGTGGAACCTGTACCCCAGTGAGAGTCAGTGTCTGTGGAACCTTTACCCCAGTGAGAGTCGGTGTGTGTGGAAACCGTACCCCAGTGAGAGACAGTGTCTGTGGAATCCGTACCCCAGTGAGAGTCAGTGTCTGTGGAACCCGTACCCCAGTGAGAGTCAGTGTCTGTGGAACCTGTACCCCAGTGAGAGTCAGTGTCTGTGGAACCTTTACCCCGGTGAGAGTCGGTGTGTGTGGAAACCGTACCCCAGTGAGAGTCAGTGTCTGTGGAACCCGTACCCCAATGAGAGTCAGTGTCTGTGGAACCCATACCCCAGTGAGTGTCAGTGTCTGTGGAAATGTACCCCAGGGAGAGTCAGTGTCTGTGGAACCCGTACCGAAGTGAGAGTCAGTATCTGTGGAACCCGTACCCCAGTGAGAGTCAGTGTGTGTGGAAACCGTACCCCAGTGAGAGTCAGTGTCTGTGGAACCCGTACCCCAATGAGAGTCAGTGTCTGTGGAACCCATACCCCAGTGAGTGTCAGTGTCTGTGGAAATGTACCCCAGGGAGAGTCAGTGTCTGTGGAACCCGTACCGAAGTGAGAGTCAGTATCTGTGGAACCCGTAACCCAGTGAGAGTCAGTGTCTGTGGAACCCGTACCCCAGTGAGAGTCAGTGTCTGTGGAACTGTACCCCAGTGAGAGTCAGTGTCTGTGGAACCCGTACCCCAGTGAGAGTCAGTGTCTGTGGAACTGTACCCCAGTGAGTGTCAGTATCTGTGGAACCCGTACCCAAGTACCACAGTGAGAGTCAGTGTCTGTGCAACTGTACCCCAGTGAGAGTCAGTGTCTGTGGAACTATACCCCAGTGAGAGTCAGTGTCTGTGGAACTGTACCCCAGTGAGAGTCAGTGTCTGTGGAACTGTACCCCAGTGAGAGTCAGTGTCTGTGGAACCCGTACCCCAGCAAGAGTCAGTGTCTGTGGAACTGTACCTCAGTGAGAATCCGTGTCTGTGGAACCAGTACCCCAGTGAGAGTCAGTGTCTGTGAAACTATACCCCAGTGAGAGTCAGTGTCTGTGGAACTGTACCCCAGTGAGAGTCAGTGTCTGTGGAACCCGTACCCCAGTAAGAGTCAGTGTCTGTGGAACTGTACCTCAGTGAAAGTCCGTGTCTGTGGAACCAGTACCCCAGTGAGAGTCAGTGTCTGTGGAACTGTACCCCAGTGAGAGTCAGTGTCTGTGGAACCCGTACCCCAGTGAGAGTAGGTGTCTGTGGAACCCGTACCCCAGAGAGAGTCAGTGTCTGTGGAACCCGCACCCCAGTGAGAGTCAGTCTCTGTGGAACCCGTACCGCAGTGAGAGTCAGTGTCTGTAGAACCCATACCCCAGTGAGAGTCAGTGTCTGTGGAACCCGTACCCCAGTGAGAGTCAGTGTCTGTGGAACCCGTACCCCAGTGAGAGTAGGTGTCTGTGGAACTCGTACCCCAGTGAGAGTCAGTGTCTGTGGAACCCGCACCCCAGTGAGAGTCAGTTTCTGTGGAACCCGCACCCCAGTGAGAGTCAGTGTCTGTGGAACCCGTACCCCAGTGAGAGTCAGTGTCTGTGGAATCCGTACCCCAGTGAGAGTCAGTGTCTGTGGAACCCGTACCCCAGTGAGAGTCAGTGTCTGTGGAACCTGTACCCCAGTGAGAGTCAGTGTCTGTGGAACCTTTACCCCAGTGAGAGTCGGTGTGTGTGGAAACCGTACCCCAGTGAGAGACAGTGTCTGTGGAATCCGTACCCCAGTGAGAGTCAGTGTCTGTGGAACCCGTACCCCAGTGAGAGTCAGTGTCTGTGGAACCTGTACCCCAGTGAGAGTCAGTGTCTGTGGAACCTTTACCCCGGTGAGAGTCGGTGTGTGTGGAAACCGTACCCCAGTGAGAGTCAGTGTCTGTGGAACCCGTACCCCAATGAGAGTCAGTGTCTGTGGAACCCATACCCCAGTGAGTGTCAGTGTCTGTGGCAATGTACCCCAGGGAGAGTCAGTGTCTGTGGAACCCGTACCGAAGTGAGAGTCAGTATCTGTGGAACCCGTACCCCAGTGAGAGTCAGTGTCTGTGGAACCCGTACCCCAGTGAGAGTCAGTGTCTGTGGAACTGTACCCCAGTGAGAGTCAGTGTCTGTGGAACCCGTACCCCAGTGAGAGTCAGTGTCTGTGGAACTGTACCCCAGTGAGTGTCAGTATCTGTGGAACCCGTACCCAAGTACCACAGTGAGAGTCAGTGTCTGTGGAACTGTACCCCAGTGAGAGTCAGTGTCTGTGGAACTGTCCCCCAGTGAGAGTCAGTGTCTGTGGAACCCGTACCCCAGCAAGAGTCAGTGTCTGTGGAACTGTACCTCAGTGAGAATCCGTGTCTGTGGAACCAGTACCCCAGTGAGAGTCAGTGTCTGTGAAACTCTACCCCAGTGAGAGTCAGTGTCTGTGGAACCCGTACCCCAGTGAGAGTAGGTGTCTGTGGAACCCGTACCCCAGTGAGAGTCAGTGTCTGTGGAACCCGCACCCCAGTGAGAGTCAGTGTCTGTGGAACACGTACCCCAGTGAGAAACAGTGTCTGTGGAATCCATACCCCAGTGAGAGTCAGTGTCTGTGGAACCCGTACCCCAGTGAGAGTCAGTGTCTATGGAGCCCTTACCCCAGTGAGAGTCAGTGTCTGTGGAACTGTACCCCAGTGAGTGTCAGCATCTGTGGAACCCATACCCCAGTACCACATTGAGAGTCAGTGTCTGTGGAACTGTACCCCAGTGAGAGTCAGTGTCTGTGGAACTGTACCCCAGTGAGAGTCAGTGTCTGTGGAACCCGTACCCCAGTGAGAGTCAGTGTCTGTGGAACTGTACCCCAGTGAGAGTCAGTGTCTGTGGAACCCGTACCCAAGTAAGAGTCAGTGTCTGTGGAACTGTACCTCAGTGAGAGTCCGTGTCTGTGGAACCAGTACCCCAGTGAGAGTCAGTGTCTGTGGAACTGTACCCCAGTGAGAGTCAGTGTCTGTGGAACCCGTACCCCAGTGAGAGTAGGTGTCTGTGGAACCCGTACCCCAGTGAGAGTCAGTGTCTGTGGAACCCGCACCCCAGTGAGAGTCAGTCTCTGTGGAACCCGTACCGCAGTGAGAGTCAGTGTCTGTGGAACCCATACCCCAGTGAGAGTCAGTGTCTGTGGAACCCGTACCCCAGTGAGAGTCAGTGTCTGTGGAATCCGTACCCCAGTGAGAGTCAGTGTCTGTGGAACCCGTACCCCAGTGAGAGTCAGTGTCTGTGGAGCCTGTACCCCAGTGAGAGTCAGTGTCTGTGGAACCTTTACCCCGGTGAGAGTCGGTGTGTGTGGAAACCGTACCCCAGTGAGAGTCAGTGTCTGTGGAACCCGTACCCCAATGAGAGTCAGTGTCTGTGGAACCCATACCCCAGTGAGTGTCAGTGTCTGTGGAAATGTACCCCAGGGAGAGTCAGTGTCTGTGGAACCCGTACCGAAGTGAGAGTCAGTATCTGTGGAACCCGTACCCCAGTGAGAGTCAGTGTCTGTGGAACCCGTACCCCAGTGAGAGTCAGTGTCTGTGGAACTGTACCCCAGTGAGAGTCAGTGTCTGTGGAACCCGTACCCCAGTGAGAGTCAGTGTCTGTGGAACTGTACCCCAGTGAGTGTCAGTATCTGTGGAACCCGTACCCAAGTACCACAGTGAGAGTCAGTGTCTGTGCAACTGTACCCCAGTGAGAGTCAGTGTCTGTGGAACTATACCCCAGTGAGAGTCAGTGTCTGTGGAACTGTACCCCAGTGAGAGTCAGTGTCTGTGGAACTGTACCCCAGTGAGAGTCAGTGTCTGTGGAACCCGTACCCCAGCAAGAGTCAGTGTCTGTGGAACTGTACCTCAGTGAGAATCCGTGTCTGTGGAACCAGTACCCCAGTGAGAGTCAGTGTCTGTGAAACTCTACCCCAGTGAGAGTCAGTGTCTGTGGAACCCGTACCCCAGTGAGAGTAGGTGTCTGTGGAACCCGTACCCCAGTGAGAGTCAGTGTCTGTGGAACCCGCACTCCAGTGATAGTCAGTCTCTGTGGAACCCGTAACCCAGTGAGAGTCACTGTCGGTGGAACCCGTACCCCAGTGAGAGTCAGTGTCTGTGGAACCCGTACCCCAGTGAGAGTCAGTGTCTGTGGAACCCGTACCCCAGTGAGAGTAGGTGTCTGTGGAACCCGTACCCCAGTGAGAGTAGGTGTCTGTGGAACCCGTACCCCAGTGAGAGTCAGTGTCTGTGGAACCCGCACCCCAGTGAGAGTCAGTGTCTGTGGAACACGTACCCCAGTGAGAAACAGTGTCTGTGGAATCCATACCCCAGTGAGAGTCAGTGTCTGTGGAACCCGTACCCCAGTGAGAGTCAGTGTCTATGGAGCCCTTACCCCAGTGAGAGTCAGTGTCTGTGGAACTGTACCCCAGTGAGTGTCAGTATCTGTGGAACCCATACCCCAGTACCACATTGAGAGTCAGTGTCTGTGGAACTGTACCCCAGTGAGAGTCAGTGTCTGTGGAACCCGCACCCCAGTGAGAGTCAGTGTCTGTGGAACCCGCACCCCAGTGAGAGTCAGTGTCTGTGACACACGTCTCCATGTGCCAACAAGAGAAGACGTTGTTATTGAGGAGAAAGCAGAATTCAAAAATGTGAGTTTATGAAAATGTGCAGAGCCTACACCTGTAATGTTTTAATGGGATAAAATTCAAAATTTGGAATTTTAATGTAATCAACTCCCTAAAGATTCAAATCTGCTTACGTGTTTCATAATTGTAATATCATATCCTTTTCAGTAGGAAATATCATGAAACAAAATTTAAAAATTGTTCATGTCTTTTTTTAATTTAGGAAATCCTTTTTAAAGAATATAAAGCAGTTCGATTACTAAATACTTTTAGACAATTCGGAGAAAGTCATGATCAAACTGTGCAGGACTCTGCTCAGACCCACCTTGAGCACTGTGTCCAGTTCTGGTCAGACCCACCTTGAGCACTGTGTCCAGTTCTGGTCAGACCGCACCTTGAGCACTGTGTCCAGTTCTGGTCAGACCCACCTTGAGCACTGTGTCCAGTTCTGGTCAGACCTTTCCTTGAGCACTGTGTCCAGTTCTGGTCAGACCTCTCCTTGAGCACTGTGTCCAGTTCTGGTCAGTCCCACCTTGAGCACTGTGTCCAGTTCTAGTCAGACCCACCTTGAGCACTGTGTCCAGTTCTGGTCAGACCGCACCTTGAGCACTGTGTCAAGTACTGGTCAGACCCACCTTGAGCACTCTGTCCAGTTCTGGTCAGAACGCACCTTGAGCACTGTGTCCAGTTCTGGTCAGACCTCTCCTTGAGCACGGTGTCCAGTTCTGGTCAGACCTCTCCTTGGGCGCGGTGTCCAGTTCTCTCTATAACACTCCCCTCTCTATAACACTCCTCTCTCTATAACACTCCTCTCTCTATAACACTCCCCTTTGTAACACTCCCCTCTCTCTAACACTCCCCTCTCTATAACACTCCCCTCTCTATAACACTCCCCTCTCTATAACACTCCCCTCTCTCTATAACACACCCCTCTCTATAACACTCCCCTCTCTGTAACAGCCCCCTCTCTATAACACTCCCCTCTCTATAACACTCCCCTCTCTGTAACACTACCCTCTCTATAACACTCCCCTCTCTGTAACAGCCCCCTCTCTATAACGCTCCCGTCTCTATAACGCTCCCCTCTCTCTAACACCCCTCTCTCGATAACACTCCCCCCTCTATAACACTCCCCTCTCTATAACACTCCCCTCTCTATAACACTCCCCTCTCTGTAACACTCCCCTCTCTCTAACACTCCCCTCTCTCTAACACTCCTCTCTCTATAACACACCCCTCTCTCTAACACTCCCCTCTCTCTAACACTCCCCTCTCTGTAACACTCCCCTCTCTCTAACGCTCCCCTCTCTCTAACGCTCCCCTCTCTATAACGCTCCCCTCTCTATAACGCTCCCCTCTCTATAACACTCCCCTCTCTCTAACACTCCCCTCTCTGTAACGCTCCCCTCTCTGTAACGCTCCCCTCTCTATAACACTCCCCTCTCTCTAACACTCCCGTCTCTATAACACTCCCCTCTCTATAACACTCCCCTCTCTATAACACTCCCCTCTCTATAACACTCCCCTCTCTATAACACTCCCCTCTCTATAACACTCCTCTCTCTATAACACACCCCTCTCTATAACACTCCCCTCTCTATAACACTCCCCTCTCTCTAACACTCCCGTCTCTGTAACACTCCCCTCGCTACAACACTCCCCTCTCTATAACGCTCCCCTCTCTCTAACGCTCCCCTCTCTCTAACACTCCCCTCTCTATAACACTCCCCTCTCTATAACACTCCCTTCTCTCTAACACTCCCCTCTCTATAACATAGATACATAGATACATAGAAGATAGGAGCAGGAGTAGGCCATTCGGCCCTTCGTGCCTGCTCCGCCATTCGATGAGATCATGGCTGATCCTTTAATTCAGTATCCCGTCCCCGCCTTCTCTCCGTAACCCTTAACCCCTTTTGCCCGTAGAAATATATCTAATTCCCTCTTAAATATATTTAATGAGCTGGCGTACACTGCCCTCTGTGGCAATGAGTTCCACAGGTTCACCACTCTCTGAGTGAAGAAATTCCCCCTCATCTCTGTCCTAAATGGTTTAGCCCTTATCCTTAAATTATGTCCTCTAGTTCTGTTCTCACCCGCCAAGGGAAACATTCCTTCTGCATCCAGTCTGTCTAGACCTGTCAGAATTTTATACACTTCTATGAGGTCCCCTCTCAATCTTCTAAACTCCAGTGTGTACATCCCTAAACTACATAGTCTCTCCTCATAGGTCATTCCCGCCATTCCTGGTATCAGCCTGGTGAATCGCCGCTGCACCCCCTCCATGGCAAGAACATCCTTCCTCAGATGAGGCGACCAAAACTGTACACAGTACTCGAGGTGTGGTCTCACCAGTGCCCTGTACAGCTGCAGCAAGGTATCCCTGTTCCTGTATTCTAACCCTTTTGCTATGAAGGCCAGCATACCGTTTGCCTTCTTGACCGCCTGTTGCACCTGCATGCTCGCCTTCAGTGACTGGTGTACAAGAACACCCAGGTCTCTCTGTACTTCCCCCTCTCCCAATCTATTGCCATTTAAATAATAATTTGCCCTCCCGTTCCTGCACCCAAGGTGGATAACTTCGCACTTGTCCACATTATAGTGCATCTGCCATTTATCCGCCCAATCGCCCAGTCTGTCCAAATCGCTCTGGAGCTTCCTGGTCTCTTCCTCTGAGCCCACCCCCCCTCCTAGTTTAGTGTCGTCTGCAAATTTGGAAATGCTGCATCCGACTCCCTGATCCAGGTCATTAATGTAAATTGTGAACAGCTGGGGGCCCAGGACAGATCCCTGTGGTACCCCACTTGTTACTGCCTGCCATTCAGAAAATGAGCCGTTTATTCCAACTCTCTGTTTTCTATCTGACAGCCAGTTCCCTATCCACGCCAAAACTTTCCCCTTTATCCCATGAGCCTCAATTTTCCATGCTAATCTTTTATGTGGGACCTTATCGAAAGCCTTTTGGAAGTCCAGGTACACCACATCTACTGGCTCTCCCCCATCTATTCTACCAGTTACTCCCTCAAAAAATTCCAATAGATTAGTCAAGCACGATTTACCCTTTGTAAATCCATGTTGACTCTGTCCTATCCTGTCCCCATTTGCTAAGTGCTCCGCTATTTCATCCTTAATGATGGACTCCAGCATTTTGCCCACAACTGATGTAAGGCTTACAGGTCTGTAATTACCTGCTTTTTCCCTACCCCCCTTTTTGAATAGTGGGGTAACGTTAGCTACCCTCCAATCCATCGGCACTGTTCCCGAGTCTAATGAATTCTGAAAAATCATCCTTAGTGCATCCGCTATCTCTAGGGCCACCTCCTTCAGTACCCTAGGATGCATGTTATCAGGCCCTGGGGATTTGTCCACCTTCAATCCCTTTAGCTTCCTTAACACCATATCCTTAGAGATATTGATTTGCGTCAGTTCCTCCTTTGCCAATGTCCCTATTTTTCCCGATATCCCAGGGAGGTTTTTTGTGTCTTCCTTCGTAAAGACTGACCCAAAGTATGCATTTAGTTGATCTGCCATTTCCTTATTTCCCATTATATATTCCCCCGTATCTGACTGCAATGGACCAACTTTGGTTTTCACCAGTCTTTTCCTTTTGATATACTTATAAAAGCTTTTGGAGTTAGTTTTTATATTTTCCGCCAGCTTGTTTTCGTAAGCTATTTTGCCCCTCTTGATTATGCCCTTTGCCCTCCTTTGCTCTATCTTAAACTGTTCCCAATCTTCCGCTCTGGCGCTTTTTTTGGCTATTTTATACGCCCTATCTTTGGATTTTATGCTGTCTCTAATTTCCCCTGTTATCCACGGTTGAGTCACCTTTTTAGATTTCCTTTTATGCCAGATTGGTATAAACAATTTTTGCAATTTTGTCATTCTATCTTTAAATGTTTGCCATTGTTTATCTACCTCCAGTCCTCCCAGGAACGTTGTCCAATCAGACCTACTCAGTTCCCGTCTCATGGCATCATAATTCCCCTTGTTTAAATTCAGGACCTTAGTCTCTGAGTCAATTTCTTCGCTCTCCATTTCGAGTGAGAAATCGATCATGTTATGATCGCTCTGACCCAAGGGTCCCCGTACAACAAGATTACTGATTAGTCCCTTCTCATTGCACAGTACCCAGTCCAATATAGCCTGTTCCCGAGTTGGTTCCTCGACATATTGATCCAGATAACCATCCCTCAAACACTCAAGGAATTCCTCCTCCTCATTATTTTTACTGATTAGGCTAGTCCAATCTATATGTAAGTTAAAGTCACCTATGATGACAGCTGTGCTCTTATTGCACGCTTCTCTAATTTCCCTCGTGATGCCCTCCCTAACCTCTATTTTACTATTTGGAGGCCTATATACCACTCCTATTAATGTTTTTCGCCCCTCGCTATTTCTTAGCTCCACCCATATAGATTCTGTATTAACTGAGTTAATATCCTTCCTTTCAATTGCATTTATCCCCTCTTTTACTAGCAATGCTACCCCTCCTCCCTTTCTTTTTTGTCGATCCTTCCTAAATACTGAATACCCCTGTATGTTAAGCTCCCAGCCCTGCTCACCCTGCAACCATGTTTCCGTAATCCCAATTAGGTCATAATTATTAACCTCTATTTCCACAGCTAATTCATCTACCTTGTTCCTGATGCTTCTCGCATTAAGGTATAAAACCCTCAGGCTTTTTTTATGCTCACATTTTTTATGAATTAGTTTGGCCCTTTGTTTTTTGTTCCTCACCCTTTTATCATTTATTTCTGTCTGCCTTTCACTTTCCTCTATTTCACTACATAGGTTTCTAGCCCCCTGCCATACTAGTTTAAATGCTCCCGAACTGCTTTATCAAAAATTACCCCGAGAACATCAGTTCCATCTCTGCACAGGTGTAGACCGTCCCTTTTGTATAGGTCACACCTACCACAAAACTGGTTCCAATGCCTCAAAAATTTAAAACCCTCCCTCTTACACCACTGCTCAAGCCACGTATTTAGCCTAACTATCCTGTTCTCTGTACTCTTACTAGCACGTGGCACTGGTAGTAATCCAGAGATTACTACCTTCGAGGTCCTACTTTTTAGCTTGGCTCCTAACTCCCGAAATTCTACTTGTAGGACCTCTTCCCTTTTTTTAGCTACGTCGTTGGTACCAACATGTATCACGACAACTGGCTGTTCCCCCTCCCCCTCCAGAATGTTCTGCACCCGCGCCGAGACATCCTTGACCCTTGCACCAGGGAGGCAACATACCATCCTGGAGTCTCGGTCGCGACCACAGAAACCCCTATCTATTCCCCTTACAATCGAATCCCCTATTACTATAGCCCTGCCACTCTTTTTCCCTCCCTTCTTTGCAACAGAGCCAGTCATGGTGCCATGAGCCTGGCTGCTGGTGCCTTCCCCCGATGTGTCACCCCCCCCGACAACAGTACCTAAGGCGGTGAACCTGTTGCTAAGGGAGACAACCCCAGGGGATTTCTGCACTACCTTCCTGCCCTTGCTCTGCCTTTTGGTCACCCATGTACTGTCTACGCTGGCCTTAACCTGCGGTGTGACCAACTCACTAAATGTGCTATCCACACCCCTCTCAGAATCGTGGATGCTCCAAAGTGAGTCCATCTGCAGCTCAAGGGCCGTCATGCGGTCCCACATGAGCTGCAGCTGGACACACTTCCTGCACACATAGTCGTCAGGGACACAGGAAGCGTCCCTGATTTCCCACATGTTACAGGAGGAGCATGACACAGGTCCGAGCTCTACTGCCATGACTTAACCCTTATATTACTTTTAATTTTCTAGTTTTAGTTTATTTATCGACTTTTGTTTTCCCGAAGCTTACTTAGACCAATGTATACTGTACTCCTCTTATTCCTTTTTAAACTAACCAAATCCCACTAGTTTTGGTTTTACTTCCTAGGAAGGTTTGAGGAAAGTACTTACCAGTTAGTCTTACCTCCCTGGTCTTTCGCTGACTTCCCGGTCTTGTGTCCCCTTGGTCCTACGCCGACTTCCCGCTCCTCCCGGTTCCTGCCCTGCTGAAAAGAAACTGAGACCAAAAAATTTGTGACCTCTGTTTTTAGACAGCTGCTAAAAGACTACTAGGTTAGAGGAGGGGGGCGGTGGGGGTTCCTACTCTGTAGGAACTCGGGTTTAAGCCACCACCCTCCTTAAATACCTTTCACCTGGGTGCGTCCCACCAGGTCCGCTTCTGAAAAAAAGCTCAAGAGCTGGACTTCCGCCTCAGCTGTTTTTTAAATGGCCCCGAGTCTCGCCGACTGCTGCCTCTCCGCTGCTGCTCTCTCCCGACTGGTCTCGGGCCTCGCTGGTCGCCGGGTTTCCTGCCGAGCTCCTCCTCGCTGCTCCCGCTGGTCCCGACTGGTCTCGGGCCTCGCCTCTCTCCGGTTTTTATACCGGTCTCACACTGCTCCCGACTGGTCTCGGGCCTCGCTGGTCCCCTCTCTCTAACACTCCCCTCTCTCTAACACTCCCCTCTCTAACACTCCTCTCTCTCTAACACTCCCCTCTCTCTAACACTCCTCTCTCTCTAACACTCCCCTCTCTCTAACACTCCCCTCTCTATAACACTCCCCTCTCTCTAACACTCCCCTCTCTCTAACACTCCCTTCTCTCTAACACTCCCCTCTCTATAACACTCCCCTCTCTCTAACACTCCCCTCTCTGTAACACTCCCCTCTCTCTAACACTCCTCCCTCTAACACTCCCCTCTCTCTAACACTCCCCTCTCTCTAACACTCCTCTCTCTCTAACACTCCCCTCTCTCTAACACTCCCCTCTCTATAACACTCCCCTCTCTCTAACACTCCCCTCTCTATAACACTCCCCTCTCTCTAACACTCCCCTCTCTGTAACACTCCCCTCTCTCTAACACTCCTCCCTCTAACACTCCCCTCTCTCTAACACTCCCCTCTCTCTAACACTCCTCTCTCTCTAACACTCCCCTCTCTCTAACACTCCCCTCTCTATAACACTCCCCTCTCTCTAACACTCCCCTCTCTCTAACACTCCCTTCTCTCTAACACTCCCCTCTCTATAACACTCCCCTCTCTCTAACACTCCCCTCTCTGTAACACTCCCCTCTCTCTAACACTCCTCCCTCTAACACTCCCCTCTCTCTAACACTCCCCTCTCTATAACACTCCCCTCTCTATAACACTCCCCTCTCTGTAACACTCCTCTCTCTCTAACACTCCCCTCTCTATAACACTCCCCTCTCTCTAACACTCCCCTCTCTGTAACACTCCCCTCTCTATAACACTCCCCTCTCTCTAACACTCCTCTCTCTCTAACACTCCCCTCTCTATAACACTCCCCTCTCTCTAACACTCCTCTCTCTCTAACACTCCCCTCTCTATAACACTCCCCTCTCTCTAACACTCCCCTCTCTATAACACTCCCCTCTCTCTAACACTCCCCTCTCTCTAACACTCCCCTCTCTATAACACTCCCCTCTCTATAACACTCCCCTCTCTATAACACTCCCCTCTCTCTAACACTCCCCTCTCTCTAACACTCCTCTCTCTCTAACACTGCCCTCTCTCTAACACTCCTCTCTCTCTAACACTCCCCTCTCTATAACACTCCCCTCTCTATAACACTCCCCTCTCTCTAACACTCCCCTCTCTCTAACACTCCCCTCGCTCTAACACTCCCCTCTCTTTAACACTCCCCTCTCTATAACACTCCCCTCTCTATAACACTCCCCTCTCTCTAACACTCCCCTCTCTATAACACTCCCCTGTCTATAACACTCCTCTCTCTATAACACTCCCCTCTCTATAACACTCCCCTCTCTCTAACACTCCTCTCTCTAACACTCCCCTCTCTCTAACACTCCCCTCTCTATAACACTCCCCTCTCTATAACACTCCTCTCTCTATAACACTCCCCTCTCTATAACACTCCCCTCTCTGTAACACTCCCCTCTCTATAACACTCCCCTCTCTATAACACTCCTCTCTCTATAACACTCCCCTCTCTATAACACTCCTCTCTCTATAACACTCCCCTCTCTCTAACACTCCTCTCTCTATAACACACCCCTCTCTATAACACTCCCCTCTCTCTAACACTCCCCTCTCTATAACACTCCCCTCTCTATAACGCTCCCCTCTCTCTAACACTCCCCTCTCTCTAACACTCCCCTCTCTAACACTCCTCTCTCTCTAACACTCCCCTCTCTCTAACACTCCTCTCTCTCTAACACTCCCCTCTCTCTAACACTCCCCTCTCTATAACACTCCCCTCTCTCTAACACTCCCCTCTCTCTAACACTCCTCTCTCTCTAACACTCCCCTCTCTCTAACACTCTTAAATCTCCTACACATATAACTCCTCCTTTCTGACATCCCCCTTTTCCAGTGTCCTGCTTTCTTGAATTTCCCAGCAACACTTTATTCTATTGCCATGGCAACTGATCCATTTTCTGTGTCACTGAATTACTGTTGTAATGCCACCTATGCTAGAGGGCGAATTCATCTGAGAGCTATACGGAATGTCAGCAGAATGTGTCTGCGTGAAACTAAACACATTTTTACAGCAAACTGACCATTTATATCTGAACCCTCAGGGCTTCAATAACCAATTGATCGCTCTGCTGCTGGTGCGGGGCTAGTTGCCAGTGTATATTCCCAATGTATTGAAATCAATGCAGGCGGATTATTACTGGGGTTGATCTGAGACCTGGGTTGTTCATTCTTTACCAGGTGGCACTATTAGCAGGCCTGACCTGACCGAGGCTTCAGATCTTATCTGCTGAGAAAGAAGCTGGTTTTCTGCCAGTCAGCCTCATTACAGCTTCAGCACCTGGTGCAGGTGAGAAACTGGTGTTAGTGTGAAGGGATGTGCTGGGCTCTGGCAAATCACATCGCCCAGGCTTTGGCCTATAGTCCCCTCACCTAGCACACCTAGCACATCTCTGAGAGTTGGCACTGAGGCAGATGGGAGGGAAATTGGAAACAGATGGGAGGGAAGTGTCCCCTTTGAACTTGTGTGCACAGTAAGCACACAGGAGTTGATAGTGAGCCAGGCGTGAGCCGTACATTACCTGCTTCTGCTCCTTGTGTCTCGTGTGGCTGTTTACTGATATGCACTGACATAAGAAAACTACTAGGCACTTGGTCTAAGCGTTAAACAAAGCTTTAATCAACTGTTTTACAACATGGAGGTCTAGTTGTGTCACAGAATCACAGAATCACAGAAACCCCACAGTGCAGATAGAGGCCATTTCGGCCCATCGAGCCTGCACCGACACATATCCCACCCTATCCCCGTAACCCCACGTATTTAATCCCCCTAACACTAAGGGTCAATTTATCATGGCCAATCAACCTAACCCGCACATCTTTGGACTGTGGGAGGAAACCGGAGCACCCGGAGGAAACCCACGCAAACACGGGGAGAATGTGCAAACTCCACACAGACAGTCACCCGAGGCCGGATTCAAACCCGGGTCCCTGGCGCTGTGAGGCAACAGTGCTAACCACTATGCTCACTAGTTCCTGTTAAGAATGTCCTGCGCAAGCTGGGCCCGTGCCCGAGTATTTATACTGTCCCTGGACAGCGCCACCCGTAGGCCGCTCAACATAGAAACATAGAAGATAGGAGCAGGAGTAGGCCATTCGGCCCTTCGAGCCTGCTCCGCCATTCAATGAGATCATGGCTGATCATCCAAATTCAGTACCCGGTCCCTGCCTTCTCCCCATATCCCTTGATCCCTTTAGCCTTAAGAAATATATCTAACTCCCTCTCGCTCAGTATTATTTCATAAGTCTTTCTTTCATGAATCACAGTTTGCAGTTTTCATTTAATCTCATCTGTGCAGCCGAGTCAACACAAACCTTGTCAATCGCCCAGTCCATCAGTTCATTGCTCTGTGTCTGTCCCGCAATCCAACCAAGTATTGATCTGCAATCCTTGTCATTTACTGGCGTTCGCAGCACTCGTTAACAAGCAAGGAGAACGCCCTGCAGCGTATGGAGTGCACGTGTTGTTGCACAGATGTTTGCCGCTCCTGTACTGAAGATGTAGACGTGTGGAGAGGTTATTGCAGCAAGTCCAAATCTAAATCCAACCAACACCCAACGGACATACGGGAACCACTGAATGGAGATCAAGACTGAGAGTGCTGTTCCTAGTCTAGCGAGCTGGTGCCAATTGTAGCACCCCAACTAAGTGCTAAGTAAGGTCAGCCAACCCAGCCAGCACCAGAGCTCAAACCTGGAGCCTGCCTAGTTCCTTTGGCTCAGTTTAGCACTGTATGTATTAGACAGAAAGGCAGTCACTTCCCATCCTTCATCACAAGCTCTTTGCTCCAAACTGGAAATGGCCAGTGGGTGAGCAATTGGCACATGATTCATTTTCAACGCTATCACTGAGCTGGGTCGAACAAAATATTGAGAGAAGGCCAACGCATTTGCGTCGTTAACCCTGCAAAAGCTTGCTGCAAAATTGAAGAAAATGTCCGCCCCCCCCCCCCCCATCGTCCCAGTTGACCCACTGCCAAAGGGCTCAGTCGGGAGATGGAACGCCCAGTGTGAGTCTGAGACACGTGACCCAGGGACAGCCAAGGGTCCCACCCTAGTCTGTGCTGAGCCTGCTGATCTCAGTCACGATGAACAGAATTTACCCATTGCCGCTAGGCTAAGGAGTCCAGTCCGGCTTCCTGCCCCTGATTGCTGTTCCTGGTGGAACGTGTTTGTGTGCGGGGCGTGCAGACAGGACTGGACTCAGATGTGATGTTCTTCATGGTAGAGTAGATATTCAGTGTCTGGGCTCACTTAGGCAAGGTACCTGAGCGCTGTCGGCACCTGTGGAACTGTATCCTAGCAACAGTCTCACCTTGGTGAAGAGTGTGAAGAACAGAATTACACAGCGGTACGAAGACACGTGGGAAAGTGAATGAGGATTGTGCAGCGGCTGCAATGGAGTTTGCTCCATGAGTGTGAAACTTGAGATTGTAAACTTAATTAAAAGCAAATGGGCAGCAATAAATATTAGCTGAATCTGAGAGTCTTTCTTTATGTCATGTTCTTATACAGCCAGGAGTCCCAGAAATTTCACAATTGCATAATTGGCAATTCTTTGTGTTTTGTAGTCACTTTACTCTCGGCCCCAATTTCACATCATCTCACCTCAGATATCGTGAACGCTGTTATTTCATTTTCTGGCGCTTTGATCCTGGAAAATGAGATTCCTAGTTGGCAAGAACAGAAATTCAGATAAAATGTCGATGTTACAGTCTCCGGCCATTGTTGGCTACGTGCCCTCCTCAACTCTCCATTTCTTCCAACAGTCTCCAGTGGGGAAAGGTATGTGTTCATTGGGGTAGGGATGGTGAGCTCAGGTATGAAGGGGTTTAGCAGCTTTAAAAGTGGATAAATCCCCAGGCCCAGATGAAATGTATCCCAGGCTGTTAAGCGAAGCAAAAGAGGAAATAGCAGAGGCCCTGACCATCATTTTCCAATCCTCTCTGGCTTCAGGTGTGGTGCCGGAGGACTGGAGGACTGCTAATGTGGTACCCTTGTTTAAAAAGGGAGAAAAGGATAGACCGAGTAATTACAGGCCAGTCAGCCTAACCTCGGTGGTGGGAACATTATTGGAAAGAATTCTGAAGGACAGGATAAAACTTCATTTAGAAAGACACGGATTAATCAAGGATAGTCAGCACGGATTTGTTAAGGGAAGGTCGTGTCTGACAAACTTGATTGAATTTTTTGAGGAGGTAACGAGGGTAGATGAGGGTAGTGCGTTTGGTGTAGTGTATATGGACTTTAGCTTTGTGGCTTTTGATAAGGTTCCACATGGCAGACTGGTCACAAAGTTAAAAGCCCATGGGATCCAGGGCAAAGTGTCAAGTTAGATTCAAAACTGGCTCGGAGACAGGAAGCAGAGGGTGATGGTTGATGGGTGTTTTTGTGACTGGAAGGCTGTTTCCAGTGGGGTTCCGCAGGGCTCAGTACTAGGTCCCTTGCTTTTTGTGGTATATATCAATGATCTCAACTTCATTATATGGGGTATGATTAATGCAGATGATACTAACACACTCTGGTCAAACACTCTCTGGTCAAACGCTCTCTGGTCAAACACACTCTGGTCAAATACGCTCTGGTCAAACACTCTGGTCAACCACACTCTGTTCAAACACTCTCTGGTCAAACACACTCTGGTCAAACACTCTCTGCTCAAACACTCTGGTCAAACATTCTCTGGTCAAACACTCTCTGGTCAAGCACACCCTGGTCAAACACTCTCTGGTCAAACACACTCTGGTTACTCTCTGGTCAAACACACTCTGGTCAAACACACTCTGGTCAAACAATCCCTGGTCAAACACTCTCTGATCAAACACTCTCTGTTCAAACATTCTCTGGTCAAACACTCTGGTCAAGCACACTCTGGTCAAACACACTCTGGTCAAACACACTCTGGTCAAACACACTGGTCAAACACTCTCTGGTCAAACACTCCCTGGTCAAGCACACTCTGGACAAACACTCTCTGGTCAAGCAATCTCTGGTCAAACCCTCTCTGGTCAAACAGTCTCTGGTCAAGCACACTCCAGTCAAGCACACTCTGGTCAAACAATCTCTGGTCAAACACACTCTGGTCAAACACTCTCTGGTCAAATGCACTCTGGTTAAACACTCTGGTCAAACAATCTGTTCAATCACTCTCTGCTCAAACAATCTCTGGTCAAACAAACTCTGGTCAAACACACTCTGGTCAAACTCTCTCTCTCAAACACACTCTGGCCCAACAGTCTCTGGTCAAACACGCTCTGGTCACTCTCTGGTCAAACACTCTCTGGCCAAACGCACTCTGGTCAAACACACTCTCGTCAAACACTCTCTGGTCAAACACACTCTCGTCAAACACTCTCTGGTCAAACACTCTGGTGAAACACTCACTGCTCAAACACTCTCTGGTCAAACAATCTCTGGTCAAACACACTCTGGTCAAACAATTTCTGGTCAAACACTCTCTGGTCAAACATTCTCTGGCCAAACATTCTCTGGTCAAACACTCTCTGGTCAAACACTGTCTGGTCAAACACTCTCTGGTCAAACACTCACTGGTCAAAAACACACTGGTCAAACACTCTCTGGTCAAACACTCTGGTCAAACAATCTGTTCAAACACTCTCTGGTCAAACACCCTCTGGTCAAACACTCTCTGGCCAAACATTCTCTGGTCAAACAGACTCTGGTCAAACACTCTCTGGTCAAACACACTCTGGTCAAACAATCTGTGATCAAACACTCTCTGGTCAAACAATCTCTGGTCAAACACTCTCTGGCCAAACACACTCTGGTGAAACACTCTCTCTCAAACACACTCTGGCCCAACAGTCTCTGGTCAAACACTCTCTGGTCAAACACACTCTGGTCAAACACACTCTGGTCTCACACACTCTGGTCAAACACTCTCTGGTCAAACACACTCTGGTCAAACATATTCTGGTCAAACACTCTCTGGTCAAACAGTCTGTGGTCAAACACTCTCTGGTCAAACAGTCTGTGGTCAAACAGTCTGTGGTCAAACACACTCTGGTCAAACTCTCTGGTCAAACACTCTCTGGTCAAACACTCCCTGGTCAAACGCTCTCTGGTCAAACACTCTCTGGTCAAACACTCTCTGGTCAAACACTCTCTGGTCAAACACACTCTGGTCAAACAATCTCTGGTCAAACACTCTCTGGTCAAACACTCTCTGGCCAAACATTCTCTGGTCAAACACACTCTGGTCAAACACTCTCTGGTCAAACACTCTCTGGTCAAACATTCTCTGGTCAAACACACTCTGGTCAAACACACTCTGGTCAAACACACTCTGGTCAAACACTCTCTGGTCAAACACTCACTGGTCAAAAACTCACTGGTCAAACGCTCTCTGGTCAAACACTCTGGTCAAACAATCTGGTCAAACACTCTCTGGTTAAACACTCTCTGGTCAAACACTCTCTGGTCAAACACACTCTGGTCAAACAATCTGTGATCAAACACTCTCTGGTCAAACACTCTCTGGTCAAACAATCTCTGGTCAAACACTCTCTGTTCAAACACCCTCTGGTCAAACACTCTCTGGTCAAACACTCCCTGGTCAAACACACTCTGGTCAAACACTCTCTGGTCAAACAATCTCTGGTCAAACAACCTCTGGTCACACACACTCTGGTCAAACACTCTCTGGTCAAACACACTCTGGTCAAACACACTCTTGTCAAACACACTCTGGTCAAACACACTCTGGTCAAGCACACTCTGGTCAAACACTCTCTAGTCAAACCCTCTCTGGTCAAACTCTCTCTAGTCAAACAGTCTCTGGTCAAACAATCTCTGGTCAAACAGTCTGTGGTCAAACACACTCTGGTCAAGCACACTCTGGTCAAACACTCTCTGGTCAAACAATCTCTGGTCAAACTCTCTCTAGTCAAACAGTCTCTGGTCAAACACTCTGGTCAAGCACACTCTGGTCAAACACTCTCTGGTCAAACACACTGGTCAAACACTCTCTGGTCAAACACTCTCTGTTCAAACACACTCTGGTCAAATACTCTCTGGTCAAACAATCTGTTCAAACACTCTCTGGTCAAACACTCTCTTGTTAAACACTCTCTGGTCAAATGCTCTCTGGTGAAACACTCTGGTCAAACAATTTGTTCAATCACTCTCTGGTCAAACTCTCTCTGGTCAAACACACTGTGGTGAAACAGTCTCTCTCAAACATGCTCTGGCCCAACAGTATCTGGCCAAACACGCTCTAGTCACTCTCTGGTCAAACACTCTCTGGCCAAACACATACTGGTCAAACACACTCTGGTCAAGCACACACTGGTCAAAAACTCTGGTCAAACACACTCTGGTCAAACACACACTGGTCAAACACTCTCTGGTCAAGCACACTCTGGTCAAACACACTCTGGTCAAACACACTCTGGTCAAACACACACTGGTCAAACACACTCTCGTCCAACACTCGCTGGTCAAACAATCTCTGGTCAAACACACTCTGGTCAAAACCTCTCTGGTCAAACTGTCTCTGGTCAAACAGTCTGGTCAAGCACACTCTGGTCAAACACTCTCTGGTCAAACACACTGGTCAAACACTCTCTGGTCAAACAATCTGTGGTCAAACACACTCTGGTCAAAACCTCTCTGGTCAAACAGTCTCTGGTCAAACAGTCTGGTCAAGCACACTCTGGTCAAACACTCTCTGGTCAAACACTCTCTGGTCAAACACTCCCTGGTCAAACACACTCTGGTCAAACACTCTCTGGTCAAACACTCCCTGGTCAAACAATCTCTGGTCAAACCCTCTCTGGTCAAACAGTCTCTGGTCAAACAGTCTGGTCAAGCACACTCTGGTCAAACACTCTCTGGTCAAACACTCTCTGGTCAAACAGCCTGGTGAAGCACACTCTGGTCAAACACTCTCTGATCAAACACACTGGTCAAACACTCTCTGGAAAAACACTCTCTGGTCAAACACTTTCTGTTCAAACAATCTTTTCAAACACTCTGGTCAAACACTCTCTGGTCAAACACTCTCTGGTCAAATGCTCTCTGGTCAAACACTCTGGTCAAACAATCTGGTCAAACACTCTCTGGTCAAACACTCTCTGGTGAAACAGTCTCTCTCAAACACGCTCTGGCCCAACAGTCTCTGGTCAAACACGCTCTGGTCATTCTCTGGTCAAACACACTCTGGTCAAACACACTCTGGTCAAACACTCTTTGGTCAAGCACACTCTGGTCAAACACACTCTGGTCAAACACTCTCTGGTCAAGCACTCCCTGGTCAAACAGTCTCTGGTCAAACACGCTCTGGTCAAGCACACTCTGGTCAAGCACACTCTGGTCAAACCCTCTCTGGTCATACCCTCTCTGGTCGAACACACACTGGTCAAACACTCTCTGGTCAAACACCCTCTGGTCAAACACTCTCTGGCCAAACATTCTCTGGTCAAACACTCTCCGGTTAAACACTCTCTGGTCAAACACTCTCTGGTCAAACACACTCTGGTCAAACAATCTGTGATCAAACACTCTCTGGTCAAACAATCTCTGGTCAAACACTCTCTGGCCAAACACACTCTGGTGAAACACTCCCTCTCAAACACACTCTGGCCCAACAGTCTCTGGTCAAACACTCTCTGGTCAAACACACTCTGGTCAAACACACTCTGGTCTCACACACTCTGGTCAAACACTCTCTGGTCAAACACACTCTGGTCAAACATATTCTGGTCAAACACTCTCTGGTCAAACAGTCTGTGGTCAAACACTCTCTGGTCAAACAGTCTGTGGTCAAACAGTCTGTGGTCAAACACACTCTGGTCAAACTCTCTGGTCAAACACTCTCTGGTCAAACACTCCCTGGTCAAACGCTCTCTGGTCAAACACTCTCTGGTCAAACACTCTCTGGTCAAACACACTCTGGTCAAACAATCTCTGGTCAAACACTCTCTGGTCAAACACTCTCTGGCCAAACATTCTCTGGTCAAACACACTCTGGTCAAACACTCTCTGGTCAAACACTCTCTGGTCAAACATTCTCTGGTCAAACACACTCTGGTCAAACACACTCTGGTCAAACGCTCTCTGGTCAAACACACTCTGGTCAAACACTCTCTGGTCAAACACTCTCTGGCCAAACATTCTCTGGTCAAACACACTCTGGTCAAACACTCTCTGGTTAAACACTCTCTGGTCAAACACTCTCTGGTCAAACACACTCTGGTCAAACAATCTGTGATCAAACACTCTCTGGTCAAACACTCTCTGGTCAAACAATCTCTGGTCAAACACTCTCTGGTCAAACACTCTCTGGTCAAACAATCTCTGGTCAAACACTCTCTGGTCAAACACTCTCTGGTCAAACACTCCCTGGTCAAACACACTCTGGTCAAACACTCTCTGGTCAAACAACCTCTGGTCACACACACTCTGGTCAAACACTCTCTGGTCAAACACACTCTGGTCAAACACACTCTTGTCAAACACACTCTGGTCAAACACACTCTGGTCAAGCACACTCTGGTCAAACACTCTCTAGTCAAACCCTCTCTGGTCAAACAGTCTCTGGTCAAACAATCTCTGGTCAAACAGTCTGTGGTCAAACACACTCTGGTCAAGCACACTCTGGTCAAACACTCTCTGGTCAAACAATCTCTGGTCAAACTCTCTCTAGTCAAACAGTCTCTGGTCAAACACTCTGGTCAAGCACACTCTGGTCAAACACTCTCTGGTCAAACACACTGGTCAAACACTCTCTGGTCAAACACTCTCTGTTCAAACACACTCTGGTCAAATACTCTC
This sequence comes from Somniosus microcephalus, assembly GCF_052327205.1. Lineage (NCBI taxonomy): Eukaryota > Metazoa > Chordata > Chondrichthyes > Squaliformes > Somniosidae > Somniosus > Somniosus microcephalus. The sequence continues at coordinate 37,989,388 of NC_141018.1, forward strand.
TGGTCAAACAATCTGTTCAAACACTCTCTGGTCAAACACTCTCTTGTTAAACACTCTCTGGTCAAACTCTCTCTGGTCAAACACACTGTGGTGAAACAGTCTCTCTCAAACACGCTCTGGCCCAACAGTATCTGGCCAAACACGCTCTAGTCACTCTCTGGTCAAACACTCTCTGGCCAAACACATACTGGTCAAACACACTCTGGTCAAGCACACACTGGTCAAAAACTCTGGTCAAACACACTCTGGTCAAACACACACTGGTCAAACACTCTCTGGTCAAGCACACTCTGGTCAAACACACTCTGGTCAAACACACTCTGGTCAAACACACACTGGTCAAACACACTCTCGTCCAACACTCGCTGGTCAAACAATCTCTGGTCAAACACACTCTGGTCAAAACCTCTCTGGTCAAACTGTCTCTGGTCAAACAGTCTGGTCAAGCACACTCTGGTCAAACACTCTCTGGTCAAACACACTGGTCAAACACTCTCTGGTCAAACAATCTGTGGTCAAACACACTCTGGTCAAAACCTCTCTGGTCAAACAGTCTCTGGTCAAACAGTCTGGTCAAGCACACTCTGGTCAAACACTCTCTGGTCAAACACTCTCTGGTCAAACACTCCCTGGTCAAACACACTCTGGTCAAACACTCTCTGGTCAAACACTCCCTGGTCAAACAATCTCTGGTCAAACCCTCTCTGGTCAAACAGTCTCTGGTCAAACAGCCTGGTGAAGCACACTCTGGTCAAACACTCTCTGATCAAACACACTGGTCAAACACTCTCTGGAAAAACACTCTCTGGTCAAACACTTTCTGTTCAAACAATCTTTTCAAACACTCTGGTCAAACACTCTCTGGTCAAACACTCTCTGGTCAAATGCTCTCTGGTCAAACACTCTGGTCAAACAAACTGGTCAAACACTCTCTGGTCAAACACTCTCTGGTCAAACACACTCTGGTCAAATGCACCCTGATCAAATGCAATCTGGTCAAACACTCTGGTCAAACACTCACTGGTCAAACACTCTCTGGTCAAACACTCTCTGGTCAAACACTCTCTGGTCAAACACTCCCTGGTCAAACACACTCTGGTCAAACAGTCTCTGGTCAAACAATCTCTGGTCAAACACACTCTGGTCCACTTGCTGGTCAAACGATCTCTGGTCAAACCCGCTCTGGTCAAACAGTCTCTGGTCAAACAGTCTCGTCATGCACACTCTGGTCAAACACTCTCTGGTCAAACAATCTCTGGTCAAACACACTCTGGTCAAACACACTCTGGTCAAATGCACTCTGGAAAAACACTCTCTGGTCAAACACACTCTGGTCAAACACTCTGGTCAAACAATCTGTTCAAACACTGGTCAAATACTCTCTGGTCAAACACTCTCTGGTCAAACAAACTCTGGTCAAACACACTCTGGTGAAACAGTCTCTCAAACACGCTCTGGCTCAACAGTCTCAGGTCAAAGACGGTCTGGTCACTCTCTGGTGATACACACTCTGGTCAAACACTCTCTGGTCAAACGCTCTCCCGTCAAACACACTCTGGTCAAACACTCACTGGCCAAACACTCTCTGGTCAAATGCTCTCTGGTCAAGCACTCTGGTCAAACAATCTGGTCAAATATTCTGGTCAAACACTCTCTGGTCAAACAATCTCTGGTCAAACACACTGGTCAAAAAATCTATTCAAACACTCTGGTCAAACACTCTCTGGTCAAACACTCTTTGGTCAAACGCTCTCTGGTCAAACACTCTGGTCAAACAACCTGTTCAAACACTCTCTGGTCTAACAATCTCTGGTCAAACACTCTCTGGTCAAACAATCTCTGGTCAAACACTCTCTGGTCAAACACTCTCTGGTCAAACAATCTCTGGTCAAACACTCTCTGGTCAAACACTCTCTGGTCAAACACTCTCTGGTCAAACATTCTCTGGTCAAACACTCTCTGGTCAAACACTCTCTGGTCAAACACTCTCTGGTCAAACAAACTCTGGTCAAACACTCTGGTCAAATGCACTCTGTTCAAACACTCTGTTCAAACACTCTCTGGACAAACAAACTCTGGTCAAACACTCTCTGGTCAAACACTCTCTCGTCAAACACACTCTTGTCAAACACTCTCTGGTCAAACACTATCTGGTCAAACATTCTCTGGTCAAACACTCTCTGGTCAAACACTCTCTGGTCAAACACACACTGGTCAAACACACTCTGGTCAAACACTCTCTGGTCAAACACACTCTGGTCAAACACACCCTGATCAAACGCACTCTGGTCAAACACTCTCCGGTCAAACACTCTCTGGTCAAACACTCCCTGGTCAAACACACTCTGGTTAAACACTCTCTGGTCAAACACTCTCTGGTCAAACAATCTCTGGTCAAACACACTCTGGTCAAACAAACTCTGGTCAAACACACTCTGGTCAAACACTCTCTGGTCCAGCACACTCTGGTCAAACACACTCTGGTCAAACACTCTCTGGTCCAGCACACTCTGGTCAAACACTCTCTAGTCAAACCCTCTCTGGTCAAACAGTCTCTGGTCAAACAATCTCTGGTCAAACAGTCTGTGGTCAAACACACTCTGGTCAAGCACACTCTGGTCAAACACTCTCTGGTCAAACACTCTCTGGTCACACACTATCTGGTCAAACATTCTCTGGTCAAACACTCTCTGGTCAAACACTCTCTGGTCAAACACTCTCTGGTCAAACAAACTCTGGTCAAACACTCTGGTCAAATGTACTCTGGAAAAACACTCTGTTCAAACACTCTCTGGTCAAACAAACTCTGGTCAAACACTCTCTGGTCAAACACTCTCTGGTCAAACACACACTGGTCAAACACACTCTGGTCAAACACTCTTTGGTCAAACACACTCTGGTCAAACACACCCTGAGCAAACGCACTCTGGTCAAACTCTCTGGTCAAACACTCTCTGGTCAAACACTCCCTGGTCAAACACACTCTGGTCAAACACTCTCTGGTCAAACACTCTCTGGTCAAACAATCTCTGGTCAAACACACTCTGGTGAAACAAACTCTGGTCAAACACACTCTGGTCAAACACTCTCTGGTCCAGCACACTCTGGTCAAACACACTCTGGTCAAACACTCTCTGGTCAAACAATCTGTTCAAACACACTCTGGTGAAACAAACTCTGGTCAAACACACTCTGGTCAAACACTCTCTGGTCCAGCACACTCTGGTCAAACACACTCTGGTCAAACACTCTCTGGTCCAGCACACTCTGGTCAAACACACTCTGGTGAAACAAACTCTGGTCAAACACTCTCTGGTCAAACACTCTCTGGTCAAATGCTCTCTGGTCAAACACACTCTGGTCAAACACTCTCTGGTCCAGCACACTCTGGTCAAACACACTCTGGTCAAGCACACTCTGGTCAAACACCCTCTGGTCAAACCTTCTCTGGTCAAAGAAACTCTGGTCAAACACTCTGGGGTCAAACAGTCTGTGGTCAAACACGCTCTGGTCAAGCACACTGTGGTCAAACACTCTCTGATCAAACACACTCTGGTCAAACACTCTCTGGTCAAACACTCTCTGGTCAAACACTCCCTGGTGAAACACACTCTGGTCAAACACTCTGGTCAAACACTCGCTGGTCAAACAGTCTCTGGTCAAACACTCTCTGGTCAAACATACTCTGGTCAAACACTCTCTGGTCAAACAATCTCTTCAAACACTCTGGTCAAACACTCTCTGGTTAAACACTCTATGGTCAAATGCTCTCTGGTCAAACACTCCGTGGTGAAACACACTCTGGTCAAACACTCTCTGGTCAAACACTCTCTGGTCAAACAGTCTCTGGTCAAACAGTCTCTGGTCAAACACTCTCTGGTCAAACACACTGTGGTCAAGCACACTCTGGTCAAACACTCTCTGGTCAAACACACTGGTCAAACACTCTCTGGTCAAACAATCTCTGGTCAAACACACTCTGGTCAAACACTCTCTGGTCAAACACACTCTGGTCAAGCACACTCTGGTCAAACACTCTCTGGTCAAACACACTGGTCAAACACTCTCTGGTCAAACACTCTCTGGTCAAACACACTCTGGTCAAACACTCTCTGGTCAAACAATCTCTTCAAACACTCTGGGCAAACACTCTCTAGTCATACACTCTCTGGTTAAACACTCTCTGGTCAAACACTCTCTGGTCAAACACGCTCTGGTCACTCTCTGGTCAAACACACTCTGGTCAAACACACTCTGGTCAAACCCTCTCTGGTCAAGCACTCCCTGGTCAAACAGTCTCTGGTCAAACACTCTCTGGTCAAACCCTCTCTGGTCTAACAGTCTCTGGTCAAGCAGTCTCTGGTCAAACAGTCTGTGGTCAAACACACTCTGGTCAAGCACACTCTGGTCAAACACTCTCTGGTCAAACACTCTCTGGTCAAGCACTCTCTGGTCAAACACTCTCTGGTCAAACACACTCTGGTCAAACACACTCTGGTCAAGCACTCCCTGGTCAAACACTCTCTCGTCAAGCACACTCTTGTCAAACACACTCTGGTGAAACACACTCTGGTCAAGCACACTCGGGTCAAACCCTCTCTGGTCAAACAGTCTCTGGTCAAACAGTCTGTGGTCAAACACACTCTGGTCAAGCACACTCTGGTCAAACACTCTTTGGTCAAACACTCTCTGGTCAAACACTCTCTGGTCAAACGCTCTCTGGTCAAACACTCTGGTCAAACAATCTGGTCAAACACTCTCTGGTCAAACACTCTCTGGTCAATCAATCTCTGGTCAAACACTCTCTGGTCAAACATTCTCTGGTCAAACAGTCTCTGGTCAAACACTCTCTGGTCAAACACTCTCTGGTCAAACACAATCTGGTCAAACACTCTCTGGTCAAACACACTGGTCAAACACTCTCTGGTCAAACACTCTCTGGTCAAGAACTCTCTCGTCAAACATTCTTTGGTCAAACACACTCTGGTAAAACAATCTCTGGTCAAACACTTTCTGGTCAAACACTCTCTGGTCAAACACACTCTGGTCAAACACTCTCTGGTCAAACATTCTCTGTTCAAACACACTCTGGTCAAACACTCTCTGGTCAAACACTGGTCAAACATTCTCTGGTCAAACACACACTGTTCAAACACTCTCGTCAAACACTCTCTGGTCAAACACTCTCTGGTCAAACAAACACTGGTCAAACACTCTCTGGTCAAACACTCTCTGGTGAAACACACTCTGGTCAAACACACTCTGGCAAACACTCTCTGGTCAAGCACTCCCTGGTCAAACAGTCTCTGGTCAAACATGCTCTGGTCAAACACTCTCTGGTCAAATAATCTCTGGTCAAACAGACTCTGGTCAAACACTCTCTGGTCAAACACACTCTGGTCAAACCCTCTCTGGTCAAACAGTCTCTGGTCAAACAGTCTGTGGTCAAACACAGTCTGGTCAAGCACACTCTGGTCAAACACTCTCTGGTCAAACACTCTCTGGTCAAACACTCTCTGGTCAAACACTCTCTGGTCAAACAGTCTGGTCAAACACTCTGGTCAAACACTCTCTGGTCAAACACTCACTGGTCAAACACTCCCTGGTGAAACACACTCTGGTCAAACACTCTCTGGTCAAACACTCTCTGGTCAAACAGTCTCTGGTCAAACACTCTCTGGTCAAACATACTCTGGTCAAACACTCTCTCGTCAAACAATCTCTTCAAACACTCTGGTCAAACACTCTCTGGTTAAACACTCTCTGGTCAAACACTCTCTGGTCAAACAGTCTCTGGTCAAACACTCTCTGGTCAAACACTCTCTGGTCAAACACACTGTGGTCAAGCACACTCTGGTGAAACACTCTCTGGTGAAACACACTGGTCAAACACTCTCTGGTCAAACAAACTCTGGTCAAACACACTCTGGTCAAACACTCTCTGGTCAAATGCACGCTTGTCAAACACACTCTGGTCAAGCACACTCTGGTCAAACACTCTCTGGTCAAACACACTGGTCAAACACTCTCTGGTCAAACACTCTCTGGTCAAACACACTCTGGTCAAACACTCTCTGGTCAAGCAATCTCTTCAAACACTCTGGGCAAACACTCTCGAGTCATACACTCTCTGGTTAAACACTCTCTGGTCAAACACCCTCTGGTCAAACACGCTCTGGTCACTCTCTGGTCAAACACACTCTGGTCAAACACACTCTGGTCAAACACTCTATGGTCAAGCACTCCCTGGTCAAACAGTCTCTGGTCAAACACTCTCTGGTCAAACCCTCTCTGGTCGAACAGTCTCTGGTCAAACAGTCTCTGGTCAAACAGTCTGTGGTCAAACACTCTCTGGTCAAACACTCTCTGGTCAAACACTCTCTGGTCAAACACTCTCTGGTCAAACACACTCTGGTCAAACACACTCTGGTCAAACACTCTCTGGTCAAGCACTCCCTGGTCAAACACTCTCTCGTCAAACACACTCTTGTCAAACACTCTCTGGTCACACACTATCTGGTCAAACATTCTCTGGTCAAACACTCTCTGGTCAAACACTCTCTGGTCAAACACTCTCTGGTCAAACAAACTCTGGTCAAACACTCTGGTCAAATGTACTCTGGAAAAACACTCTGTTCAAACACTCTCTGGTCAAACAAACTCTGGTCAAACACTCTCTGGTCAAACACTCTCTGGTCAAACACACACTGGTCAAACACACTCTGGTCAAACACTCTCTGGTCAAACACACTCTGGTCAAACACACCCTGAGCAAACGCACTCTGGTCAAACTCTCTGGTCAAACACTCTCTGGTCAAACACTCCCTGGTCAAACACACTCTGGTCAAACACTCTCTGGTCAAACACTCTCTGGTCAAACAATCTCTGGTCAAACACTCTCTGGTCAAATAGTCTCTGGTCAAACAGTCTGTGGTCAAACACAGTCTGGTCAAGCACACTCTGGTCAAACCCTCTCTGGTCAAACAGTCTCTGGTCAAACAGTCTGTGGTCAAACACAGTCTGGTCAAGCACACTCTGGTCAAACACTCTCTGGTCAAACACTCTCTGGTCAAACACTCTCTGGTCAAACACTCTCTGGTCAAATAGTCTGGTCAAACACTCTGGTCAAACACTCTCTGGTCAAACACTCACTGGTCAAACACTCCCTGGTGAAACACACTCTGGTCAAACACTCTCTGGTCAAACACTCTCTGGTCAAACAGTCTCTGGTCAAACACTCTCTGGTCAAACATACTCTGGTCAAACACTCTCTCGTCAAACAATCTCTTCAAACACTCTGGTCAAACACTCTCTGGTTAAACACTCTCTGGTCAAATGCTCTCTGGTCAAACACTCTCTGGTCAAACACTCTCTGGTCAAACAGTCTCTGGTCAAACACTCTCTGGTCAAACACTCTCTGGTCAAACACACTGTGGTCAAGCACACTCTGGTGAAACACTCTCTGGTGAAACACACTGGTCAAACACTCTCTGGTCAAACAAACTCTGGTCAAACACACTCTGGTCAAACACTCTCTGGTCAAATGCACGCTTGTCAAACACACTCTGGTCAAGCACACTCTGGTCAAACACTCTCTGGTCAAACACACTGGTCAAACACTCTCTGGTCAAACACTCTCTGGTCAAACACACTCTGGTCAAACACTCTCTGGTCAAGCAATCTCTTCAAACACTCTGGGCAAACACTCTCGAGTCATACACTCTCTGGTTAAACACTCTCTGGTCAAACACCCTCTGGTCAAACACGCTCTGGTCACTCTCTGGTCAAACACACTCTGGTCAAACACACTCTGGTCAAACACTCTATGGTCAAGCACTCCCTGGTCAAACAGTCTCTGGTCAAACACTCTCTGGTCAAACCCTCTCTGGTCGAACAGTCTCTGGTCAAACAGTCTCTGGTCAAACAGTCTGTGGTCAAACACACTCTGGTCAAGCACACTCTGGTCAAACACTCTCTGGTCAAACACTCTCTGGTCAAACACTCTCTGGTCAAACACACTCTGGTCAAACACACTCTGGTCAAACACTCTCTGGTCAAGCACTCCCTGGTCAAACACTCTCTCGTCAAACACACTCTTGTCAAACACTCTCTGGTCACACACTATCTGGTCAAACATTCTCTGGTCAAACACTCTCTGGTCAAACACTCTCTGGTCAAACACTCTCTGGTCAAACAAACTCTGGTCAAACACTCTGGTCAAATGTACTCTGGAAAAACACTCTGTTCAAACACTCTCTGGTCAAACACACTCTGGTCAAACACACCCTGAGCAAACGCACTCTGGTCAAACTCTCTGGTCAAACACTCTCTGGTCAAACACTCCCTGGTCAAACACACTCTGGTCAAACACTCTCTGGTCAAACACTCTCTGGTCAAACAATCTCTGGTCAAACACACTCTGGTGAAACAAACTCTGGTCAAATACACTCTGGTCAAACACTCTCTGGTCCAGCACACTCTGGTCAAACACACTCTGGTCAAACACTCTCTGGTCAAACAATCTGTTCAAACACTCTCTGGTCAAACACTCTCTGGTCAAATGCTCTCTGGTCAAACACACTCTGGTCAAACACTCTCTGGTCCAGCACACTCTGGTCAAACACACTCTGGTCAAGCACACTCTGGTCAAACACCCTCTGGTCAAACCTTCTCTGGTCAAAGAAACTCTGGTCAAACACTCTGGTCAAACAGTCTGTGGTCAAACAGTCTGTGGTCAAACACGCTCTGGTCAAGCACACTGTGGTCAAACACTCTCTGATCAAACACACTCTGGTCAAACATTATCTGGTCAAACAATCTGTTCAAACACTCTTGTCACACACTCTCTGGTCAAACACTCTCTGGTCAAACACACTCTGGTCAAACACTCTCTGGTCAAACACTCTCTGGTCAAACACTCTCTGGTCAAACACTCCCTGGTGAAACACACTCTGGTCAAACACTCTGGTCAAACACTCGCTGGTCAAACAGTCTCTGGTCAAACACTCTCTGGTCAAACATACTCTGGTCAAACACTCTCTGGTCAAACAATCTCTTCAAACACTCTGGTCAAACACTCTCTGGTTAAACACTCTATGGTCAAATGCTCTCTGGTCAAACACTCCGTGGTGAAACACACTCTGGTCAAACACTCTCTGGTCAAACACTCTCTGGTCAAACAGTCTCTGGTCAAACAGTCTCTGGTCAAACACTCTCTGGTCAAACACACTGTGGTCAAGCACACTCTGGTCAAACACTCTCTGGTCAAACACACTGGTCAAACACTCTCTGGTCAAACAATCTCTGGTCAAACACACTCTGGTCAAACACTCTCTGGTCAAATGCACGCTTGTCAAACACACTCTGGTCAAGCACACTCTGGTCAAACACTCTCTGGTCAAACACACTGGTCAAACACTCTCTGGTCAAACACTCTCTGGTCAAACACACTCTGGTCAAACACTCTCTGGTCAAACAATCTCTTCAAACACTCTGGTCAAACACTCTCTGGTTAAACACTCTCTGGTCAAACACTCTCTGGTCAAACACGCTCTGGTCACTCTCTGGTCAAACACACTCTGGTCAAACACACTCTGGTCAAACCCTCTCTGGTCAAGCACTCCCTGGTCAAACAGTCTCTGGTCAAACACTCTCTGGTCAAACCCTCTCTGGTCTAACAGTCTCTGGTCAAACAGTCTCTGGTCAAACAGTCTGTGGTCAAACACACTCTGGTCAAGCACACTCTGGTCAAACACTCTCTGGTCAAACACTCTCTGGTCAAACACTCTGGTCAAACACTCTCTGGTCAAACACACTCTGGTCAAACACACTCTGGTCAAGCACTCCCTGGTCAAACACTCTCTCGTCAAGCACACTCTTGTCAAACACACTCTGGTGAAACACACTCTGGTCAAACACACTCGGGTCAAACCCTCTCTGGTCAAACAGTCTCTAGTCAAACAGTCTGTGGTCAAACACACTCTGGTCAAGCACACTCTGGTCAAACACTCTTTGGTCAAACACTCTCTGGTCAAACACTCTCTGGTCAAACGCTCTCTGGTCAAACACTCTGGTCAAACAATCTGGTCAAACACTCTCTGGTCAAACACTCTCTGGTCAATCAATCTCTGGTCAAACACTCTCTGGTCAAACATTCTCTGGTCAAACAGTCTCTGGTCAAACACACTCTGGTCAAACACTCTCTGGTCAAACACAATCTGGTCAAACACTCTCTGGTCAAACACACTCTGGTCAAACACTCTCTGGTCAAACACTCTCTGGTCAAGAACTCTCTCGTCAAACATTCTTTGGTCAAACACACTCTGGTAAAACAATCTCTGGTCAAACACTTTCTGGTCAAACACTCTCTGGTCAAACACACTCTGGTCAAACACTCTCTGGTCAAACATTCTCTGTTCAAACACACTCTGGTCAAACACTCTCTGGTCAAACACTGGTCAAACATTCTCTGGTCAAACACACACTGGTCAAACACTCGTCAAACACTCTCTGGTCAAACACTCTCTGGTCAAACAAACACTGGTCAAACACTCTCTGGTCAAACACTCTCTGGTGAAACACACTCTGGTCAAACACACTCTGGCAAACACTCTCTGGTCAAGCACTCCCTGGTCAAACAGTCTCTGGTCAAACATGCTCTGGTCAAACACTCTCTGGTCAAATAATCTCTGGTCAAACAGACTCTGGTCAAACACTCTCTGGTCAAACACACTCTTGTCAAACACACTCTGGTCAAACACGCTCTGGTCAAGCACACTCTGGTCAAACCCTCTCTGGTCAAACAGTCTGTGGTCAAACACAGTCTGGTCAAGCACACTCTGGTCAAACACTCTCTGGTTAAACACTCTCTGGTCAAACACTCTGGTCAAACAATCTGGTCAAACACTCTCTGGTCAAACACTCTCTGGTCAAACACTCCCTGGTCAAACACACTCGGGTCAAACACTCTCTGGTCAAACACTCTCTGGTCAAACAATCTCTGGTCAAACACACTCTGGTGAAACAAACTCTGGTCAAACACACTCTGGTGAAACACTCTCTGGTCCAGCACACTCTGGTCAAACACACTCTGGTCAAACACTCTCTGGTCAAACACTCTCTGGTCAAACAATCTGTTCAAACACTCTCTGGTCAAACACTCTCTGGTCAAACGCTCTCTGGTCCAGCATACTCTGGTCAAACACACTCTGGTCAAGCACACTCTGGTCAAACACCCTCTGGTCAAACCTTCTCTGGTCAAAGAAACTCTGGTCAAACACTCTCTGGTCAAACAGTCTGTGGTCAAACACGCTCTGGTCAAGCACACTGGTCAAACACTCTCTGGTCAAACACACTCTGGTCAAACATTATCTGGTCAAACAATCTGTTCAAACACTCTTGTCAAACACTCTCTGGTCAAACACTCTCTGGTTAAACACTCTGGTCAAACATTATCTGGTCAAACAATCTGTTCAAACACTCTTGTCAAACACTCTCTGGTCAAACACTCTCTGGTCAAACACTCCCTGGTGAAACACACTCTGGTCAAACACTCTCTGGTCAAACACTCTCTGGTCAAACACTCTCGTCAAACAATCTCTGGTCAAACACTCTCTGATGAAACACACTCTGGTCAAACACTCTCTGGTCAAACACTCTCGTCAAACAATCTCTGGTCAAACACTCTCTGATGAAACACACTCTGGTCAAACACTCTCTGGTCAAACACACTCTGGTCAAACACTCCCTCGTCAAAAACTCTCTGGTCAAACAATCTCAGGTCAAACCCTCTCTGGTCAAACACTCTCTGGTCAAACACTCTCTGGCCAAACACACTCTGGTCAAACACTCTCTGGTCAAACACTCTGGTCAAACAATCTCTGGTCAAACACTTTCTGGTCAAACAGTCTCTGGTCAAACGCACCCTGGTCACTCTCTGGTCAAACACTCTCTGGTCAAACACACACTGGCCAAACACTCTCTGGTCACATACACTCTGGTCACATACACTCTGATCACTCTCTGGTCAAACACTCCCTGATGAAACACACACTGGCCCAACAGTCTCTGGTCAAACACACTCTGGCCAAACACTCTCTGCTCAAACGCACTCTGTTCAAACACACTCTAGTCAAACACACTCCGGTGAAACTCTCTGGTCAAACACTCTCAGGTCAAACACACTCTGGTCAAGCACACTCTGGTCAAAAGCTCTCTGGTCAAACACACTCTGGTCAAACACTCTCTGGTGAAACACTGGTGAAACAAACTCTGGTCAAACACACTCTGGTCAAACACTCTCTGGTCCAGCACACTCTGGTCAAACACACTCTGGTCAAACACTCTCTGGTCAAACACTCTCTGGTCAAACAATCTGTTCAAACACTCTCTGGTCAAACACTCTCTGGTCAAACACTCTCTGGTCAAACGCTCTCCGGTCAAACACACTCTGGTCAAACACTCTCTGGTCCAGCACACTCTCGTCAAACACATTCTGGTCAAGCACACTCTGGTCAAACACTCTCTGGTCAAACCTTCTCTGGCCAAAGAAACTCTGGTCAAACACTCTCTGGTCAAACAGTCTGTGGTCAAACAGTCTGTGGTCAAACACGCTCTGGTCAAGCACACTGTGGTCAAACACTCTCTGGTCAAACACACTCTGGTCAAACACTATCTGGTCAAACAATCTGTTCAAACACTCTGGTCAAACACTCTCTGGTCAAACACTCTCTGGTCAAACAAACTCTGGTCAAACGCTCTCTGGTCAAACACTCTCTGGTTAAACACTCTGTTCAAACAATCTGGTCAAACACTCTCTGGTCAAACACACTCTGGTCAAACACTATCTGGTCAAACAATCTGTTCAAACACTCTGGTCAAACACTCTCTGGTCAAACACTCTCTGGTCAAACAAACTCTGGTCAAACGCTCTCTGGTCAAACACTCTCTGGTCAAACACTCTCTGGTCAAACACTCTCTGGTCAAACACTCTCTGGTCAAACAAACTCTGGTCAAACGCTCTCTGGTCAAACACTCTCTGGTCAAACACTCTCTGGTCAAACACTCTCTGGTCAAACGCTCTCGTCAAACAATCTCTGGTCAAACACTCTCTGGTCAAACACTCTCTGGTCAAACAATCTCAGGTCAAACACTCTCTGGTCAAACACTCTCTGGTCAAACACACTCTGGTCAAACACTCTCTGGTCAAACACTCTCTGGTCAAACACTCTGGTCAAGCACACTCTGGTCAAACACTCTCTGGCCAAACAATCTCTGGTCAAACACACTTTGGTCAAACACTCTCTGGTCTAACACTGTCTGGTCAAACACTCTCTGGTCAAACACTCTGGTCAAACACTCTCTGGTCAAACACTCTCTGGTCTAACACTGTCTGGTCAAACACTCTCTGGTCAAACACTCTGGTCAAACACTCTCTGGTCAAACACTCTGGTCAAACACTCTCTGGTCAAACACTCTCGTCAAACAATGTCTGGTCAAACACTCTGATCAAACACACTCTGGTCAAACACTCTCTGGTCAAACACACTCTGGTCAAACACTCTCTGGTCAAACACTCTCTGGTCAAACACTCTCTGTCAAACACTCTCTGGTCAAACAACCTCAGGTCAAACCCTCTCTGGTCAATCACTCTGGTCAAACTCTCTGGTCAAACACTCTCTGGTCAAACACACACTGGCCCAAAAGTCTCTGGTCAACCACACTCTGTTCAAACACACTCTGGTCAAACACACTCTGGTGAAACCCTCTGGTCAAACACTCTCTGGTCAAACACACTCTGGTCAAGCACACTCTGGTCAAAAACTCTCTGGTCAAACACACTCTGGTCAAACACTCTCTGATCAAACACACTCTGGTGAAACACTCTCTGGTCAAACACTCTCTGGTCAAACACACTCTGGTCAAACACACTCTGGTCAAACACTCTCTGGTCAAACACTCTCTGGTCAAACAATCTGTTCAAACACTCACTAGTCAAGCACCCTCTGGTCAATCACTCTCTGGTCACTCTCTGGTCAAACACACTCTGGTCAAACACACTCTGGTCAAACACGCTCTGGTCAAACACTCTGGTCAAGCACTCCCTGGTCAAACAGTCTCTGGTCAAACAGACTCTGGTCAAACACGCTCTGGTCAAGCACACTCTGGTCAAAAACTCTCTGGTCAAACACACTCTGTTCAAACACTTTCTGGTCAAACACTCTCTGGTCAAACACGCTCTGGTCAAACACTCTCTGGCCAAACACTCTCTGGTCAAACACTCTCTGGTCAAACACTCTCTGGTCAAACAATCTCTGGTCAAACACACTCTGGTCAAACACACTCTGGTCAAGCACACTCTGGTCAAACACTCTCTGGTCAAACAATCTGGTCAAACAGGCTCTGGTCAAACACTCTCTGGTCAAACAGTCTGTGGTCAAAAACACTCTGGTCCAGCACACTCTGGTCAAACGCTCTCTGGTCAAACACTCTCTGGTCAAACAATAACTGGTCAAACACACTCTGGTCAAACACTCTCTGGTCAAATGCACTCTGGAAAAACACTCTCTGGTCAAAGACACACTGGTCAAACACTCTCTGGTGAAACACACTCTGGTGAAACACTCTCTCTCAAACACACTCTCGTCCAACAGTCTCTGGTCAAACATGCTCTGGTCACTCTCTGATCAAACACTCTCTGGCCAAACACACTCTGGTCAAACATACTCTGATCAAACACACTCTGGTCTCACAATTCAATTCAATTCAATTGAATTCAAATTGCTTTATTGGCATGACAAGATACATCTTATGTTGCCAAAGCACAGAAATACATGTATGATTGACCACATAAGCACCGATCTAGACATACAGGCCTAGAAATTGAGTTTTGGCGCAGCCAGGGCTTTCGCGCCGGAAGTTAGTGCCGGAGCTAAGTCGCGCTGGTCGGGCCCAAAATTCAATAGTTCTGCGCCCAAACGGCTGCCGGCGCTGCTGAGAGCTGTTTGCGCCTGAAAACTGGCGCAACGCGCTGAATTTCGGCGCTATTCCGGCGCTGCGGCGCCCGCTGCGGTGCGGCAGGTTCGGGAAGTGCAGGCCTCCTCCTTCCCTTAAGGAGGAGCTGCCTGCACCCGGCCGCGGCCCGCGAAAATCTTTTAAAAAATGAGCCCGGCACCTCGGACAAGTGCCGGGCTTGCTTCTGTTCCGGGGGGAGGGGGGGGAAGTCCGGGGAGGGAGCTGCGGCCAGGCGGCCGGCGGGAAAGCGGCCGGCCGCCGCGGGGCCTTTAATGCGCCGGCGCAAAAACATGTTGGACTCTGTTGCCAGAGTCTTAGTTGCGGCTGCCACGGGCGAGGCGGCCGCAACTGAATTTCGGCGCTGGGGCCCGTCGGCATGGCAACCGGGACGCTGCGCACACCGATGACGTCATCGGTGCCGGCGCAGCGCTACCGGTCTACCGCGGCGGAAGGGCCCCAGGCAATTTAGGCGCCGGCGCCAATTGCAGCGCTAGGCCCTCTAGCGCCGCAAAATCGGCGCTAAGGGCACTGAATTTCTAGGCCACAGTGTATAGACAAGTATACCCATGTATACATAGCTATATGCACATATAATATGCATATAATCTTTTCTTAGATTTAATGTCACTGGTTGTCCCTCTGCTTGTGGCAAGCTGTAACATAGTTTGCCGCTATAGTTACACATTTTCTCTGTTCCCCCAATAGATATGGGAGTTTTTGGAGGTCATTGACATTTTTGAATTCAGGGCATATTTTTGTGAATTTTGGGTAGAAATTCTCCCTCGTCCTGATAGTTTCCGCAAGTTGTGAGGAAGTGCATCTCTGTCTCCACCACTCCCTGACTGCAGTGAGAGCATATCCTGTCCTCTCTTGGCAGTCGGGTCTGCCTGTGTCTGCCTTTTTCGATGGCCAGGCTATGTTCACTAAGTCTGTACATTGTCAAGGTTTTTCTCAGTTTGCTATCCTTTACCATGGTCAGGTATTCAGCCATGGTGTATTGTCTGTTTAGGGCCAAATAGCAATCGAGTTTGTTTTGGGTTTTTGTCGTTTCTGTCCAATAGGTCAAGTATTTTTCCTTTTGTTTAGTGATAATTGTGTTGGGTTGAATTCTCTGTGCTAGGGTGTCACTGTCCTGGGGCTGGTTATTATTATTAGTGTTGGTAGTTACTTCCCCAGGACTAGTTGACTGAGGGGACTCTTCTCTATGATCATCTCTTGGCATTTCAAGGCATCATAATGATAGCAGTGGGGGTTGCTCATTTTTAGGTGTTTCCAAAAGTTGATGGCTCGTTTTTGGATATTAATTAGTAGTGGATATTGGCCTAGTTCTGCCCTGCATGCATTGTTTGTGGTTTTCCTCTGAGTCCAGAGGATACTTTTACAGAATTCTGCATGCAGGATTTCAATTGGGTGTTTGTCCCATTTTGCGAATTCTTGTTGTGTTAGCAAACCCCACACCTCACTGCCATAGAGTGCAATTGGTTCAATTACTGATTTAAAAATTTTGAGCCAAATGACAATTGGAATTTCTATTTGGGTTGACTTCTTGATGGCATAGAAAGCCCTTCTTGCTTTCTCTTTCAGTTCATTCACAGCCAAATGAAAGTTTCCCGTAGAACTGATTTTTAGGCCTAGGTATGTGTAATTTGTAGTTTGTTCGATTTTAGTTGCTCCTATTGTGAAGTTTATTCTGGGTCCCTGATGTCTGGATCTTTGCTGGAACACCAGAACTTTGTTTTTTTGGGGGTTTATTGTCAGGGCCCAGGTCTGACAGAACGACTCTAGCAGATGCAGGTTCCGCTGTAGTCCCTTCTCAGTTGGTGAGAGCAGAACCAGGTCATCTGCATAGAGGAGGAATTTAACCTTGGAGTCATATAGGGCAAGGCCAGGTGCTGTAGATTGTTCAAGTAGTTTTGCCAATTCATTTATGTAAATATTAAAGAGTGTCGTGAGATAGGCGAGCCCTGCGCCACTCCACGCCCCTGTGAGAAATATTTTGTTTGTTTGTCTCCAATTTTAACTGCACATTTATTGTTTGTATACATTGATTTAATTACATCATATGTTTTCCCCCCTACCCCACTTTCAATAAGTTTCAAAAATAGACCGTCGTGCCAAATAGAATCGAAAGCCTTCTGGAAATCAATAAAGCAGGCAAAAATGTTGCTTTTGTTTTGGTGAACATGTTTGTCAATTAGGGTGTGTAGGGTGAAAATATGGTCCGATGTTCTATAATTTGGTAAGAATCCTATTTGGCTTTTACTCAAGATATCGTGCTCCTCAAGGAAATTTATAAGTCTTTGGTTTATGATACTACAGAATATCTTCCCCAGGTTACTGTTCACACAGATGCCTCGATAGTTATTTGGGTCAAATTTGTCTCCACTTTTGTATATGGGCGTTATGAGTCCTTTGTTGCAGATATCAGGGAAGTAACCGACACTCAGACACATTCTGGTCAAACACTCTCTGGTCAAACACTCTCTGGTCAAACACTCTCTGGTCAAACACACTCTGGTCAAACACACTCTGGTCCAACACACTCTGGTCAAACAGTCTCTGGTCAAACAGACTCTGGTCAAACATGCTCTGGTCAAGCACACTCTGGTCAAAAACTCTGGTCAAACACACTCTGGTCAAACACACTCTGGTCAAACACTCTCTGGTCAAACACTCTCTGGTCAAACACACTCTGGTCAAACACACTCTGGTCAAACACACTCTGGTCAAACACACTCTGGTCAAACACACTCAGGTCACACACACTAGTCAAACACTCTCTGGTCAAACACATTCTGGTCAAACACACTGTGGTCAAACACACTCTGGTCAAACACGCTCTGGTCTAGCACACTCTGGTCAAAAACTCTCTGGTCAAACACACTCTGGTCAAACACACTCTGGTGAAACACTGGTCAAACACTCTCTGGTCAAACAATCTGTTCAAACGCACTCTGGTCAAACACACTCTGGCCAAACACTCTCTGGTCAAACACAGTCTGGTCAAACACCCTCTGGTCACTCTCTGGTCAAACACACTCTGGTCAAACAGTCTCTGGTCAAACAATATCTGGTCAAACACACTCTGGTCAAACACACTCTGATCAAAAACTCCCTGGTCTAACACTCTCTGGTCAAACAAACTCTGGTCAAACACTCTCTGGTGAAACATTCTCTGGTCAATCACTCTCTGGTCACTCTCTGGTCAAACACACTCTGGTCAAACACACTCTGGTCAAACACGCTCTGGTCAAACACTCTGGTCAAGCACTCCCTGGTTAAACAGTCTCTGGTCAAACAGACTCTGGTCAAACATGCTCTGGTCAAGCACACTCTGGTCAAATACTCTCTGGTCAAACACACTCTGGTCAAACACTCTCTGGTCAAACACTCTCTGGTCAAACACGCTCTGGTCAAACACTCTCTGGCCAAACACTCTCTGGTCAAACACTCTGGTCAAACAATCTCTGGTCAAACACTCTCTGGTCAAACACACTCAACCACTCTCTGGTCAAACACTCTCTGGTCAAACACTCTCTGGTCAAACACTCTCTGGTCAAACACTCTCTGGTCAAACACACTCTGGTGAAACACTCAGTCTGATCCCCATTGCCTTTCCTCACCAGCACTCAGCTTTAGCAATCTCTTCCTCCACATCCCACTAGACACTCACATGCATGCAGCCTTACCCATTCCCTCTCTCTCTATGCTCACATTCACCTAACTATTCCACCATGCAGCCCTCACACTCCCTCTCACTCTGATGCTTTGAACACAACTGACAACACACAGGGAGGGCCCTTGGTCTTGCAACCTCACTCCATCTTTGTCTCCTTCTAAGTATCTATGCTATGCAATCTCTGCACTCACTCCTTCATTCTCACTCAACCTCCACTTGTCTCCCTCATTGCAGGAAAAGAGAGCTCACAACAGGAGAGAGCGAGCCAGGACAGGAGGATGGCCGCCCTCATTAACCCAGCTCACCCCCTGGGAGGAAGACGCCCTGGAGATTGTCGGGGCTGACATAGACGCAGGAGTTGGGGAAGGAGAGACAGGTGCATCCCCGCAAGCTGGTGACAGAATAGTTTTCCATCTCTCTCATTGGCATTGCATGAGTCGCTGATAATGATTCTGAAGCTACATCATATGGACTTATGATCACCTGCAAAATGCAATGTGCATGTAACCTTGGCATCACATCTCTAACTTTTTCCTTGACTCCCCCACAGGACCATCGAGAGCCTCTGTCCCCACTGTGCAGGAGGAAGAGCCTCAGCAGCCAGACTCCTCAGAGGAATCTGCAACCTCTGAGGGCACAGCGTCAGCAGAAATAAGCGCACCCAGCACCAGTGCAGACACTCACACCTCAGTGGGACCTTCGGGACATAGAGTAGAGTTGTCACCTGGTGTATCACAGCACACAAGTGAGCATCAGCAGATTGTGGAGACAGGGACAGCAGTGGAGAGTCCTCGTCGGAGGGCGCAGGACTATGCCAGCTCGGCTCAGCTGCATGTCGACCCTCTGCCTCTGGGTCCATCCGGAGCCAGAAGAAAGAAAAAAAAATATTCCAAAGAAACTCGAGAAACGGGTGTCGACCGTGGGCAACCGCCCTCCAAATCATCGAATTGAAAAATTGCAGGAGAGACTGTCGAGAGCCAGGCTTGGTTCTCCAGTCTGTGGTTTCCCAGCTAATCAGGCTGGTGGCAGGTAGTGCACTGATCCTTCCTGGGCTGCAGCGGGCTAGAGCTCGATCGGGTGGCTCTGCAACGGGGCCGGGCAGCAAGTCGGGAAGCAAAGAGAGAGAGAGAGGGTGGAGCACACAGGGCGCGGCCGGTGCTTCGAAGCCGGGCAGCATTCGGACCTAAGAAGAGGGAGGGAAGTGTCCCAGAGGGTCTGCTCCACGACGGGAACGGTTCTTCAATTAACGGAGCAAATATTGAAGCGCGATAGAAAAATAAAAATACCGCGGAGAGCGGCGTTGGCAGCAGCGATCGGGGAGGCGTGAAGACCATAGGGCGTCGCCATTACAGGATAGTAAAATAAATATAATCACCAGCAACAGCGTTGGCAGCAGCGGCAGCGGCGGGAAAGCGCGGGAGGCGCCATCTTAACTCGGCGGGGAAGAAGGAAAAGCGCGGGAGGCGCCATCTTAGATTTTCAAGATGCCAAAGACTGGCGATATCACTGCCTTTGATAATGCAATAGAAGACTGGACTACGTATGTGGAAAGAGTCGAGGTATATTGCGAGGCAAACGAAATAGCCGATGCGAAAAAGGCATCAGTATTGCTAAATTTAATGGGCGCAAGAGCGTACGGCCTATTGCGGGACCTGATTACTCCAGCCAAACCGATGGCGAAGAGTTTTAACGAAATTGTTGCTATCCTACAGGAACACCTAAATCCTACACCGCTGCTGATAGCAGAAAGATTTAAATTCCACAGGAGAAATCAGCATAAAAATGAGAGCAATGCTGATTACCTTACGGAACTACGCAAGCTATCAAAGCACTGCCAGTTCGGAGCAGGACTGGCAGATACCTTACGGGACAAATTTGTCTGTGGACTCCTGAGTGAAGGAACCCAGAAGAGGTTACTCTCAGAGAAAGAGCTGACGCTAGATAAGGCTTTCAGCGTGGCAGTATCGTACGAAGCAGCGGCAAGGGGAGCTGCGGAAATACAACAAAAGCCACAGGAATACGGCACCCACGAAATGACACGGGGATTTGCAAAATGTTATCGCTGCGGCAGAACAAACCATGACCAGAAGGACTGCTGGTCCAAGAACAAAATATGCAGGCAATGCGGAAAGATGGGACACATTGCACGAGTTTGCAGGTCTGGGAAGAAGACCAACAACAACAAAAAGGCTACTAAGGAACCGTACAGGAAAGTACAAAAGATGACGGACAGTAGTTCCGAAGACCAGATGAGCGATAGTGAATCCGGGAACAAGAGACTAAGCTGTCTCAAACTTCACAACGTAATCGCAAAAGAGGATCACCGAACCATTTGGGTCACCCTCACGATAGCAGGGTCCCAAGTCAAAATGGAATTGGATACAGGATCAGCTCTAAACGTCATGAATCGACGAGACTACGAGCGGCTATTCTCACACATACCCTTGAGAGAGACATCCATTGTCTTGAGGACGTATACGGGGCAAAAAGTATACCCCAGAGGAAAAATAAGGGTGCCTGTCGAATACAACGGCAAGAAAATACGGAAATTGTATCTCTACATTCTGCAAGATGGTGGACCACCGTTATTGGGACGTGAATGGATCAGAAAGATAAGTTTAGACTGGCACTCCACTCAGGCACTGACGGTGGCTGGTAAAAAGGATGACGACGTCACTCCTGGACGATTGTCAACAATCTTAGCTGACACCAAAGAGGTATTTCAACAAGAACTGGGCACTCTTAAAGGCGTAACCGCCTCGATAAAAATAGAGGAGAATGCAATTCCTAAGTTTTTCAAAGCAAGACTGGTACCATATGCAATTCGCCCAGCCGTCGAGGCAGATCTGGAGAATGCAGGCGTGTTATCTAAGGTAGACTGGAGCGGGTGGGCGACACCCATCGTTCCTGTCATGAAAAAAACATTAAACAATAAGTCTGAGGAGCCAAGGAAGGTTCGCATCTGTGGGGACTTCAAGGTGACGGTGAACCCAGTCCTTCACACAGTACAATATCCTCTTCCAAGGATAGAAGATATCTTCGCCTCACCATCTGGAGGGAAGCGTTTTACAAAAATTGACCTAGCACAAGCATATTTGCAGATGGAGGTTGAAGAATCCTCTAGGAAGTATCTCATGATAAACACTCACAAAGGTCTTTACCAGTATAATCGACTGGTATTCGGAGTAGCATCAGCTCCGGCGATATGGCAAAGAGCGATGGAACAAGTCCTGCAAGGGATTCCGGGGACTCAGTGTTACTTGGACGACATCCTAGTGACAGGTGAAGATGACAGTGAACACCTTGCCAACCTAGAGCAGGTGCTCACTAGACTACGCGAACATGGGCTACGAGCCAATCGCCCCAAGTGCGAGTTTTTTAAGAAACAGATATCGTATTGCGGCCACGTGATTGATGAAGAGGGGTTGCATAAGTCCCCTGACAAAATTGAAGCGGTAGTTAAGGCTCCAGTGCCTGAAAATGTGTCGCAACTGAGGTCATTCCTCGGATTGGTGAATTACTACCATAAGTTTTTGCCGAATTTGTCCACAATTCTGCATCCACTGAACGCCCTACTACGAACGGGAGTAGCATGGAAATGGAGCGACGAATGCAAGCGGGCCTTTCAGAAGAGTAAGGACCTAATCACTTCAAGAGAAGTTTTGGCTCACTACAACCCATCACTACCGATAAGACTGGCATGTGATGCGTCTCCCTACGGCATTGGGGCGGTACTGTCACATAAATTCCTTGATGGTTCAGAGAGGCCGATAGCTTTTGCGTCACACTCGTTAACTTCAGCCGAGCGTAACTACGCCCAGATTGACAGAGAGGCCCTCAGCCTGGTGTGGGGGGTGAAGAAGTTCAATCACTATCTGCACGGTCAGAAATTTACTCTACTAACTGATCATCAACCTCTCGTCTCCATTTTCAACCCTCAGAAGGGCGTACCGATAATGACGGCACAACAGCTACAGAGGTGGTCCCTTTTCCTAGGGGCTCACCAATATGACATCGAGTACAAAGGAACTAAACAGCATGGGAATGCTGATGGATTGTCGCGCCTACCGTTGCCGACGGTGGAAGAAGAACTGGCAGTGGATCCAGTGGAGTTATTCCACTCGACTATAGTCGAATGTCTCCCTGTGACGAATGCAAACATAGAAAAGGAAACACGGAATGACCCGACACTCTCCTGGGCCTATGATTTAACGGTGAAGGGATGGCCAGCACATGGCGAACCACTGTTGCCAGCATTCTCGCCGAGAAGAGAACAGCTGTCAGTGTGCAGAGGAACCTTGATGTGTGGATCCAGAGTAGTAATTCCACCCAAATTGAAGGATAGAGTGCTCAATGAGCTTCATGAGGGTCATCTGGGAGGGGTAAAAATGAAGAACTTAGCCAGAGCATTTGTGTGGTGGCCGGGAATCGATAGAGAAATCGAAGAGATGACCAAAAGCTGTACAGGATGCCAGAAGGTCCAAAACGCCCCACCACAAGCCCCTCTACATCCATGGGAGTGGCCCTAATCCCCATGGCAAAGGGTACACATTGATTTTGCTGGTCCCTTTATGGACTCGATGTTTTTAATTGCGGTGGATGCACATTCAAAGTGGCCAGAGGTAATAAAAATGTCCTCAACCACCACAGAAAAACTATCACAGTCTTACGAACCATATTCGCCAGGAATGGGCTGCCTGAACAGATTTGCTCTGACAATGGACCACAGTTTGTGTCTGAAGAGTTCCGGAGGTTCTTAAAGAACAATGGTGTTAAGCATTACACATCCGCCCCATATCATCCAGCCACTAATGGATTGGCCGAGAGGTTTGTTCAAACATTCAAGAAGGCTATCAAGGCAATGTGTAATGAAGATATACCCCTACAACACAAGGTGGATAACTTCTTGTTTGCCTACATGCGACACATGCGGTTACCAACCAAACTCCAGCCATGATGTTCTTCAATCGAAGACTACGATGCCGCTTGGATTTGGTTAAGCCAAACGTCAGAAGAGATGTGGAGAACAGGCAGTTTCAGAATATGAATGAAAGGCCGACCAGGAGTTTTAAGATAGGTCAACCAGTTTTGGCCCGGGACTACCGCACAGAGAAATGGCAGCCAGGAACGATCTGTACACGGCAAGGACCTCTAATGTATACCGTGGACGTTGGGGAGAGCATTGTAAGATGCCATGCTGACCAGATTCTAGAGTCACTGGAAAACGTCAACTCCACACCACGATCTGATACACCTGACAATGAAACCGAAGTACCAATTGCATCTACCGCAGAATCGGTGATATTGGAAGCAGACGAACCAAACAATGACATTGATCCCGACTCAACCTTACCAGAAGAACCTGATATCCCAAAGAGGCGTTATCCAGACAGAATCAGGAAGCCTCCTCAAAGACTGAACTTATAATTGCTTAACTTCAACCAATGTATCTAGCAACCGTAATTGTAATTAGTTATTATTTAGTTGTTAAATGAATGTTATGTACTGTTTATCTAAAAGGGGAGGAATTGTTGTGTATGTACCTTTAAGGGAATAACTGGTCTCAGACTGCAGTACCGGCAGTGACCACCCCTGTATAAAAGGCCCTAGCAGGCTTCTGTAGTTTCAGTTTCCAGGTTGTCTCCATTCAGTAAAGACTTGTTATAATCAATTCCTGCAGTCCGTGTCTCAATTATACACGAACATAATAGCGTTATCCTCAATCTTTATAGTTGCCTTTACTCCTTTTAGAGTCCCAAGTCCTTGTTGGAACACCTCTTCCGCGTCAGATAGAATTTGTGACAGACGTCCAGGTGCGACGTCATCATCCTTTTTGTCAGTCACAGTTAGTGCCAGAATGGAATGCCAATCCAATTGTATTTTTCGGATCCATTCACGTCCCAATAATGGTGGTCCTCCATCCTGTAGTATATACATGTATAGTTTCTGTGTTTCCTTTCCGTTATATTCAACTGGCACCCTTATTTTTCCTCTGGGGTAGACCTTTTGCCCCGTGTATGTCTTCAATACAATGGACGTGTCCTTTAGGGGTATGTGTGAGAATAGCCGCTCATAGTCTCGTCGATTCATGACAGTTAGGGCTGATCCTGTGTCCAATTCCATCTTTACTGGGGACCCTGCTATCATGAGGGTGACCCAAATGGTTCGGTGATCTTCCTTTGCGATCACGTTGTGTAACTTTAATCAACTTAGTCTCCTGCTCCCGGAGTCCTTATCACTCTCCTGATCTTCTGAACTACTGTCTGTCAGTTTCTTTACTTTCCTGTACTGTTCCTTAGTAGTTCTTGTTGTGTCAGTTTTCTTTCCCGACCTGCAGACTCTTGCTATATGTCCCATTTTTCCGCATTGCCTGCATGTTTTGTCTTTAAACCAGCAGTCCTTCTGCTCATGGGTTGTTCTGCCGCAGCGATAGCACTTTTCTGCTCCATACGCCATTTCGTTAGCGCTGTATTCTTGTGGTTTCTGTTGTATTTCCGCAGCTCCCCATGCTGCTGCTTCGTAGGATACTGCCACGCTGAAAGCCTGTTCTAGCGTCAGGTTCTTTTTTGAAAGTAGTCGTTTCTGGGTTCCTTCACTCTGGAGCCCGCAGACAAACTTATCCCGTAAGGTGTCTGCCAGTCCTGCTCCGAACTGGCAGTGCTTCGATAACTTGCATAGTTCCGTCAGATAGTCACCATTGCTCTCATCTCTGTGCTGGTTTCTTTTATGGAACTTGAATCTTTCTGCTATCAGCAGTGGTGTTGGGCTTAGGTGTTCCTGTAAGATATGAACAATCTCCTCAAAACTTTTCTCCATTGGTTTAGCTGGGGTAATTAAATTCCGCAATAGGCCGTACGTACTCGCACCCATCAGATTTAATAATACCGACGCCCTCTTTCCATCGGCCACCTCATTTGCCTTGCAGTACACTTCAATTCTTTCCACATACGTGGTCCAGTCTTCTACCTCGTTGTCGAAAGCAGTGATACTGCCACTTTTCGGCATCTTGGGTGACTTAAAATGGCGCCTCCTGCGCTTTTGCTTCTTATCCAATGGAATAAAATGGCGCCTCCCGCGCTTTTGCTTCTTCCCCTTGCTGCCACACTGCTCCTAGCGTTCTACGGGGTAATGGCGGCGACCCGCAGTTTCGGCGCGTCTCGCTTTCCTTCCCCCCATTCAGTTTCTCTCCGCTGCCCTGTTCTTGAGCACCGACCGTGCTCTGTGCGCTCCACCCGCTCTCTCTCTTTTCTTTTCCTGGCGACGCTGCGCGGCCCGTTTTGTAGAGCCGCTCGATCGAGCTTGAGCCCGCCACAGTCCGGAAGGGTCAGCGCGCTACCTGCTACCAGCACGATTTGCTGGAACACCTTAACTGCACAACTCTCCACAGTCTCTCCCGCAATTCCCCGAACACCGATGAATTCTTTGGGCGGTTGCCCTCGGTCGACGCCCGTTGCTCAGACTACGACCTTCCAGAACCCTCCTCTCAGGGCGAGATCCCCGTGAGATGCTGCCACACTGCCGGTGAGTTCGTACTTACTCGTCGCCACTGTAAAGTCCGTGCCTCAATAATACACGGACTTCGGGAGAACAGTTTAACAGGTACTTTACTTGAACAGGAGACAACGTCAGACTGAAATACAGAAGCCTGCTAGGGCCTTTTATACAGGGGTGGTCACTGCTGGTACTGCAGTCTAAGACCAGTTATTCCCTTAAAGGTACATACACAACAATTGGCGCATGAACGCATCAACACGGAAAGGATGGCTACCTACGTGGAAATGATTGCTGCCTCCATGGTAAGGCTGGCTACGGTAGACGAGAGAAGGGCTACGGCCATGGAGGAGGTTAGTCGCCAGGGTATGGAAAACATGGTGAGTGTTCAGAATAGAATGACATCTCTTGAGGAGCGATGGGCATCTATTGAACAGAGAAACCAGACCTTCATGGAAGTCCTTCTGAGTAGGACTGCCAGTGCAGATACGGGTCCCCATGGCCCCTCTGATGTGCAGCAAGGTGCTCTCAAGCGACTTGCAGGCACTGAGGGGGACCTGACCCATGAGAGGGAGGTTGGTGGCAGACCTCAAGGAAGTGGGGGCTCCTTTCCAAGCGCTCACACTTCCATGCGCTGCAGAGCCCTCGGTCAGAGCCCCGCCGGAGTCCACACCCAAGTGAGATAGGAGTCTCAAGCCCTGCACAGCCGCAGGAGAAGCAGACTGCTAGCGAGCCCTCACAGGCTTGCCACCCCAGAGGATGCCCGCCAAAGGTGTCGAGACAGGAGCAGCAGGAAAGTGAGCAAGGGGCCTCCACATCTGCTGAAGCCACAGGGGAACCACTACGTAGGAGCACGCGTAAGAGGAAAATAAAGCACAAATAGTCACAAGGGCAGTCACTTGGGAGAAATGTTGTGTATTCTGTAAAAATGCCATCAGTTGTTTGTTTTGCATAAAAATTCTGATGGCAACTTCTGCAGTTGTGGCGTGTGTCATTTTGCGAATGGGGCTGGAGCACCTCTAATGCCAAGAAGGGAAGGAAAAAAGGGCCTCCCATGCTTCTGGTAGATGCCTCAGTTGAGGAAGCGCTGAGTGAGGCTGGCGAGAGGGGTTTCGCAGGAGGTCACACTGGAGAAGTGTGTGATGCTCCAACCTTCCACAGGTGTGGTTAAGCCTGGTAAAAGTTGCCCCAGGCCTGAAACAACAAAGTCCTGCTACCTGCAAATGATGACTGATCAAATCTCTTTAATGTTGGACCTGCAGCTGATAGTCAGTAAGCCAATAGTGTTCACGCCAGGTTTCACAGGCGTGATCCCCACCAGGCGTGTTTTACGTGGGAAAAGGGTTAAACAGGCAAGGGCCTGTTAAAATGGGATTATAAAGGCCGATGAGTGCTGTTTAAGGGCCCTAAAGACCAGACCCGCCTGTTGCACACGGGACTGATTCGGGACCATCAGACACGCCTGGGTTAAAATGGCTAGGCGTCGGGAACCAGGCAGGGGGGGTCCCGACCCCCAGGTTTTTGCGATTTTAGCCCCCCACACGCCTCAAAGCCCGCCTGACGGCTGAGTTAAAATCAAGCCCTCTCTGGTCAAACACTCTCTGGTCAAACACTCTCTGGTCAAACACTCTCTGGTCAAACACTCTCTGGTCAAACACGCTCTGTTCAAACACTGGTCAAGCACTCTCTGGTCAAACACTCGCTGGTCAAACACTCTGGCCAAACACTCTCTGGTCAAACACACTCTGGTCAAACATTGGTCAAACACTCTCTGGTCAAACACACTCTGGTCAAACACTCTCTGGTCAAACGCTCTCTGGTCAAACACTCTCTGGTCAAACACTCTGGTCAAACACTCTGGTCAAACACTCTCTGGTCAAACACTCTCTGGTCAAGCACTCTCTGGTCAAACACTCTCTGGTCAAACACTCTCTGGTCAAACACTCTGGTCAAACACTCTCTGGTCAAACACTCTCTGGTCAAACACTGGTCAAACTCTCTGGTCAAACACACTCTGGTCAAACACTCTCTGGTCAAACACACTCTGGTCAAACACTCTGGTCAAAAACACTCTGGTCAAACACACTCTGGTCAAACACTCTCTGGTCAAACACTCTCTGGCCAAACACTGCTCAAACTCTCTGGTCAAACACACTCTGGTCAAACACTCTCTGGTCAAACACACACTGGTCAAACACTCTCTGGTCAAACACTCTCTGGTCAAACACTCTGGTCAAAAACACTCTGGTCAAACACACTCTGGTCAAACACTCTGGTCAAACACTGTCTGGTCAAAGACTCTCTGGTCAAACACTCTCTGGTCAAGCACTCTCTGGTCAAACACTCTCTGGTCAAACACTCTCTGGTCAAACACACTCTGGTCAAACACTCTCTGGTCAAACACTCTCTGGTCAAACACACTCTGGTCAAACACTCTCTAGTCAAACAAACTCTGGTCAAACACTCTCTGGTCAAACACACTCTGGTCAAGCACACTCTGGTCAAACACTCTCTGATCAAACACTCTCTGGTCAAACACTCTCTGGTCAAACACTCTAGTCAAACACTGGTCAAACACTCTCTGGTCAAACACTCTGGTCAAACAAATTCTGGTCAAACAATCTGGTCAAACACTCTCTGATCAAACACTCTCTGATCAAACACTCTCTGGTCAAACACTCTCTGGTCAAACACACTCTGGTCAAACACTCTCTGGTCAAACACTCTCTGGTCAAACACACTCTGGTCAAATACTCTGATCAAACACACTCTGGTCAAACACTCTCTGGTCAAACACTCTCTGGTCAAACACTCTGGTCAAACAAATTCTGGTCAAACAATCTGGTCAAACACTCTCTGATCAAACACTCTCTGATCAAACACTCTCTGGTCAAACACTCTCTGGTCAAACACTCTCTGATCAAACACTCTCTGGTCAAACACTCTCTGGTCAAACACACTCTGGCCAAACACTCTCTGGTCAAACACTCTCTGGTCAAACACTCTCTGGTCAAACACACTCTGGTCAAACACTCTGATCAAACACACTCTGGTCAAACACTCTCTGGTCAAACACTCTCTGGTCAAACACTCTCTGGTCAAACACACTCTGGTCAAACACTCTGGTCAAACACACTCTGGTCAAACACGCTCTGGTCAAACACTCAGGCCTAGAAATTCAGTGGGCTGTGCCACCCGTTAACGCCTTAAGAGTGCGCTAAGTGGGTCGGAAGCCACTGGCCACGCCTCCCGCTAAATTCAGCGTGACGCTAATGGCTGCGCTAGCCGTTAGCGCTGTGCCGCTACCGATGACGTCATCGGTGTGCGCAGCGCCCCGCCAACGCCCCGATCGCGATATTTAGATGCGCCCCCTGCTTTAACGCCGGGCGCTATTTGCAACCGGTTCAGGGGTGCCTACCTGCGGCGGTAGAGGCGCTAATTAAAGGAGAGGTGCGGGCGGCCATTTTTTTTGCTCTCGCCTGCCAGCACCTCTCCGCGCTGCCGTCCCCGGCCTCCTGAGCCCCCCACCCCCCGCGGAGTGCCGACTGTGTTCCAAGAGTCCGGCACTTCTCCTCAGTGCCGGGCTCTTTTGCCGGCACTCGCGACCCTCGATCGCGATGCACAAGGCCCCTCCCCTTTAAGAAGGGGAGGAAGGCCTGCAGTACCACAGCGTGTGTGGCGCTGCAGCACGTTGCGCAGCAATATTCAGCTGCAGCGCCCCAAGAGGGATGCGTGGCGCCTCCAGTAGCGCACAAACTGAACTTCCGGCGGGCGGCCGCGACTGCTTCCGGGACGCTACTTTTAGCGCCCTGGCGAGGCTGGTGCCCCAAACGGGGCTATAGTGAATTTCTAGGCCTCACTGTCTTGGCCACCCACAGGAATAAACACTTGGCGGAGCACAGATGGTCAGTTGGAGTTAGCATCTTCAGGAGAGAGGAATTGAATAGAGAGAGAGAAGAAAACTGGGAAATCAAATAAATAAATCCATTTCCTATCTTTGGGCCGGCCCTGAATTACACAATGAGGCGTGTCTGACATCTCATGCTAATGGGTTGAAACATAATTTTACAGATGTAGGGCAATGTAATGTAAATAGTGATTAGGTTTAATTGAAATCTCAAAGGAGATTAGAAAGGCTTTCTCTTATATTGCCAATTAAGGGGTGAATGGAATGGAATTGTGTTGAAATCTCCTCTCCGGAAAGCATTCTTTCAGCTGGGTTAAAGTCAGACAATGGCGGGTACAGTGTGGCGGAGAGATGGGGCCCCTTCCACACCCCTAGGAGGGGCAACAAGGCAATGAGCACTGCAATCTGAAAAGAGTATTGGTGTGAGTTATCTCTCTGCCCCGTGTAGTGTTGGTGTGGGGTATCTCTCTGCCCCTGTAGTGTTGGTCTGGGGTATCTCTCTGCCCTGTAGTGTTGGTCTGGGGTATCTCTCTGCCCTGTAGTGTTGGTGTGGGGTATCTCTCTGGCCCTGTAGTGTTGGTCTGGGGTATCACTCTGGCCCTGTAATGTTGGTCTGGGGTATCTCTCTGCCCCTGTAGTGTTGGTGTGGGGTATCACTCTGCCCCTGTAGTGTTGGTCTGGGGTATCTCTCTGCCCTGTGTAGTGTTGGTCTGGGGCATCTCTCTGCCCTGTAGTGTTGGTCTGGGGTATCTCTCTGCCCCTGTAGTGTTGGTCTGGGGTATCTCTCTGCCCCTGTAGTGTTGGTCTGGGTATCTCTCTGCCCTGCAGTGTTGGTGTGGGGTATCTCTCTGCCCCTGTAGTGTTGGTCTGGGGTATCACTCTGCCCTGTAGTGTTGGTCTGGGGTATCTCTCTGCCCCGTGTAGTGTTGGTCTGGGGCATCTCTCTGCCCCTGTAGTGTTGGTCTGGGGTATCTCTCTGCCCCTGTAGTGTTGGTCTGGGGTATCTCTCTGCCCCTGTAGTGTTGGTCTGGGGTATCTCTCTGCCCTGCAGTGTTGGTCTGGGGTATCTCTCTGCCCTGCAGTGTTGGTCTGGGGTATCTCTCTGCCCTGTAGTGTTGGTCTGGGGTATCTCTCTGCCCTGTAGTGTTGGTCTGGGGTATCACTCTGCCCCTGTAGTGTTGGTCTGGGGTATCACTCTGCCCCTGTAGTGTTGGTCTGGGGTATCTCTCTGCCCTGTAGTGTTGGTCTGGGGTATCTCTCTGCCCCATGTAGTGTTGGTCTGGGGCATCTCTCTGCCCTGTAGTGTTGGTGTGGGGTATCTCTCTGCCCCTGTAGTGTTGGTCTGGGGTATCTCTCTGCCCTGTAGTGTTGGTCTGGGGTATCTCTCTGCCCCATGTAGTGTTGGTCTGGGGTATCTCTCTGCCCTGCAGTGTTGGTGTGGGGTATCTCTCTGCCCCTGTAGTGTTGGTCTGGGGTATCTCTCTGCCCTGTAGTGTTGGTCTGGGGTATCTCTCTGCCCCATGTAGTGTTGGTCTGGGGCATCTCTCTGCCCTGTAGTGTTGGTCTGGGGTATCTCTCTGCCCCTGTAGTGTTGGTCTGGGTTATCACTCTGCCCCTGTAGTGTTGATCTGCGGCATCTCTCTGCCCTGTAGTGTTGGTCTGGGTATCTCTCTGCCCTGCAGTGTTGGTGTGGGGTATCTCTCTGCCCCTGTAGTGTTGGCCTGGGGTATCACTCTGCCCTGTAGTGTTGGTCTGGGGTATCTCTCTGCCCTGTAGTGTTGGTCTGGGGTATCTCTCTGCCCCTGTAGTGTTGGTCTGGGGTATCTCTCTGCCCCTGTAGTGTTGGTCTGGGGTATCTCTCTGCCCTGCAGTGTTGGTCTGGGGTATCTCTCTGCCCCTGTAGTGTTGGTCTGGGGTATCTCTCTGCCCTGCAGTGTTGGTCTGGGGTATCTCTCTGCCCCTGTAGTGTTGGTCTGGGGTATCTCTCTGCCCTGTAGTGTTGGTCTGGGGTATCTCTCTGCCCCATGTAGTGTTGGTCTGGGGTATCTCTCTGCCCTGTAGTGTTGGTCTGGGGTATCGCTCTG
The DNA here is from genome assembly GCF_052327205.1 of Somniosus microcephalus. Classification (NCBI taxonomy): domain Eukaryota; kingdom Metazoa; phylum Chordata; class Chondrichthyes; order Squaliformes; family Somniosidae; genus Somniosus; species Somniosus microcephalus. The sequence goes on from NC_141018.1 coordinate 38,021,561, forward strand.
CCCCATGTAGTGTTGGTCTGGGGTATCTCTCTGCCCTGTAATGTTGGTCTGGGTTATCACTCTGCCCCTGTAGTGTTGGTCTGGGTATCTCTCTGCCCTGCAGTGTTGGTGTGGGGTATCTCTCTGCCCCTGTAGTGTTGGCCTGGGGTATCACTCTGCCCTGTAGTGTTGGTCTGGGGTATCTCTCTGCCCCGTGTAGTGTTGGTCTGGGGTATCTCTCTGCCCCTGTAGTGTTGGTCTGGGGTATCTCTCTGCCCCTGTAGTGTTGGTCTGGGGTATCTCTCTGCCCCTGTAGTGTTGGTCTGGGGTATCTCTCTGCCCCTGTAGTGTTGGTCTGGGGTATCTCTCTGCCCCTGTAGTGTTGGTCTGGGGTATCTCTCTGCCCCTGTAGTGTTGGTCTGGGTATCTCTCTGCCCTGCAGTGTTGGTGTGGGGTATCTCTCTGCCCCTGTAGTGTTGGTCTGGGGTATCACTCTGCCCCTGTAGTGTTGATCTGGGGTATCTCTCTGCCCCTGTAGTGTTGGTGTGGGGTATCTCTCTGCCCTGTAGTGTTGGTCTGGGGTATCTCTCTGCCCTGTAGTGTTGGTCTGGGGTATCTCTCTGCCCCTGTAGTGTTGGTCTGGGGTATCTCTCTGCCCCTGTAGTGTTGGTCTGGGGTATCTCTCTGCCCTGTAGTGTTGGTCTGGGGTATCTCTCTGCCCCTGTAGTGTTGGTCTGGGGTATCTGCCCTGTAGTGTTGGTCTGGGGTATCTCTCTGCCCTGTAGTGTTGGTCTGGGGTATCTCTCTGCCCTGTAGTGTTGGTCTGGGTTATCTCTCTGCCCCTGTAGTGTTGGTCTGGGGTATCTGCCCTATAGTGTTGGTCTGGGGTATCTCTCTGCCCTGTAGTGTTGGTTCCTGAGGGTCCTGGGAACCCCAGACTGCTATATTAAAGGTGCCACATCAGTGTAGGTCTTCACAAGCAAACTGACATTGGCTTCCCACATTACAACAGTGGCTACACTTCAAAAGTACTTTATTGGCTGTAAAGCACTTTGGGACGTCCTGAGGTGGTTAAAGGCGCTATAGAAATGCAAGTTCTTCTTGGTGAGATGTGATAGCCACCATCTGAGCGGTTCTGACTGAGAACGGGTGTGTTCTGACCACGCTCAATACATACCCTTCTCATTCTAACCATGCAGACCCAACAGACTTGATAATCCAACCTTTGATGCCAATATTTACGGATTGCAAATTCTCCAAAGAATAAATTTGTTTTCTTCGCAGTATGTGGTGTATAAAGGTCCTGTGTAAATGTAAACCATTGGGAAAGGAGGAAAGAGGGAGGAAACAATGGTAGGAAAAGGAGGAGAGAGAAAGAAAGGAAGGAGAAATTAAAAAAAGAAAAGGGATAAAGGGAGGAAGGAGAAGGAAAGTGGGAAGGAGGAGGGAGAAAGGAAAGGGAAAGGAAGGAAAGATGGAAAGGGGAGGGAAACCAATGGTAGGGTACGAGAGGGGAATGGGAGTAGAGAGAAGGAAAGGGCAGAGTGTGGAAGAAAGAATAAGGGGGAGTATAGTCGTCATGCCAGCACTAACTCGACCATTACAGCAAAACATTTGGATTAAACAATGTCTGGAATGATTCAACATTTGCTCTTTTCTGGTAGAGTTGAGCAATCTGTTTATCCCACATTAGAATCATTCAAACGCCCTTGAAATAAAACGAACGCGAGTTGTGCATTGATGCAGGTGGTTGTCGTGTGTGGACCCTGAGGTGTGACTTACGTTCTGCAGCTCGCGGTCTGTGCTGCAAAATCACGGGTACACACATTCACTGCATTGTACTGTAAATAATTCCCATGTGAAATCTCTACACCACTCACGGTTACAGGCCTGTGAATATATTTTTATTTCAAGTAATTTGGATAATTTATTCAAGTATCGGGACCAGCCCTCTGTGTACAGTTCCGTCACCAAAACTCGGCCCCCTAAAAATAGCACTTGTCACTAATGTGACTTCAGTCAGCTCTACATTCCCAGCTCCCTAACCCGCTTGTACTCTAAGAAGATGTGTGAAGCACCAATTACAACTCGCACTGTTTTCATACAACTTCACCAAATCCCTCTGCATTACCTTCCCTTACAAAGGATATTCTGGAGGGGGTGCAGCGCAGATTCACAACAGCACCTTAAAGGGCTAAATTATGAGGACAGGTTGCATAAGGTTGGCTTGTATACCCTTGAGATGAGAAGGTCGAGGGGGGATCAGATCGAGGTGTTTAAAATGTTAAAAGGGTTTGATAGGGTAGACACACAGAAATTATTTCTTCTGGTGGAGAATCAAGAACAAGGGGGCACAATCTTAAAATTAGAGCTAGGCCATTCGAGAGTGAAAACATTCGCACGTCCTTGAAATAAAACAAACGAGAGTTGTGCATTGATGCAGGTGGTTATCGTGTGTGGACACTGAGGTGTGACCTACGTTTTCACACAAAGGGTAGTAGAAATGTGGAACTCTCTCCCCCAAAAGGCTGTGGATGCTAGGGGTCAATCGGAGCTTTCAAGACTGAGAGTTGTCTAAGGGTATCAAGGGATATGGGGCAAAGGTGGGTAAATGGAGTTGAGGAGCAGGCTCGAGTGGCTGAATGGCCTCCTCCTGTTCCTATATTTCTATAGTGCTTGTACTCAGCACAGAGGGGAATTTCATATGAGTACATTAGACAATAAGAGAGGCACAGGTTGTCAGATAAGAAATAGGAGCAGGAGTAGGCCATTCGGCCCCTCAAGCCTGCTCCACCATTTAATGAGATCGTGGCTAACCGACCTCAACTCCACTTTCCTGCCCGATCCCCATATCCCTTGATTCCCCTGGAGTCGAAAAATCTATCAGCCTTGAATATACTCAACAACTGAGCCTCCACAGCCCTCTGGGGCAGAGAATTCCAAAGATTCACCGCCCTCTGAGTGAAGACATTTCTCCTCATCTCAGTCTTAAATGGCCGACCCTTTATTCTGAGACTGTGACCCCTGGTTCTAGACTCCCCAGCCAGGGGAAACATCCTCCCTGCATCTACCCTGTAACGTTAGTTCAGGGTGTAACTGAGATGACATCCTGTTTGCAGTTAGTTACCAACTCCAGTTTCATGAATAGTTAAAGCTGCATGTTCGGGAATTAATTTCCTTGGTGTGCATCAGTTATTGCCTTTGTGTTAAATTCCTGTCTGTACTATTTTGGCACAGCTCTTACAGAACTAAAAAACCTCATGAAACCTCTTTGTGTCTAATGTTTATGGTGCAAAATTTCAAGAATTTGTAAATGACCTGTGCAGAGAGCTATGAAGCATGTAATGCACAGAATTATCCACTTAAATCCCACTGGTGGGAATTTCAAAATGTCCGACAAGCTTCTGAAGTCAATTTGCAGCAACTTCACATTAAGACACATGAAGGCTTCCCAGTCAGGTAGAGATAGAATAGAAACCAAATGAAATTCTCTCTAATTTTATATCAACAAAGTATTTCTAGGCCAGTTTCAGAAGGGAGGTCTGTGGTGTACCGGTCTGTCACTTCTGTTTCACACGCCAGCAATCTCTGTTCCCTGCTGTTCCCTGTCCTTGTGCCTTGTGGGTGATGTTGTCAGACTGCCTGAAGGATATTTTGGCCTCGGAGGGGCCCAAGACGAGCAGAGACATCTACTGGCTTGGGCTACGATCAAACCTAAGACACAGGGGTGAAAGAGCAGTGTGCTGACCCACTGCATCTCCCAGTGCTGCTCCCTCATCTTTCACCAATGAATGAATAGAATCATTCAAGAAGGAGTTAGATATATTTCTTAAGGCTAAAGGGATCAAGGGATATGGGGATAAAGCAGGGACAGGGTACTGAGTTTGGATGATCAGCCATGATCTCATTAAATGGCGGTAAAGGCTCAAGGGGCCGAATGGCCGACTCCTGCTCCTATCTTCTATGTTTCTATACAGCACAGAAAGAGGCCATTTGGCCCTTCATGCCTGTGCCGGCTCTTTGAAAGAGTTCTCCAATTAGTCCCACTCCTCCTACTCTCTCCCCACAGAGCCCTGCTAATTTTTCCTTTTTAAGTATTTATTCAATTCCCCTTTTGAAAGTTACTAGTGAATCTGCTTCCACCGCCCTTTCCGGCAGCGCATTCCAGATCACAGCATCTAGAAGATCAAATACAGGCGTGTTTATTTTCACAAGTCAGATCTCAATACAGCAACAGAGGGTCAGACGTTAAATTATTGTGTTTCCATTGGCATTACTAGCGGAAGCTTTAACCTTCTACTTCACGCTGGGCTTTGTTTATCTGAATAGACAGTAGAGGGTTGGTGAAGCCATGGCCTTCACTTGAGTCATATACAAAGAACTGAGAGTATTCAGCGATCGGAGCAAATCAATGTGACTCTTGTGTGCTACCCTCTCTGGAGATGCTGATTGGATCTAATTATCATGTCTTCATTTTTTTTTCAGTGTATGTTCGGAATTATCCATCATCCTCTGGAACAAAGGCGACCTATTGGGGCCAAGGATATCTGCTTCTGGCCAACATTCAGCGTAGGCAAGTGGAACTTCTTTTAACCCCCTTCGGTTTGGGGCATTTCTCTCATTGTCGCTGGCTGGAGATCTACATTTTGGTTTCCATCACTTCTGTGGAGAAACTTCTCAAATATTTGAGGTGAATTTATACCATGGGCAAAAGCAGCTTTTGATTTCTTGTAGAGAGAGATTGTTGTTAACTAGGAGCGGAGCTGTGTTGTTACTCGTGGCAACGTCTGGAGCATGGGCTGTTTTATATGGACGCGTGGCACACAAAGTATTATTCTGCTGCTACGGTAGGGCTGGGTGGAATTTGGCTTCTTCCCTCGGAGGCCACAAGTTAATTAGGCTCACCCTGAGGTCAACTAGAGGGTAGTGGCACTCGGGCACATCCTGAGGTCAAGTGGAAGCTAATTATAGTGTTGCTGGCGTAGTTACTGATGGACTGGTCTGAACACTAGAAACCAGTCCATCCAATGACACCGTGGAATGGATCGAATCAGATCAGGCAGACATCAGTGAGTCGTAGAGCTTGGTCTTGACGTTTCTCATGGCTTTTGTTCAAGGACTGTTATTCTTTGTATGTTCCGTCAACGACCTCGCAGAAGGTTACACTCAGTGTGTGCACCGAATGATGAAGCTAATCCCTGAGGGGAAACCAAGAATCAGGAGAAGGCAATGCTTGCATCGGTTTGAAGTTCCCTGATCTCGAGGGGCTGAGTTAAAATCATTTCTCTTGGATCTTGCCGGTGCTTTGCTGGTGATTAGTCGGTTAATGCACAGGGTATTTACTAATCGTTTGACAGTATTTGTCCAGGATAGAGTCACTGTCCCTCCGACAGAGCACACCCAGCCAGTCTTGGACTGGACGGGCCATTCTTCGGGAGGGCTGTTTGGAAATTTCTAAAACGTAAGCCAGTGCCCGTCCAAAATAAAAATACACATTTACTTCCACTTTAATCAATTGTTACAGTAATGAGGTTTTCATTTTGATCACTGCAAATGTCTTATTAAATTTAATCTGACAGCTGCTTACACAGCACCTTATCATATCGCAAACACTTCACAGGCAAACAGTTACTTTGAAGGCAGTCGCTGTTATTGTGCAGCCAAAAGTGGTAGCCATTTTGCACATAGATCCCATAATAATGAGGCGAATGATCAGTTATTGTGTTTTGTTGTTGGTTGAGAGAGGAATGTTGGCCAGGACACGGGGAGAACTCCTCGCTCATCTACAACATCTCAACATCTACTGGACCCACTGGACTAGACAGACATAGATTCACATTTTGCCCTAAGGACTACACCCCCGACACCTCCGACAGTGCAGCGCTTCCTCAGTACTGCCCCTCCGACAGTGCGGCGCTCCCTCAGTACTGCCCCTCCGACAGTGAAGCGCTCCCTTAGTACTGCCCTTCCGACAGTGCGGCGCTCCCTCAGTACTGCCCCTCCGACAGTGCGGCACTCCCTCAGTACTGACCCTCCGACAGTGCGGCGCTCCCTCAGTACTGACCCTCCGACAGTGCGGCGCTCCCTCAGTACTGCCCCTCCGACAGTGCAGCGCTCCCTCAGTACCGCCCCTCCGACAGTGCAGCATTCCCTCAGTACTGCCCCTCCGACAGTGCGGCACTCCCTCAATACTGCCCCTCCGACAGTGCGGCGCTCCCTCAGCACTGCCCCTCCGACAGTGCAGCGCTCCCTCAGTACCGCCCCTCCGACAGTGCAGCGTTCCCTCAGTACTGCCCCTCCGACAGTGCAGCGCTCCCTCAGTACTGCCCCTCCGACAGTGCAGTGCTCCCTCAGTACTGCCCCTCCGACAGTGCGGCGCTCCCTCAGTACCGCCCCTCCGACAGTGCAGTGCTCCCTCAGTACTGCCCCTCCGACAGTGCGGCGCTCCCTCAGTACTGCCCCTCCGACAGTGCGGCACTCCCTCAATACTGCCCCTCCGACAGTGCGGCACTCCCTCAGTACTGCCCCTCCGACAGTGCAGCGCTCCCTCAGTACTGCCCCTCCGACAGTGCGGCACTCCCTCAGTACTGCCCCTCCGACAGTGCAGCGCTCCCTCAGTACTGCCCCTCTGACAGTGCATGCTCCCTCAGTCCTACACTGCTGTGTTACCCAGGATAATGTGCTGAGCTCCTACAGTGGGACTTGAACCCACAGCTTTGTGAAGCAGTGGGACGAACGCAACTAACTGAGCCGAGCCGGCACTGCCATCGACATTCGCCCACAGGAAGCCGTCTCCAGTGATGGGTTTTGGCTTATATGGGATTCCCTAAACAAAGATAACTGATTGAGGAGAGACACAGAAATGAATACATTCGATAAAGGAGGTGAAAGTGATTAAGGGGCGAGTATATTTGAAGCATGTTCAGAGCTGAGGGCCTCACATTTGGCCAGCGTCCCTCTTGTGCCATCATTTTTCTCCGTGTCCCAAGCAGTTCCGAAGTATAGCTGTCGCCCTGGAGACAATCCTGGGCTTCCCCAGACGATGGCCTTCTCAGTTAGGTGTCAGCCTTGGCTCAGTGGGCAGCACTCGCACCGCTGAGTCCGAGGTTATGGGTTCAAGTCCCAGTCCAGAGACTTGAGCAGGAGCCCTGCACTGTCGGAGGTGCCGTCTTCCGGATGAGACGCTAAACCGAGGCCCCGTCCGCTCTCTCTGGTGGATGTAAAAGATCCCATGGCACCTTTCGAAGAAGAGCAGGGGAGTTCGTCCTGGGGCCAATATTTATCCTTCAACCAACATCACTAAAACAGATTATCTGGTCATTATCACGTCGCTGTTTGTGGGATCTTGCTGTGCGCAAATTGGCTGCCGCGTTCCCTACAGTCCTGGGGTAGTGCCATGGGTGTCGGGTGTCCGTGCCATCCGTTATGGACAGAAAGCCACGGGGCGAGGGAGGGAGGGCAATGTACCCCAGGCGGGTATGGGTCCATGGCAAGGGTGCAAGTGGCAGGAAATGAGTCTGTGCTCCCGTCGGTGAGGACAGCAGAGAGCGGAACAACCAGCAACAGCTGTTCTCAATTAGCACACGGATTGGGAGGCAACTTGAAGAAGCATTTATTCCATGAATATTTAAAGCTGATAACAGCTGTTTATTTACTTTAATTAATAAATTAAATGAAGTGCAGCAAAGGGGTAAGTGCAGATTTTATCTCTTTAATACCAACTGTCTCGACTGAGTTGTTTTTAACACAAATTTTACAAATCGTCAGCAGCAACAACCAAAAAAACATTGACTGAGGAGCACGTGCGGGTGGAAAGGCGGTGGAATTATTCTCATTGAGAAGCCGAGGCCGATCGTGGCGCATGGTACTGAGGTTAGAAAAGGAGGAGGAGAGAAGCTCTGATGAATTCAAGGGGAGATGAGAGGAGACAATGGGGGGAAAATTCAGTTGTTTGCGCCTCCCGTTAGCGCCTTAAGAGGGCGCCAATTGGGGCGCAAAGCAACTAGCGCCCGGGCGCGGCGATGTTTGTGCTGCTCGCGAAATTAACTAGACATTTTGCGGCGGCGCTAAACACTTCCGCCACGATCTCCTGCACCGGCAGATCGTCAGTCGAGTGCGCAACGCCCCGGTAGCGTCCCGGACCGGATATTGAGTGGCGCCCCCTGTCTTACCACCTGCCGCTAGTAACGACGGGTTGAGGGGAGCGTTATACTGTCAGGAAGAGACTAGGGGAGCACTATTTAAAGGCGACCGCCTCCTGCCTTTTTTTGTCGGTGACATTTTTGTACCACGCATTCTGAGAGAGAGAGAGAGAGACTTCTGGAGAGATTCAACGCTGTGTGAAGGAGTTTTGAGTAGTGAGCAGCACTTTGCAGGTTTATTTTGATGTGCCTTTGTTTCGCCCGCGCTCTGAGGCAGCACCTCACTCCTCGGCGTTTGCGCCTTAAGACAGGTGTGAAGCGCCTGATTTAGCGCTCAAATCACCTCCAGGGGCGATAAAAGCCAAGCTTGCTGTCGGAGGCGATAATTAGCGCCAGGCGCTAAACTTTGCGCACGGCCGATAACGCGCCCCAAACAGGGCGATACCGAATTTTTCTCCAATGAGTTCCACACAGTTGAGACGTAAAGAACGAACTTACATTTCTGTCGCGCCTTTCACCACCTCAGGACGTCCCAAAACGCTTCATGGCCAATGAAGCACTCTTGAAGTGTGGCCACTGTTGTAATGTAGGAAACGCGGCAGCCAATTTGCGCACAGCAAGATCCCACAAACAGCAATGTGATAATCTGTTTTTTTAGTGCTGTTGGTTGAGGGATAAATATTGGTCAGGACACCGGGGAGAACTCCCCTGCTCTTCGTCGAAATAGTGCCGTGGGATCTTGAGTCACAAGGTCGTGGGTTCAAGTCCCCACTCCAGAGGCTTGAGCACATAATCCAGGCCGACACTCCAGTGCAGTGCTGAGCAAGTGCCGCACTGTCGGAGGGTCAGTGCTGAGCAAGTGCCGCACTGTCGGAGGGGCAGTACTGAGGGAGCGCCGCACTGTCGGAGGGTCAGTACTGAGGGAGCGCCGCACTGTCGGAGGGTCAGTACTGAGGGAGCGCCGCACTGTCGGAGGGTCAGTACTGAGGGAGCGCCGCACTGTCGGAGGGGCAGTACTGAGGGAGCGCCGCACTGTCGGAGGGGCAGTACTGAGGGAGCGCCGCACTGTCGGAGGGGCAGTACTGAGGGAGCACCACACTGTCAGAGGGGCAGTACTGAGGGAGCGCCGCACTGTCGGAGGGGCAGTACTGAGGGAGCGCCGCACTGTCAGAGGGGCATTTTGAGCGAGTGCCTCACTGTCGGAGGTGCCGTCTTTCGGATGAGACGTTAAACCGAGGCCCCGTCTGCCCTCTCAGGTGGACGTAAAAGATCCCAGGGCACTATTTCGAAGACGAGCAGGGGAGTTCTCCCCGGTGTCCTGGGCCAATATTTATCCCTCAACCAACATCACTGAAAAACAGATGATCTGGTCATTATCACATTGCTGTGTGTGGGAGTTTGCTGTGCGCAAATTGGCTGCTGCGTTTCCCACATTACAACAGTGACTACACTTCAGAAAATACTTCATTGGCTGGAAAGCGCTTTGGGACATCCTGAGGTGGTGAAAGGTGCTGGAGAAATGCGAGTCTGTCTTTCTTTAATAGGAGGGCGGGAGAACGTCGGAGAACAAAAAGTCCCTGAACCACGTGCCTGGTCCAGGTCGATTCACTTTAGTTGTCATTGATTCGCACGTGCTCTGTTTCAGAGAGAGTCTTAATCCAATGAGTAATTAAATTCACCTATTTCCCAGCTACCTGATTTCCTCTCTCTCTCTCTCTCTCAAATTAGCTCGTTAGACAACAACACAGAACATAACTGGTTTAAGCGATTCCGACAATTGACCCAGACTGGGTGTATTTCTATCCCACACTCAGTAACAGCCGGGAGTGACATTGCTGTTAACAACCAGCTCCTCTTGTTTCATTCTTTATGTCGGATATCTCACAATTTATTATCCCTGGCCCGTGAGGTGCAGGAAGAGAGGGAGTCAGCAGCACTTTAGTGAGGGAGTAAGGAACCTTTCTGAGTTGGAATCGGATTGAGGGAGCCCAGCAGGCTTTGTAGTGTCCGTGTGTAGATAAAGACACTGAAAACAGGAGTTGGTTCATAGGTATTTACTAAGCAAGTCTGGGGGGGGTTTCTAAAGGATATACACAATACACAGGCTTATATAGCCCAAGTGGCAATTACCGGCATTACGCACACCTGGGGCTCTTAAAGGCACATACACCATAATTGTTCTTAAAGGCACATACACCACAATTCCTCCCCTTCTAGCTAACTAGTACATCATATTTTAAGTAATTATTAATTACATGTTATATGCAAAATAATATACATTGCTGTATTAATTCATTATAAGTTAGTCTCTCAGGAGGCTTCCTGACTCGGTCCGGATAACGCCTCGGGGGTGTAGTAGTTTCTGGTGGTGTAGTAGGTTCTTCTGGCAAGGCTGATTCGGCTTGAAGGCCAGTGTCGGGTTCATCGGGCTCCAGTATCACCGGATCGGAGGTAGATATGGGTATCTCTACTTCATCGTTAGATGTATAGAGTGGTGGTGTAGGTTGTCCCTTTTCGGATGACTTGATGATTTGGTCAGCATGGCGCCTTATTATGCTGTCTCCGATGTCCACGGTATACATCAGTGGTCCTAATCGTGTGCAGATAGTTCCAGGCTGCCATTTCTCGGTACGGTAGTTCCGGGCCAAAACCGGTTGGCCCATCTGGAAGGCCCTAGTTGGCCTTTCATTCATGCCCTGAAACTGCCGGTTCTCCACGTCCCTTCGGATGTTGGGCTTGACCAAATCCAGCCGGCATCTTAGGTTTCTATTGTAGAACATCATGGCGGGAGTTTGGTTAGTAACCATATGCGTTGCATTCCTATATGCAAATAAGAAGTTATCCACCTTGTGCTGAAGTTTTATGTCTTCGTTACCCATGGCCTTGATGGCCTTCTTGGAGGTCTGGACAAACCTTTCAGCCAATCCATTGGTGGCGGGATGGTATGGAGCGGACGTGTAGTGCTTTACCCCATTGTTCTTTAAGAACTTTCTGAATTCTTCGGACACAAATTGCGGTCCATTATCAGAACATATCTGCTCCGGCAGCCCATTCCTGGCAAATATGGTCCTTAATACTGTGATGGTTTTTTCCGTGGTGGTGGAGGACATCTTTATTACCTCCGGCCACTTGGAGTGTGCATCAACTGCGATTAAGAACATTGAGTCCATAAATGGACCAGCAAAGTCGATGTGCACCCTTTGCCAGGGAGATGAGGGCCACTCCCATGGATGTAGAGGGGCCTGTGGCAGAGCATTTTGGACCTTCTGGCATCCTAGGCAGCTCTTGGTCATGTCTTCAATGTCTCCATCGATACCTGGCCACCATACAAATGCCCTAGCTAGGTTCTTCATTTTCACTCCACCCAGATGCCCCTCGTGAAGCTCCTTTAGCACTTTATCCTGGAGTTTGGGTGGAATCACCACTCTGGATCCACACATCAAGGTTCCTCGGTACACTGACAGCTGTTCTCTTCTTTGCGAGAATGCTGGCAACAGTGGTTCGCCATGTGCTGGCCATCCCTTCACTGTTAAATCGTAGACCCGTGAGAGAGTAGGGTCATTTCTTGTCTCCCTTTCAATGGCAGAATTTGTCACCGGTAGACATTCCACTATGGTAGAGTGGAATATCTCTACTGGGTCTACTGTAGGTGCCTCTTCTATCGTTGGCAACGGTAGGCGTGATAAACCGTCAGCATTTCCATGCTGTTTTGACCCTTTGTATTCAATGTTGTATTGGTGTGCCCCTAGAAAAAGGGACCACCTCTGTAGTCTTTGTGCCGTCATAATGGGGACACCTTTTTTAGGGTTGAATATGGAGATGAGGGGTTGATGGTCAGTCAGCAAGGTAAATTTTTGTCCGTGTAGGTAATGGTTGAATTTCTTCACTCCCCATACCAGGCTGAGTGCTTCCCTGTCTATCTGGGCATAGTTACGCTCAGCTGAGTTCAATGAGCGTGACGCAAAAGCTATCGGCCGTTCCGAGCCATCAGGGAATCTATGGGACAATACCGCTCCTATGCCGTAAGGGGATGCATCGCACGCCAGTCTGATTGGTAGTGATGGGTTGTAATGAGCCAAAATTTTCTCGGATGTGATTAAGTCTTTACATTTATGGAAGGCACGTTTACAGTCTTCGTTCCATTTCCAAATCGCTCCTGTCTGTAGAAGATCATTAAGAGGGTGTAGAATAGTTGATAAGTTCGGTAAAAATTTATGATAGTAATTTATTAATCCCAGGAATGACCTTAATTGTGAAACATTTTCAGGTGCTGGGGCTTTTATAACTGCTTCAATTTTTTCAGGTGACTTATACAACCCTTCCTTATTAATTATGTGGCCACAATATGATATCTGATTTTGGAAAAATTCGCACTTGGGGCGATTTGCTCGTAGGCCTCGTTCTTTCAGCCTAGTGAGCACCTGCTCCAAATTGGCAAGGTGCTCGTTGTCGTTTTCTCCTGTTATAAGGATGTCGTCTAGGTAGCATTGAGTCCCCGGAATCCCTTGCAGGACTTGCTCCATAGCTCTTTGCCAGATAGCTGGAGCTGATGCTATTCCAAAAACCAGTCGATTGTACTGGTACAGGCCTTTGTGTGTGTTTATTGTGCGATACTTTTTAGAGGTCTCCTCAACCTCCATCTGTAGATATGCCTGTGCCAAGTCAATTTTTGTGAAACGTTTCCCTCCGGATAGTGAGGCGAAAATATCTTCTATCCTCGGAAGAGGATACTGTACCGTGTGAAGGACCGGGTTTACAGTCACCTTAAAGTCCCCACAGATGCGAATTTTTTTCTGTTCCTCAGAGTTATTTTTCAATGTTTTTTTCATGACTGGAACGATGGGTGTTGCCCATTCGCTCCAATCTATTTTGGATAATACGCCTGCCTTTTCCAAATTCTTCAGCTCTGCCTCGACTGCCGGACGTATTGCGTATGGCACCGGTCTTGCCTTAAAAAATTTTGGAATTGCTGTATCTTCCACTTTTATTGAGGCGGTGATGCCTTTCAAGGTTCCTAGTTTCTCTTGAAACACTTCTTTGGCGTTGGCCAAGATGTCTTTTAATCGTTCAGGTATGATGTCATCATTGTTTTTTTCCTTACTGGTCACCGTCAGTGCCTGAATGGAGTGCCAGTCTAAACGTATCTTCCTTATCCATTCACGTCCCAACAACGGTGGACCACCATCTTGTAGAATGTATAAATACAACTTTTGTATTTCTTTGCCGTTGTATACCACAGGCACCCTTATTTTTCCTTTGGGGTAGACTTTCTGCCCCGTATATGTTTCTAAGATAATGGATGTGTCTTTTAGAGGTATATGCGAAAATAGCCTCTCGTAATCTCGTCGATTTATTACGGTTAGAGCTGATCCTGTATCTAGCTCCATTTTAACTGGGGACCCTGCTATTGTGAGGGTAACCCAAATGGTTTGGTAATCCTCTTTGGCAAGTACATTATGTAATTTGAGACAGCTTAGTCTCTTGTTTCCGGAGTCGCTATCGCTATTCTGGTCTTCGGAGCTACTGTCCGTCATCATTTGTACCTTCCTGTACTTTTCTTTATTGATTTTTTGTTTTCTGTCAGTGGATTTATTTTGTCCAGATTGGCATACCCGTACAATGTGTCCAATCTTACCACATTGCCTGCATGCTTTGCCCTTGAACCAGCAGTCCCTCTGGTTATGGGTGGATCTGCCGCAGCGATAACATCTTCCGAACTCCTGTGTCATTTTATGGGTGCCGAAGTCCGGTGTCTCTTGTTGTATCTCTGCAGCTCCTTTTGCTGCTGCTTCGTATGATACAGCCATACTGAAAGCTTTGTCCAATGTTAAATCTTTTTCAGAAAACAGTCTTTTTTGTGTTCCTTCACTTAAGAGACCGCAAACAAATTTGTCTCGAAGATAATCCGATAGTCCTGCTCCGAATTGGCAGTACTTTGATAGCTTTCTTAATTCGGTTAGGTAATCAGCGTTACTTTCATTCTTGTGTTGATTTCTCTTGAAGAACTTGAATTGTTCCGCTATCAGCAGCGGTGTTGGGCTTAAATGCTCCTGCAGGGTATCAACAATTTCTTTAAAATTCTTGTCCTTTGGTTTGGCTGGAGTGATTAAATTTCGTAACAGCCCGTATGTCTTCGCGCCCATTAAGTTCAGAAGTACTGAAGCTTTTTTTTCATCTGTTATTCCATTTGCAGTGCAATAAACCTCTACTCTTTCCACGTATGTGGTCCAATCTTCTATTTCGCCATCAAAAGCCTCAATATTACCAGATTTAGGCATTTCAGAAAAGATATGGCGCTTCCCGCGCTTTTTTTTCTTTTTTTTTCTCTCTCTCTGTAGCAACGATATGGCGCTTCCCGCGCTTTCCCGCCGCTGCTACCGATAACAACGCTGTTTTAGTGTGGTTTCCGTTTATTCACTGTTGGAGACTCGTTCCCGACGGAGGTCTAAACGCTGACCTGCTTGCCGCGCCGGCCGTCTCTCGAGTGCACCCTCCAAGTCCGTTATTGCTTGCCTCCGATTTCGCTGCCTGTCTCAGCTGTAGAGCCCGCCGCTGGAGCTCCAGCCTGACGCCCAGGAAGGATTAGCGCAGTACCTGTCACCAGCTTGGCCAGCTGGTGAAACCACAGTTTCTCTTACTTCCTTGAGTCTTCTGGACGCTGGAGGAATCGATGTCCTTGAGGTGCTGCCGAATTGCAGGTAAGTCCGTTTCCACTTCGTCGCCACTGTAGTGTCCGTGTGTAGATAAAGACACTGAAGACAGGAGTTGGTTCATGGGTATTTACTAAGCAAGTCTGGGGGGGGGTTCTAAAGGATATACACAATACACAGGCTTATATAGCCCAAGTGGCAATTACCGGCATTACGCACACCTGGGGCTCTTAAAGGCACATACACCATAATTGCTCTTAAAGGCACATACACCACAGCTTGATTTCAGGATGGCGATCCAGGGTGGAGGAGGAATGTGTGTTTGGGGCCTAAGAGGAACAAGACTGAGCGGCTTTGTATCGCCAAGTTAGTATTTTCTCTGATCTTTTTCCACCTTGGTGGTGCCAGCCTGCCCCAGTCGGCAGCACTCCTGCCTCTGAAAGGTGGGTTCGAGCCCCACATCAGGAGTTTGAGTTAAGCTGGCTCTCAGTAAGGTGGAAGATGCTGCCCTTCAGGCCAGGCGCTAGGCGGAGGCTCCACTCCAGTGGATGTTAAAGATCCCACTGCACTATTTGAAGTAGAGCAGGGAGCGCTCCCCGGTGTACCGACCAGCATTGCTCTCCCCTCCCCCACCCTCAACCAACACCGCCAAACTTCGATTAGCTGGTTAGACACTTCATTGCGGTTGGTGGGATCTTTCCATGCAGAAAATGGCTGCCACGCTGCCTACATAACAACAGTCGCTGCTCTTCAAAGTAATTCATGGTCCGTGAAGCGCTTTGAGATGTTTCTGAGTGACACACGGTCAGGCGCTATTTAAACGCAAGTCTCTTTCTTTGTGAGCCTTGACCCTTCACCCAGATTTCTCAATGATCAGAAGAGTCTCACCTGTCTTGCTCTGTCACTGTTCCTGCTCCCTGCCTCGCTCTCTCTCCAGTGCCATGTATTCCCTCTTTCACTGCTTTCCAGAGCTCATCCTGATTAAGATAAATTGGTGCAATGCCCGATAGTCATTTTTTTTCTAATAGAAATTCAATGTGAGCCTCACTCCAGGGTTGAACCTGTCCTGCAGTGTTTAATTTCAGCACGGTTTAAAGGAAAGACTCAGTGTGTGGTATCCAAGAAATAAAACGAACCCTCAGGTGACACGGACCGCACATTTTCTTCTGAGGGAAGTTTAATTTCAGCAGTTCGTGAGATGGATTTCTCTCTCGCTCCCTCTCGGCTCAAGCAGGGACAGCAGAATGACCACATGACTGTTATCTCTGGAGCCTTTCCTGCATGGTTAGCGTGGCAAGCTGTTGGCATTAACCCATTGCATGCCAAAGCAACTATAAAGACGACCTGTAGCAATCTGTTGGAGCATGAAAGCCCCATATCCATGGAAACGGCCTCTAACAGGGTTGTGGTAACTGGTTCAGACTCTACACCTCACACTGATGCCATGTTGATGTTGCTGTCAGATTTTGCTCCGTTAATTCTCTCTCCCTCCTCTCCCCAATACCAGCTCAGCCTGGACTTCCCGTATACCAACAATGGACTTTATTACCTTTCAAAGTGAATTTCTTCTGGTTAACCTTCAGGGATGGTTTTGGGACAGAACACAGCCAAAGCTTTACTCCCCAGTGTTAACCGATGCCTCAAGACTTGCTCCACATCACTTGTGAGGCCCCTCTCCTGCCCATCCTATTAAACCCTTTAAACAGGGGAAAGGAAAAACTGACCTCGCTGAGCCAATGGTCTCATTTCACGTTGTCCACTTTATGGGCAGTGGGGTTTATGGGATACTGTTGGTCTGAAAATCCACACTCCAGTCCAATGCAGCTCTGTCATTCAGATTATTTCTGTCTCTGTGTCTCAGCCTCTTCTCGTTCTGTCTCTGTCTTTCTTTCTCCTTCATACTCTAATCTCCGCTGTCAGTTCACATCTATCGCTTCCAGCTGGTTGTGTCATCAACTCACTCCTCCTCATCTCCTTGCCAGCTCGTTGCTCTCTCTTTCACTCTGTTCATCTCTCCTGCTTCTAGCTCTTCCAGGTTCACTGGCTCTGCCTCCCTCCATCTCTCCCCTCGTTTCTCTCTCTCTCTCACTCCAGCTCATGTCTCTGTCTCCTGGTTAACAATGCTCCGCTCCTCGTGATTCTTTACTCCTGGTGCTTTCAGCTGTCTCCTTGTCTGGCCCCACTCAGTCACACAATGCTGTCGATCTCGGCCTCTTTCTCCTGATGTCCCTGTTGTGGGGCAGCAGAGGCCCCAGTGTTAAACTATCAAATCACCAGGCATCAGCCCTCTGCGCAAACAACATTAACTGAAGAGAAGCAATAAATGGTTCAAAAGGCATCTAAGCAACTTGTGGTAGCAATATAGTATATCGCTAATATAATACGCAATATAATATACAATAAAATATAATATCTAGTATAATGGTGAGAATGTGGAACTCGCTCCCACAGGGAGTGGTTGAGGCGAATAGCACTGATGCATTTAAGGGAAAGCTCGATAAACGCGAGGGAGAAAGGAATAGAAGGATCTGCTGATGGGGTGAGATGAAGTAAATAGAGTAGGAGGAGGCTCGTGTGGAGGACAGTTTGATAAAACCACAAAAGTATAACAGAGGCTAGGGTTTATAAATAGGAACATAAAATGCTAACGCAAAGTGGTGAGGCATAACCTGTACAAGTCATTGGTTAGGACGCAGTTAGAATATTGTGCCCAGTTCTGGGTACTTTAGGAAGGATGTCAAGACCATGGAAAGGGTGCAAAAGAGATTCACTAAGATGGTCCCAGGGATGAGAGACTTTAGTGATGAAGAGGTATTAAAGAACCTGGGGCATTTTTCATTAGAACAGGGGAGGTTAAGAGGACATCTGATAGAAGTGTTACAAAGTATGAGGTTTTGATAAGGTAAATAGGAAAAGCTTATCTCCACTGGTCGGCGAGTCACTAACTAGAGGGTATACATTTAAGAGCATCACCAATACAATGAGAGAAAAGTTAGAAGAAATGCTTTTATACAGGGTTTACACTTGGAATGTCCCGTCAGAAACAATGGTGGGAACAGAATCTAGAATAGCGTGTTAAAGGGAAGAGACTGTTTATTTGAGAAAGAAAAACTTAAAAGAGCATGAGGAAAGGATAGCGGAATGGGGCTAAAGGGAATGGGATTAAGGGGATTGGGGCTAAAGGGAATGGGATTAAGGGAATGGGACTCAGGGGCATGGGGCTAAAGGGAATGGGATTAAGGGAGTGGGGCTAAGGGGAATGAGATTAAAGAGAATGGGACTAAGGGGATCGCTCCTTCAGAGAGCCAGCACAGGTTTGATAAATTGACCGTCTCCTTCTGTGCTGCTTCTTGCTGTCACACACAGAATCACACACAGAAACCCCACAGTGCAGATAGAGGCCATTTCGGCCCATCGAGCCTGCACCGACACATATCCCAGCCGATCCCCGTAACCCCTACACCAACACATATCCCACCCTATCCCCGTATTTAATCCCCCTAACACTGAGGGTCAATTTATCATAGCCAATCATCCTAACCCGCACATCTTTGGACTGTCGTTGAGTTGTTATTGGATACCAGATCACCAACTGGCCAAAGAAGTCTGGAGGGACGATGACTACTGCTGTCTCAATAATAAAGGTGCACAACCTTAAAACAGGGAAAGAGTGAAAAGTCTATGGCCTAGAAATTGAGTTTGCGCTGCGCCGGGGCTTAACGCCGGAAATTTAGCGCCGGTGCTAAGTCGCGCTGTGCGCGCCAAAAATTCAGTAGCGCCGCGCCCAAACGGCTGCCGGCGCTACTGAAGGCTGTTTGCACCTGAAAACTGGCGCTACGCGCCGCATTGCGGCGCTATTCCGGCGCTGCGGCGTCCGATGTGGTGCGGCAGGCTCGGGAAGTGCAGGCCTCCTCCTTCAGTTAAGGAGGAGCTGCCTGCACCCGCCCGCTGGCCGGTTAAATCGCCACAAAAATGAGCCCGGCACCTCGGGGAAGTGCCGGGCTCGCAGCCGAGAAGCATCTGTTCCGCGGGGGGGGGGTGGGGGAGTCCGGGGAGGGAGGTGCGGGCAGGCGGCCGGCGGGAAAGCGGCCGGCCGCCGCTCCACCTTTATGCGCCGGCGCAAAGTCGTGTAAGACTCTGTTGCCAGAGTCTTAGTTGCGGCTGCCACGGGCGAGGCGGCCGCAACTGAATTTCGGCGCTGGGGCCCGTCACCACGGCAACCGGGACGCTGCGCACACCGATGACGTCATCGGTGCCGGCGCAGCGCTACCGGTGTAACGCCGATGTTGGGCCCTAGTCAATTTCAAAACCGGCTGTAAGTCCAGCGCAATGCCCTCTAGCGCCGCAAAATGGGCGCTAAGCCCACTCAATTTCTAGGCCTATATCTTAATGAGGGCAGGCACCACAACAAAATATGAAATATCTTTCCGCATTGACCAATTCACTGGGTACTTAACCATTAGAACCAGTTACACAGCACAACACTGATTATAATGCTGTGTGGAGAGGCCCAAACATGTAATCTGTTACTGAGGCACCTCTTTGTAAAGTAACCATGGCTCAGTGACCTTATGCTGCCACTTGTGCTGTAAGTAATGTTCTCGTGTCTGCTGTGAGTTATTGGAGATAAGATTGCTAATAAATTGACTCAAAGCTTGCCTTGTTAAATGGGAATCGGCAGGCCTTTAGCACTCTGCAGGCAAAGGCACCTCAGTCTCTTCTGCAGAAGGAGAGTCCAGCTAGTGCGAGGTGGGAGGACATGCTCTGTCACTTGCACCTAATCAGCTGAGGAGCATTGATCGTCAGCAGTTGGGTTGCTAACCCAACACCTTGGTTCAGAGTTGAGGTTTATCGATTCCTCGGAGCGGTCAGATTCGGGAAATGGACCAATCTTGATCATGTTGGATAAGTAATCAGATGTGTAATTGTTCATTCATTTTATCGATGTTCTTTACTCCTTTTCTCCTATCCTCATTGATATTTATAGCACTGTAATAATGATGCCATCATTAGTTCTTACTTTACAAGTTTTCAAGAGTGGTTTGCACAGTTGAGTACGACAAGCCCTCTTTCCCCTCCCTCTCTTTCCTGCATGCTTCTGCACTGAGATAGCCAAGGGGTGAAGGGCGAGGCCAGTAGTGCAGGACAGCCAACAGGGTTGAAGAGAAAAGACATGGCAAATCAAGAAATAAAAACATAAAATGCTGGAAACACTCAGCAGGTCAGGCAGCATCTGTGGAGAGAGAAACAGAGTTAACGTTTCAGGTCGGTGACCCTTCGGCAGAACAAGAAGTCCTGGTTAGTTGCTGCCAATCACGGGTTTTCGACATTGATAGATTGTAAGAAGCCTGAGGGAAGGAATTTCTCAGTTGTGAGGTCCATTTGTGCTGCTGATGTACAGCAATAAATTTCGGACTTGTTGTAGTTTGTCTTTCTCTCAACATTTAGGTCTTGTACTCACAGCAGCAGAGTGGCTTCCATAGCAGTCGCAGTTGCCTATGAACTGAAGCCCGCGCCTTGATAAATGCCGAGTATGAGTTAGCAAGCATATTAATCTCTTATTGCAGTATTTTACTGCCGGTGAGTATATGGGATGTCCACTGCAATCTCCTGTCACTCCTGATAGGCAGAATATGACAAACCATGAGACCGATGCCTACACTGAAGATGCTAAGATAGCAGTATTTAAAATTGAGGCAAATAGATGCAGTGCGTCCAGCTTAGCGTACCCTTTTTAGAACAGGAATCTTATGCAGTTTGACACTGATCAGCCATGATCTACTTGAATGGCGGAACAGGCTCGAGGGGCTGAATGGCCTCCTCCTGTTCCTGTGTATTGGGCTCAAGGGGCTGAATGGCCTCCTGCTGTTCCTGTGTATCAGGCTTGAGGGGCTGAATGGCCTCCTCCTGTTCCTGTGTATCAGGCTCGAGGGACTGAATGGCCTCCTCCTGTTCCTGTGTAACAGGCTCGAGGGGCTGAATGGCCTCCTCCTGTTCCTGTGTATTGGGCTCGAGGGGCTGAATGGCCTCCTGCTGTTCCTGTGTATCAGGCTCGAGGGGCTGAATGGCCTCCTCCTGTTCCTGTGTAACAGGCTCGAGGGGCTGAATGGCCTTCTCCTGTTCCTGTGTATTGGGCTCGAGGGGCTGAATGGCCTCCTGCTGTTCCTGTGTATCAGGCTCGAGGGGCTGAATGGCCTCCTCCTGTTTCTGTGTAACAGGCTCGAGGGGCTGAATGGCTTCCTCCTGTTCCTGTGTAACAGGCTCGAGGGGCTGAATGGCCTCCTCCTGTTCCTGTATATCGGGCTCGAGGGGCTGAATGGCCTCCTCCTGTTCCGGTGTAACAGGCTCGAGGGGCTGAATGGCCTCCTCCTGTTCCAGTGTAACAGGCTCGAGGGGCTGAATGGCCTCCTCCTGTTCTAGTGTAACAGGCTCGAGGGGCTGAATGGCCTCCTCCTGTTCCTGTGTTCCTATAGCACTCTTGGATGAAACGATCTTTCGTAAACTTTCAGAATGTGATATTGTACGTGGACAGTGAAATTCAGTTCAACCACAGAGTTCATAACTTCTGCCAGAGCTAAAAGCTAAACGAGAATTCTGTACAGTTTTTAAGATTCGACTGAAGGTGGTGCTGTCAGTCACCCATGACCAAAGACACAATAAATATAGGGACTATTGCAAAGAATGCTAATGATCAATTTATTACACATCATCCAAAGCTCAAACACCAGCCAAGGGCCTCACCGTCTACAGTTCAATATACACCGAAAACAAAAACACTTTTTCTTGATTAATTTCCAAAACAACCAATCTTGCCCAGTTCTCATCGACAACCTGAAGTCCGTCCTCCATTTTGAAATTCACTGAGTTCAGTTTCCATTTTAACTCTAGCAGTTTCAACATCAGACGAAATAAAGACCGAAATTCCCCTACTTGTCGCAAATACAAATGCCACCATCGAGTTCCTCGGGATAGAGTAGGATAGGCTGAGGCACCACCTTCAAGCCTTCCTTCGAATGAAACGCCACTCCCGTAGATTCCCTCTCCACTCACTCACAGTCTCTGCTTGTCTCAGGCATTCTCTTTGTGGCTAAATGACTGAGAGGCAGACAACCAGCCCTGTGCTTCTGTCCTTGTTGATTAGGACCCGGGTGCATGCATCATCCATATCACCTGTTACCAGTGTGATTCTTTTCCCATTTCCCACACCTGCCATCACTCTCTGAGTGAGACTGCCAATTTAATGTCCATTCCGTGTTGTGGGCTCCTGCTCACTGGGAACTCGATCGAGAGTTCCCAAACTCATTTCAAGAATAAGAACATAAGAAATAGGAGCAGGAATCGGCCACTTGGCCCCTCGAGCCTGCTCTGCCCTTCAATAAGATCATGGCTGATCTTGGGCTCAAAGCCACTTCCCCGCCCGCTCCCCATAACCCTTCACTCCCTTATCTTGCAAAAATCTGTCTATCTCCATCTTAAATGTATTTAATGACCCAGCCTCCACGGCTCTCTGGGGCAGAGAATTCCACAGATTTACGACCCTCTGAGAGAAGAAATTCCTCCTCATCTCAGTTCTAAAAGGGCGACCCTTTATTCTGAGACTGTGCCCCCGAGTTCTAGATTTCCCCATGAGGGGAAACATCCTCTCTGCATCTACCTTGTCGAACCCCCTCAGTATCTTATATGTTTCAATAAGATCACCTCTCATTCTTCTAAATTCCAGTGAGTATAGGCCCAGCCTGCTCAACCTTTCCTCATAAGTCAACCCCCTCATCTCTGGAATTAACCGAGTGAATCGTCTCTGAACTGCTGAACCCTTACAACCAGCAGACTTTCAGCCCATCCACCTTGGCTGGATTTGAAGCCGAGTTCGATGAGGTGAAAGCTCAGTATCACTGTGACACCCAGTCCACCCTTCTCTTTATTTTCAATAACTATTTCACTTCCATTGTAATCTGGAGTTAGTTTAACACAGGAGTGAGTGACTATATCTGACGAGATGCGATGATCTGTAGGAGAGTGTTGTCTCTCTAAGCAACCATACGAGGATCCGATGCAATTGGCTGTCGTATCATTCTATGTATCGGGATGACTGCATTTATTCGTTGAAAAGGTAGGTACTGTCTGGCATTAATCAGGGTCAGAGTGATCTCCTCGACTAGTTTCAATCGCCTGAGGGTGTCAGAGGGGAATTGCCCAGATTTTGCTTTCCCTAATTGGCCTGGCCTTTTATCTGTTCCTTTGCCTCTCCCAGGAGATCAGGTGGTTTTTGGGTGGGGTGCGGAGTGACGCACGAGGCATGGCAGTACTGTGGGACAGGCTGGATGGACCAAAGGGTTTCTTCCTGCCCGTCATTGTTCGCATTCGATGGCCTCCCATCTCCTCCTTGGCTCGGTTTAGAGAAACGCGTTGTCCTGCCGGGAACTGGGTCCTACAGACCAGCTTTGATCCCAGCTTGCATTGAGTTAGCCAATCTCAGTCAGTGCGACACAGGGGTCACTGCTGTGGTGCAGAGGGCTGGAAGTGCACACAGCACACGGGGGAGTGGAGGGCGGTGGGGGCTTTCTTGGAGAAATGGGAGAGTGAGCCCTGAGCCCATCTCTTCAAGTTGTAATTCTGCAGTCTGTGTTAGAGTGTAACTCCCCATTTCGTGCTGGAGACTCATTAAAGCTCCAGATCTATGCAAGATCTGATGCAATGAGCACCCAGCGCAATACTCCGCGATCTGCCACGAGATTAGGACCCAGCGCAATACTCCATGATCTGCCACGAGATTAGGACCCAGCACAATACTCCGCAATCTGCCACGAGATTAGGACCCAGCGCAATACTCGGTGATCTGCCACGAGATTAGGACCCAGCACAATACTCCGTGATCTGCCACGAGATTAGGACCCAGCGCAATACTCCGCAATCTGCCACGAGATTAGGACCCAGCACAATACTCGGTGATCTGCCACGAGATTAGGACCCAGCGCAATACTCCGCGATCTGCCACGAGATTAGGACCCAGCGCAATACTCCGCGATCTGCCACGAGATTAGGACCCAGCACAATACTCCGTGATCTGCCACGAGATTAGGACCCAGCGCAATACTCCGCGATCTGCCACGAGATTAGGACCCAGCGCAATACTCCGCGATCTGCCACGAGATTAGGACCCAGCGCAATACTCCGCGATCTGCCACGAGATTAGGACCCAGCACAATACTCCGCAATCTGCCACGAGATTAGGACCCGGCGCAATACTCCGCGATCTGCCACGAGATTACTCTTGTGATCCCATTTTAAATGGGAGCAAGGAGAATGTCCATTGTCAAAGGAGCTCTTAACGGGGAACAGATTTTGTTCTTTTCTTTAAGAAAAAAGAAAGACTTGCATTTCTGTAGCGCCTTTCACCACCTCAGGACGTCCCAAAGCGCTTTACAGCCAATGAAGTACTTTTTGGAGTGTAGGTCACTGTTGTAATGTGGGAAACGCAGCAGCCAATTTGCAGACAGCAAGCTCCCACAAACAGCAATGTGATAATGACCAGATCATCTGTTTTTAGTGATGTTGGTAGGGATAAATATTGGCCCAGGACACCGGGGAGAACTCCCCTACTCTTCTTCGAAATAGTGCCATGGGATCTTTTACGTCCACCTGAGAGACTAGACGGTGTCTTGGTTTCAGTAGCTTTCTGTTACTGTCTTGTTTTCATTTGACTGTTTTTCCCATATTTCTGAAAGTTTAATTGAGAGAAGTTTTGAGATGGCAGTTTTTTTTATAACTCCTTAAGGAGTGCCTCCATTAAAGTGTTTCACGGCTGAGGTGACACAAGATGAAAGCGGGCATACCCGCGAGATAATGAAGAGTTAAAGGTCAGGGAATGTACTGACGTTGAGAGCCAATGTGTGCACCGTGTATATTTCAATTACTTAACTGGCCTGTAGTTGAACACGATCAGGTCACTGCATGAGTAACACATCGCATGCAGAGAGTGGCAGGACTAGGCAATAAACCCCATAAGGAGAGTCAAGGATAAGAAAAGGCGATTCACCCCATCAAAGCCTATCCCTCTGGCACACTCACTCTCCCACCACGACTAACCCCAGTGTCTTTGCCTTGTTTAGTAAACTATTCCAAACATTTCTCTCTTGTTTTTCCTAACATCCGTTCTGAATTTACTTTTCCCTAATTTCAATAAGAAAGAAGCATCCTCTCTCTAAACGTTTAATCTTAATCTTCTCGAGTCTTTCCCTGTCGCTCCTTCCTATTGCTGCCAGGGTCCATCTGTTTCTGTTCTGGATCCTCTTGAATAGCGACAGGAATGATGCAATTGCTGTCAGTGACCCCGGGCTGGGAAAGTGATTAAACGGCCGGAGCTGCCAGCCTGAAGAGCCTCAGGGGATGCCCGTGGTGAGGGCAGCATTGGACGCGGCTGTGATGCCCTCTATGTTGAATAGCCTACAAACATCGCTGAGGCTCCTGGGTGTGGAACGGCAATCTGGGCAAGGTACCGGAGAGCTGCAACTACCTGGGCAACCAGACGGAGTTGGTGCTGGGGCAGGAGGCCTTTGCTATAGCAACCAGGTGAGATATTGCTACAGCAGTTGACCATGGGCAAGCGTGAGCAGGGTGCGTCAGTTGGGCACAATACAGAGCTCTGATGGGCAGGGAACGAATACAGGTTGCAGAGTAAGAGGGAATGTCTGAAGCCTCCCCAGTGTTTACTGCAGCCTGTCCTCCACCCCCTGCCTCGCTACCCAGTGAATCATCCCACAGTTGTTTACATTCACCACCGCTCCCTCTCCCCTCAGTCCCTCCATTGCCTTCTCTTGTTCTGCACTCAGTGATTGGCCATGTCGGAGTGTGTATACCTTACTCAGCTCCAAGCGCCGTGCTCTTCACACTGCGGCCTGTCAGGTTATCCCGAGTGTTGGGACTATAGGCTCAACGACCCAGCCTTCCTTTCTGTTTTCCTTCCAGTCCTGCCGTCACGCAAGGCTCCCCGCCCATGACTAGTAGTTGCTGTGCGGGCTGTTGCTGCTGCAGCACAAAATGCGATTCATCAACGTATGAAGCACGACTCCTGAGTGTTAATTATCTCAGGCACAGCAACCTTATCTGAGATCCTTGCTCCCAAGGCACCAGTTACTGTTGGTGATGCTGTTTACTGCAGTGAAGGATATGCGGATCAGTGAAGCAGTGCTGGGACTATAGCTGGTGTCTGCAAGATGTCTGCAATAATGAACTCCAACAGCGTGTAGAGCGAGTGATGTCTACAGCACCAGCTCACATTGACACAGTGTCATTCACATAACTAAAGGTCTCGGGACAGTGACACTAGGCAGGGCGCAGGACAGTAGGTGGGACGAGCAGTCAGAGTTAAGCCCTGAGGGGCTATTGAAGATAAAGAGCAAGGTTCAGTACTGCCCCTCCGACAGTGCAGCGCTCCCTCAGTACTGCCCCTCCAACAGTGTGGTGCTCCCTCAGTACTGCCCCTCCGACAGTGCGGCGCACCCTCAGTACTGCCCCTCCGACAGTGCAGCGCTCCCTCAGTACTGCCCCTCTAACAGTGGTGCACTCCTTCATTACTGCCCCTCCGACTGTGCAGCACTCCCTCAGTATTGCCCCTCCAACAGTGTGACGCTCCCTTAGTACTGCCCCTCCGACACTACAACACTCCCTCAGTACTGCCCCTCTGACAGTGCAGCGCTCCCTCAGTACTGCCCCTTCGACAGTGCAGCACGCCCTCAGTACTGCCGCTTCGACAGTGCAGCACTCCCTCAGTACTGCTCCTCCGACAGTGTGGCGCTCCCTCAGTACTGCCCCTCCGACAATGCAGCGCTCCCTCAGTACTGCCCCTTCAACAGTGCAGCACTGCCTCAGTACTGCTCCTCCGACAGTGCGGCGCTCCCTCAGTGATGCCCCTCCAACAGTGCGGCACTCCCTCAGTACTGCCCCTCCGACAGTGTGTCGCTCCCTCAGTACTTCCCCTCCAACAGTGCTACGCTCCCTCAGTACTGCCCGTCCGACAGTGCGGCACTCCCTCAGTACAGCCCCTCCAACAGTGCAGTGCTCCCTCAGTACTGCCCCTCCGACGGTGCAGCACTCCCAGAGTACTGCCCCTCCGACAGTGCGCCGTTCCCTCAGTACTGACCCTCCGACAGTGCGGCGCTCCCTCGGTACTGCCCCTCCGACAGTGCGGCGCTCCCTCAGTACTGCCCCTCCGACAGTGCGGCGCTCCCTCAGTACTGCACTGGGAATGTCGGCCTGGATTTTGTGTTCAAGTCTCTGGAGTGGGATTTGAACCCACGACCTTGTGACTCAGAGGTAGCAGACCAGAACTGGAAAAGCGCAGCAATGCCTGCTGGGTTGCTGGGTTGAAGAAAGCTGATGAGATCAAGAGGAGCGAGGCCATGGAGGGCCCACATGCTTTTAGCGATTGGAGTTCACTATTTCAACCTTCATGCAATCTGAGTGTAGGTGTCCTACATTGTAGAGCTTTACAGAAGATTGAACTGAGTAAGAGAGAAGAGGGGATAAATCAGCAAGTACTGGCTCCGAGCCCAGGCTCGGAAAGCCTGTAGGTTGCAGGGGTAAGGGCAGACTGAGGGAGGTGAGGTGTTCAACAGGTGTGAGGTCCTGGGAGAGAATGACTTAGAGTCGGAGATAGAGTGATGAGCCTGCATTTCACTCTAGTGAGGATGGATGGAGGAGGAAGTGTGAGTAGGCCGAGGGATTGGGTGTTTATGCCTGACATCCCCTCCCGCTGTGCCCAGCAGATCGCCCGCTCCCACGGTCCTACCCACAGCTCCCTCCAGTCGCCACACCCTGGGCGGAAGGTTGAAGCACCTCTCTGAGAGAGACGGCAGTGGTTCCATCCCGGCCGTGAGCTCCCAGTGTGAGGCCAGGACTGGCTTATTTACTAAAATAAAAACAGAAAATGCTGGAAACACTCAGCAAGTCAGGCAGCATCTGTGGAGAGAGAAACAGAGTTAACGTTTCAGGTCGATGACCCTTCGTCAGAACTGGAGAAAGCCGGAGATGGAACAGGTTTTTAAGCAAGTGTAGGGGCCGGGAAAGGGGGGAGGGGAGGACAGAACAAACGGGAAGGTCTGTGATAGGATGGAAGGAAGGAAAGATTGAGAGACAAAAGGGATGATGGTGCAAGGCAAAAGGAGATGGTAATGGGACAAGTTAAGAAACAAAAGATGGCTCTAAATGAAGTGTAAATGGCAGAATGATCGACAGCCGCCATGTGAAAAAAAGATCGGGGCCG
This sequence comes from Somniosus microcephalus, assembly GCF_052327205.1. Lineage (NCBI taxonomy): Eukaryota > Metazoa > Chordata > Chondrichthyes > Squaliformes > Somniosidae > Somniosus > Somniosus microcephalus. Next base: position 38,049,592 of record NC_141018.1, read on the forward strand.
AGGTTATGATCTGAAATTGTTGAACTCGATGTTGAGTCCGGCAGTCTGTAAAGTGCCTCATTGAAAGACGAGGGGCTGTTCCTCGAGCTTACACTGAGCTTCGTTGGAACAGTGCAAGAGGCCGCGGACGGTGAGGTCAGAGTGGGAGTGGAGCGGTGAATTAAAGTGACAGGCCACCTGGAAGCTCGGGGTCACCCTTACGGGCTGAACGGAGGTGTTCCGCAAAGCGGTCACCCAATCTGCGTTTGGTCTCCCCAGTGTAGAGGCTTATTTAATAATTGATTGACCAGATCACAAAGTTCTCCCTCTACATTTGTTCCTGAATTCACTACTTCAGCTGAACATATTGCGAGTAGTTGTTGACAAGAAACGTCCAATTACACCACGTTAATAGAAGTCAAGGCTCCCTGACACTTGCTCACCATTAAACAGTAAGAAATAGGTCAATAGATTTTAAGATTACACGTAAACAGTGCAGACAAGCGCAAAATTTACTTTTATCAAGTAGAAAGCACTCACTGACTCTCTCGTGTGTGAAGCCCCCGTGACTTTATCCTCAAGGGTCTTTCTCATTCCTGTTGCTGATGTCTGTGTTGAATATAAGAAATAGGAGCAGGAGTCGGCCATTCGGCCCCTCGAGCCTGCTCCACCATTCAACAAGATCATGGCTGATCTTCGACCTCAACTCCACCTTTCCTGCACTATCGCCAAATCCCTTGATTCCCTTAATATCCAAAATCTATCGATCTCTGTCTTGAATATACTCAAAGACTCAGGCTCCACAGCCCTCTAGGGCAGAGAATTCCAAAGATTCACCACCCTCTGAGTGAAGACTGGACTATTTATCTCCGCTCCTGCTCCGGGGGTGCGGACTCATTGCTGGAAGATGTTTCCCAGCTGGCATTGCCCAGCCAAGTTCATTATGTCTGAGTTTATGCAGTGACTACCCGCAGGCTGTTCAACCAAGGGGGGGGTGGGGGGTTCACAACCGAGCTCAATCTCATCCTTTCCCAGTGACATGAATCAGTCATTCATGGAAAGAAAGACTTGTGAAGTGATGCTGAGCAGCCTGCGGGTGGCAGTGTCCAGGGAGAGTATAAATACTCGGGCACGGGCCCAGCTTGCTCAGGGACATTCTTAACAGGAACTAGTAAAGGACACAACTAGACCTCCATGTTGTAAAACAGTTGATTAAAGCTTTGTTTAACGCTCAGGCCAAGTGCCTAGTAGTTTTCTTGCGTCACCCAGCATTCACACAGTCACGATCAGGAGCGGGAATCTGAGCTGATTATCTCCCCCCTCAGGGGCCAATTGTAGCTTCTCAACTCCCAACCGGCCTGAGATCAGTTGACTGAGCACAGACCGGGGAATGAACCTGGGCTGCTCCTACTCTGTGAGGCTCAGTACCGCACCAGACTGTGCACTGACCCACTGCACCAGTGGGGAAAGCTCATCCATTCCCAGGACTCATCCTGCTCCTCTCCAATTGGATTAGGCCTCAAGTACTGGGATCCGTGGTAATTTGCTGGGCCCGTGAATATAGGATGAGGAGTTGGTGAACCAGCTGAATCCTTTGATCATTTCTCGACTCCGTCCCGGTAGTTACCGTGTGGCTGGATAATGAGCCCCGAGCAGAGGTGTTTTATAAAAGAAAGAAAGACTTGCATTTCTATAGCGCCTTTCACAAGCTCAGGACGTCCCAAAGTGCTTTACAGCCAATGAAGTACTTTTTGAAGTGGAGTCACTGTTGTAATGTAGGAAACGTGGCAGCCAAAATGCGCACAGCAAGCTCCCACAAACAGCAATGTGATAATGACCAGATAATCTGTTTTTAGTGATGTTGGTTGAGGGATAAATATTGGCCCCAGGACACCGGGGAGAACTCCCCTGCTCTTCTTCGAAATAGTGCCGTGGAATCTTTTACATCCACCTGAGAGAGCAGACGGGGCCTCGGTTTAACGTCTCATCTGAAACACGGCACCTCCGACAGTACAGCGCTCCCTCAGTAATGCCCCTCCGACAGTGCGGTACTCCCTCGGTACCACCCCTCCGCCAGTACAGCACTCCCTCAGTATTATCCCTCCGACAGTGCGGCGTTCCCTCAGAACTGACCCTCCGACAGTGCAACGCTCCCTCAATACTGCCCCTCCGACAGTGCGGCGCTCCCTCAATACTGCCCCTCCAACAGTGCAGCACTCCCTCAGTACTGCCCCTCCGACAGTGCAGCGCTCCCTCAGTACTGCCCCTCCGACAGTGCAGCACACCCTCAGTACTGACACTCCGACAGTGCGGTACTCCCTCAGTACTGCCCCCTCCGACAGTGCGGCACTCCTTCAGTACTGCCCCTCCGACAGTGCGGCACTCCCTCAGTACTGCCCCTCCGCCAGTGCAGCACTCCCTCAGTACTGCTACGCTGACAGTGCAGTGCTCCCTCAGTACTGCCGCTCCGACATTGTAGCATTCCCTCAGTACCGCCCCTCCGACAGTGTGGCGCTCCCTCAGTACTGCCCCTCCGACTGTGCGGTGCTCCCTCAGTACTGACCCTCCGACAGTGCAGCGCTCCCTCAGTATTGACCCTCCGACAGTGCGGCGCTCCCTCAGTACTGACCCTCCGACAGTGCGGAGCTCCCTCAGTACTGCCCCTCCGACAGTGCGGCGCTCCCTCAGTACTGCCCCTCCGACAGTGCGGCGCTCCCTCAGTACTGCCCCTCCGACAGTGCGGCGCCCCCTCAGTACTGCCCCTCCGACAGTGCGACGCTCCCTCAGTTCTGCCCCTCCGACAGTGCGGCGCTCCCTCAGTACTGACCCTCCGACAGTGCGGCGCTCCCTCAGTACTGACCCTCCGACAGTGCGGCGCTCCCTCAGTACTGCCCCTCCGACAGTGCGGCGCTCCCTCAGTACTGCCCCTCCGACAGTGCAGCGCTTCCTCAGTACTGCCCCTCCGACAGTGCGGCTCTCCCTCAGTACTGCCCCTCTGATGACTCCGTTCTCCACTACACAGCCAAGAATGGCAAGGCGCTTGGTACGAAACATACATTTGTCCTTGTTGTATGTTAGGTTCAGCCGCTGGGCCATACGGAGGAATTTCTCTAGATTAACATCATGGTCCTGCTGGTCGCGGCCGCAGATGGTGACGTTGTCTAGATAGGGGAAAGTGGCCTGGAGCGCGTTCTGGTCAACCATCTCCCGTTGGGAGACTCAAACCCCGTTGGTGACGCCGAAGGGAACTCTGAGGAAGTGGTAGAGACGACCGTCAGCTTCAAAAGCTGTGTACTGGCGGTCCTCAGCCCTGATGGGGAGCTGGTGGTATGCCGACTTCAGATCAATCGTCGAGAACACCCGGTATTGTGCTATCTGATTGACCATGTCAGATATGCGGGGGAGTGGGTATGCATCTAGCTGGGTGTAGCGATTGATCGTCTGGCTGTAGTCAATAACTAGGCGCTGTTTTTTGCCAGTCTTCACTACCACCACTTGTGCCCGCCATGGGCTGGTGCTACTTTCAATAATCCCTTCCTTCAGGAGTCTTGCTACCTCGGATTTAATGAAGCTCCTATCTCCGGCACTGTAACGCCTGCTTTTGGTAGCGATGGGCTTACAGTCGCGGGTGAGGTTAGCGAACAAGGGGGGGGGGGACTTTAAGGGTGGAGAGGCTGCAAATGGTGCGCGGCGGGCGATTTAAAAGCTGCTGGCTGCAGACTGTGAGTGGGGGGAGGGGTCCGTCGTACGCTAATGCGACACTCTTAAGGTGGCACTGAAAATCCAACCCCAGTAGAACGGCAGCGCAAAGATGGGGCAGGACCAGGAGTTTAAAATTTTTGTATTCTGTGCCCCTTACTGAAAGGGTCACTACACAGTAGCCACCGACGTCCGCTGACTGGGCTTTGGAAGCCAAAGAGATCCGATGTCGCGTCGGCAGGACCGGGAGAGAGTAACTGCGCACCGTGTCGGGGTGGATAAAGCTTTCCGTGCTCCCGCTGTCAAAAAGGCAGGTAGTGGCGCGGCCGTTTACCGTAATGTCCATCATGGACCTGGACAGTTGATGAGGGAGAGATTGGTCCAGCGTCACGGAGGCCAGCGTATGGTCGAGCGAGTCGATGTGGTCGTCAGATGAGGCGGTGGTTGAGTCCGGGTCCCCCGTGGTTGAAGTTGGAGACGTCCGAGATGGCGGACAAAATGGCGGCGCCCATGGTCCCGATCCCCACGCGGCTGGGGGAGCCCAAGATGGCTGCCCCCACGGTTCGCACGCGGCGCTGCTGGCGTTAGCGGTTTTACCTTTGCAGGCGCTGACATAGTGTCCTTTCTTCCCGCAGCCGGAGCAGGTAGCGTTTCTCGCCGGGCAGCGTGCTCTGGGGTGTTTTGCCTGGCCACAAAAATAACATTTCTGTGCCTTGGACTTCGCAGCAGCAGTTGAAGGTGGCGGTCCCATGACCCAAGGTTGTGGCGTCCACGTTGCGGAGCGGTTAGGGGAGAAGGCGTCCATATTCCTGTGGGCCGCGTCGAGCGAGAGCGCGAGGGACACTGCCTTTCTCAGGTCCATTTCTCCCTTTTCCAACAGTCTCTGCCGGGAGTAGTCGGACCTTAGACCCGCAACGAAAGCATCTCGGATCAGTCCCTCCGTGTGTGCTGCGGCTGATACTTCTTTGCAATCGCAGTCTCGGCCGAGTATCCGTAGTGCCTGTAGGAAGGCCTCCACCGATTCCCCGGGCTGCTGTCTGCGGGATCTTAAGAGGTGCCGGGCATAGACCGTATTTACCGGGCGTGCGTATTGCCCTTTTAGCAGACCGATAGCCGCCGCGTAGGTCGTCGCGTCCTGGATTATTGTATAAACTTGGTGGCTCACCTTTGAGGCCAGGATTTCCAACTTGTTTTCGTCCAGGGTCACAGTTGAGGCTTGCAGGTAGGCCTCGAAGCAATGCAGCCAATGCGTGAATTTGGTAGCCGAACCCGCTTCTTGGGGGTCTAGGTCCAGGCATGTTGGTCTGAGGGCTCGCAGCAGCTCCTGCTGCTCAGTGTTTGGTGCAGCAGCCTGCTGTTCAGCGTTTGTCGACATTTTGTTTTTGCTAATAAAATTGATGCGCTATCAATTACTCATAAAAGACGGAGAGTTAGGAGAGTAACTAAAGGCTTTTATTAGCAAAGAACAGAGCATGCCTCTCGTGGTTGACTGGGTTCCAAGAAGGCAGGGGGCTGCAGGTCAATCACCTTTATACCTGGGCCTGTGGGTGGAGCCAGCCGAGACATGCTGAGGCATGCATAGGTACAACAGTGTGCAGCAACAACAACAACAGTGAATAACAATAACAGTGGTTTACCACACCCTCCGACAGTGCGGCGCTTCCTCAGTACTGCCCCTCCGACAGTGCGGCTCTCCCTCAGTACTGCCCCTCCGACAGTGCACTGCTCCCTCAGTACTGCCCCTCCGACAGTGTGGCGCTCCCTCAGTACTGTCCCTCTGACAGTGTGACACTCCCTCAGTACTGCCCCTCCGACAGTGCGGAGCTCCCTCAGTACTGCCCCTCCGACAGTGCAGCGCTCCCTCAGTACTGCCCCTCCGACAGTGTGGCGCTTCCTTAGTACTGCCCCTCTGACAGTGCGGAGCTCCCTCAGTACTGCCCCTCCGACAGTGCGGAGCTCCCTCAGTACTGCCCCTCCGACAGTGCGGAGCTCCCTCAGTACTGCCCCTCCGACAGTGCGGAGCTCCCTCAGTACTGACCCTCCGACAGTGCGGCGCTCCCTCAGTACTGCCCCTCCGACAGTGCGGCGCTCCCTCAGTACTGCCCCTCCGACAGTACGGTGCGCCCTCAGTACTGCCCCTCCGACAGTGCGGCGCTCCCTCAGTACTGACCCTCCGACAGTGCGGCGCTCCCTCAGTACTGCCCCTCCGACAGTGCGGCGCTCCCTCAGTACTGCCCCTCCGACAGTGCGGCGCTCCCTCAGTACTGCCCCTCCGACAGTGCGGCGCTCCCTCAGTAGTGCCCCTCCGACAGTGCGGCGCTCCCTCAGTACTGCCCCTCCGACAGTGCGGCGCTCCCTCAGTACTGCCCCTCCGACAGTGCGGCGCTCTCTCAGTACTGCCCCTCCGACAGTGCGGCGCTCCCTCAGTACTGCCCCTCCGACAGTGCGGCGCTCCCTCAGTACTGCCCCTCTGACAGTGCGGCGCTCCCTCAGTACTGCCCCTCCGACAGTGCGGCGCTCTCTCAGTACTGCCCCTCCGAGAGTGCGGTGCTCCCTCAGTACTGCCCCTCCGACAGTGCGGCGCTCCCTCAGTACTGCCCCTCCGACAGTGCGGCGCTCCCTCAGTACTGCCCCTCCGACAGTGCGGCGCTCCCTCAGTACTGCCCCTCCGACAGTGCGGCGCTCCCTCAGTACTGCCCCTCCGACAGTGCGGCGCTCCCTCAGTAGTGCGCTGGGAGTGTCAGCCTGCATTATGTGCTCTAGTCTCTAGAGCAGGACTTGAACCCTCGACCTTCTGACTCAGAGGTAGAGTGCTGTCCACTGAGACCCAGCTGACACCTATAAACTATATTGTTCTATAATCTTGGCAACCCATTGAACAGTGAGGAGCCCCCAATATATGGGAAGGCCAGTGTGCAGCCGTGGCTTATTGAAACAAACTCTTCAACGTACTGCGGAAGGATCGGCCTTGCATTGTAAGGGCAGATGTTCTGATTCTGGTTTTGCGGGAGAACTTCACGTCCCGGCCAATATACATGGGCGTGCTGACTGCCATTTCTCAGCCGTTCCTTTTTCACGTTAGTTGTGGGCTGTTCCCCTGCCGTTTCCTGACATAGGATGCCAGTAGCGCTCATTCCGAAAATGGGTCCCCTCTGGTCCGCACTGTGTGAACTGCCTCACTGCCACGGCCCGGTGTGGTGCAGAGCCTTATGGGCCAGCGAGATCCCAGGTGCCATCCCTGATCTGTGCTGAGGCGGCAGTACTTGCGGGGTGGGGTCAGTGCAGTTGTCTGTTCGAGGCCCCAAGGCTTGGGTAGGGGGGCCAAGAATCAGCTCGGGTTCTTGCCTCGGATAGCGTTTCAGTGATCCCTGCTGGAATGCGTGTGCATGTTGGTTTGAGGTGAGGGCGGGATCGAGCTCTGCGGTGAGGTTGCTCCCAGCTGACTGGCCTGCGCACACGCACTGTCTCGGCTCCCTCCTGTACAATGGCCAGCTGGTTGAGGTATGAGAATGCACCAAGTGTCTTTGGGTCCCAACCTTTAGGAGAGATAGGGAAAGAATTTTACAGCAATATTTAAAAACTGTTGAAGTGGAAGTGGAGCCGGGCTGTCTGCAGCCTGTCTCTCGGTGTTAAGTGGCGCAGCCATGCCACGATTTCACCGCGTTTGTTGGAAGTTAGCCAGTGATTTTGTGACTGGAGATCAATTGCAACATGATTTTCTCCGGTTTGAGTTACTATTTGCCATCGACAGCCCTGGTCCCTGAAGGATTCCATCACATACGCCGAGGGTGGGAGAGGATGACTGTCTAATCGCCGTGCACTTGCTCTGCCGATGTTTCATAGAAACATAGAAGATAGGAGCAGGAGCAGGCCATTCGGCCCCTCGAGCCTGCTCCGCCATTCAATGAGATCATGGCTGATCATTCAAATTCAGTACCCTGTCCCTGCCTTCTCCCCATGTCCCGTGATCCCTTTAGCCTTAAGAAATATATCTAACTCCTTCTAGAATATATTTAATGAATTGGGCTCTACTGCCTTCTGTGGTAGAGAATTCCACAGGTTCACCACTCTCTGGGTGAAGAAATTCCTCCTCATCTCTGTCCTAAATGGCTTACCCCTTATCCTTAGACTGTGACCCCTGGTTCTGGACTCCCCGACCATCGGGAACATCCTTCCTGCATCCAGTCTGTCCAGTCCTGTTAGAATTTTATAAGTTTCAATGAGATCCCCTCTCATTCTTCTAAACTCCAGCGAGTACAAGCGGTTTGTGAAAAGCTGGAGTATTGCAGGACCCATTGTGGACTCCTTTCTCTTGGTTTGTTCACTGACGGTCCACAACAAGCTGGGGATTTTTTTTTCAAAAAGACCGAGTGAATATCGACCACCTGAATTATCCAAGTGTGATTTGTGCAAATGACAATCTGCGACACAATATCTGGACTCCAGTCACTATTACTTTTATAATTCAGTCTCATCATTTTTTTAAAATTCATTCTGGGGATGTGGGCATCATTGACAAGGCCCAGCATTTATTGCCCATCCCTAATTGCCCTCGAGAATGTGGTGGTGAGCCACCTTCTTGAACCGCTGCAGTCCGTGTGGTGAAGGTGCTCCCACAGTGCTGTTAGGGAGGGAGTTCCAGGATTTTGACCCAGCGATGATGAAGGATCGGCCGATATATTTCCAAATCAGGATGGTGTGTGACTTGAAGGGGAACTTGGAGGAGTGCGCCTGCTGCCCTTGTCCTTCTAGGTGGTAGAGGTCACGGGTTTGGGAGGAGCTGGTGAAGAGGCCTTGGCGAGTTGCTGATTATTACGTCCGTGAATGATTGAGACACGGACAGCAGGAGTTGAACAAAACAAGTCTTTACTGGTGGAAGTCAATAGTGAAACTGAAACAACAGAGGCTCGCTAGCGCCTTTTATACAGGGGTGGTCACTGCCAGTACTGCAGTCTGAGACCAGTTATTCTCTTAAAGGTACATACACAACAATTCCTCCCCTTTTAGATAAACAGTACATAACATTCATTTAACAACTAAATGATAACTAATTACAATCACAATTACGGTTGCTAGATACATTGGTTAAGTTTAAGCAATTATAAGTTCAGTCTTTGAGGAGGCTTCCTGATTCTGTCTGGATAACGCCTCTTTGGGGTATCAGGTTCTTCTGGCAATGTTGAGTCGGGATCAATGTCGTTGTTTTGTTCATCTGCTTCCAATATTACCGGTTCTGCGGTAGCTGCAATTGGAACGTCGATTTCATTACCAGGTGTATCAGATCGTGGTGTGGAGTTGACGTTTTCCAGTGACTCTAGAATCTGGTCAGCATGGCGTCTTACAATGCTCTCCCCAACATCCACGGTATACATGAGAGGTTCTTGTCGTGTACAAATCGTTCCTGGCTGCCATTTCTCAGTGCGGTAGTCCCGGGCCAAAACTGGTTGACCTATCTTAAAACTCCTGGTTGGCCTTTCATTCATATTCTGAAACTGCCTGTTCTCCACATCTCTTCGGACGTTTGGCTTAACCAAATCCAAGCGGCATCGTAGTCTTCGATTGAAGAACATCATGGCTGGAGTTTGGTTGGTAACCGCATGTGTCGCATTCCGGTAGGCAAACAAGAAGTTGTCCACCTTGTGTTGTAGGGGTATATCTTCATTACACATTGCCTTGATAGCCTTCTTGAATGTTTGGACAAACCTCTCGGCCAATCCATTAGTGGCTGGATGATATGGGGCAGATGTGTAATGCTTAACACCATTGTTCTTTAAGAACCTCCGGAACTCTTCAGACACAAACTGTGGTCCATTGTCAGAGCAAATCTGTTCAGGCAGCCCATTCCTGGCGAATATGGTTCGTAAAACTGTGATAGTTTTTTCCGTGGCGGTTGAGGACATTTTTATTACCTCTGGCCACTTTGAATGTGCATCCACCGCAATTAAAAACATCGAGTCCATGAAGGGACCAGCAAAATCAATGTGCACCCTTTGCCATGGAGATGAGGGCCACTCCCATGGATGCAGAGGAGCTTGTGGTGGGGCGTTTTGGACCTTCTGGCATCCTGCACAGCTCTTGGTCATCTCTTCGATTTCTCTATCGATTCCCGGCCACCACACAAACGCTCTGGCTAAGTTCTTCATTTTTACCCCACCCAGATGACCCTCATGAAGCTCATTGAGCACTCTATCTGTCAACTTAGGTGGAATTACTACTCTGGATCCACACATCAAGGTTCCTCTGCACACTGACAGCTGTTCTCTTCTCGGCGAGAATGTTGGCAGCAGTGGTTCGCCATGTGCTGGCCATCCCTTCACCGTTAAATCATAGACCCGTGATAGTGTCGGGTCATTCTGTGTTTCCTTTTCTATGTTTGCATTCGTCACAGGGAGACATTCGACTATGGTCGAGTGGAATAACTCCATTGGATCCACTGCAAGGTCTTCTTCTTCCACCATCGGCAACGGTAGGCGTGACAATCCATCAGCATTTCCATGCTGTTTAGTTCCTTTGTACTCGATGTCATATTGGTGTGCCCCTAGGAAAAGGGACCACCTCTGCAGCCGTTGTGCTGTCATTATCGGTACGCCCTTCTGAGGGTTGAAAATGGAGACAAGAGGTTGATGATTGGTTAGTAGAGTAAATTTTTGACCGTGCAGGTAGTGATTGAACTTCTTCACCCCCCACACTAGGCTGAGGGCCTCTCTGTCAATCTGGGCGTAGTTACGCTCGGCAGAAGTTAACGAGCGTGACGCAAAAGCTATCGGCCTCTCTAAACCATCAAGGAATTTATGTGACAGTACCGCCCCAATGCCGTAGGGAGACGCATCACACGCCAGTCTGATCGGCAGTGCTGGGTTGTAATGAGCCAATATTTCCCTTGAAGTGATTAAGTCCTTACTCTTCTGAAAGGCCCGCTTACAATCATCGCTCCATTTCCATGCTACCCCCGTTCGTAGCAGGGCGTTCAGTGGGTGCAGAATTGTCAACAAATTCGGCAAAAACTTATGGTAGTAATTCACCAATCCGAGGAATGACCTCAGTTGCGACACATTTTCAGGTGCTGGGGCCTTAACAACCGCTTCAATTTTGTCAGGGGACTTATGTAACCCCTCTTCATCAATCACGTGGCCACAATACGATATCTGTTTCTTAAAAAATTCGCACTTGGGGCGGTTGGCTCGCAGCCCATGTTCCCGTAGTCTAGTGAGCACCTGTTCTAGGTTGTTAAGGTGTTCACTGTCATCTTCATCTGTCACAAGGATGTCGTCCAAGTAACACTGAGTCCCCGGAATCCCTTGCAGGACTTGTTCCATCGCTCTTTGCCATATCGCCGGAGCCGATGCTACTCCGAATACCAATCGATGATACTGGTAAAGACCTTTGTGAGTGTTTATCGTGAGATACTTCCTAGAGGACTCTTCAACCTCCATCTGCAAATATGCTTGTGCTAGGTCAATTTTTGTAAAACGCTTCCCTCCAGACAGTGAGGCGAAGATGTCTTCTATCCTTGGAAGAGGATATTGTACTGTGTGAAGGACTGGGTTCACCGTCACCTTGAAATCCCCACAGATGCGAATCTTCCTTGGCTCCCCGGACTTATTGCTTAACATTTTCTTCATGACAGGAACGATGGGTGTCGCCCACTCGCTCCAGTCGACCTTAGACAACACGCCTGCCTTCTCCAGATTCTCCAGCTCTGCCTCGACGGCTGGGCGAATTGCATATGGTACCGGTCTTGCTTTGAAAAACTTGGGAACTGCATTCTCTTCTATTTTTATCGAGGTGGTTACGTCTTTAAGCGTGCCCAGTTCTTGTTGAAATACCTCTTTGGCGTTAGCTAAGATTGTTGACAATCGTCCAGGAGTGATGTCTTCATCTTTTTTACCATCCACCATCATTGCATGAATGGAGTGCCAATCTAAGTTTATCTTCCTGATCCATTCCCGTCCCAATAACGGTGGTCCACCATTTGGCAGTATGTAGAGATACAATTTCCGTATTTTCTTGCCGTTGTATTCGACAGGCACCCTTATTTTTCCTCTGGGGTATACTTTTTGCCCCGTATACGTCGTCAAGACGATGGATGTCTCTCTCAAGGGTATGTGTGAAAATAGCCGCTCGTAGTCTCGTCGATTCATGACGGTTAGCGCTGATCCTGTATCCAATTCCATTTTAACTTGGGACTCTGCTATCGTGAGGGTGACCCAAATGTTTCGGTGATCCTCTTTTGCGATTACATTGTGAAGTTTGAGACAGCTTAGTCTCCTGTTCCCGGATTCACTATCGCTCATCTGGTCTTCGGAACTACTGTCCGTCATCTTTTGTACTTTCTTGTACGGTTCCTTAGTAGCCTTTTTGTTGTCGCTGGTCTTCTTCCCAGACCTGCAAACTCGTGCAATGTGTCCCATCTTCCCGCATTGCCTGCATATTTTGTCTTTGGACCAGCAGTCCTTCTGGTCATGGTTAGTTCTGCCGCAGCGATAACATTTTGCAAATCCCCGTGTCATTTCGTGGGTGCCGTATTCCTGTGGTTTTTGTTGAATTTCTGCAGCTCCCCTGGCTGCTGCTTCATACGATACTGCCACGCTGAAAGCCTTATCTAGCGTCAGCTCTTTCTCTGAGAGTAACTTCTTCTGTGTTCCTTCACTCAGGAGTCCACAGACAAATTTGTCCCGTAGGGTATCTGCCAGTCCTGCTTCGAACTGGCAGTGCTTTGATAGCTTGCGTAGTTCCGTAAGGTACTCAGCATTGCTCTCATCTTTATGCTGAGTTCTCCTGTGGAATTTAAATCTTTCAGGGTTTAGGTGTTCCTGTAGGACAGCAACAATTTCGTTAAAACTCTTCGCCTTCGGTTTGGCTGGAGTAATCAGGTCCCGCAATAGGCCGTACGTTCTAGCGCCCATTAAGTTTAGCAATATCGATGCCTTTTTCTCCTCCGCTATTTCGTTTGCCTTGAAATATACCTCGACTCCTTCCACATACGTGGTCCAGTCCTCTATTGTATTATCAAAAGCAGTGATACAGCCAGTCTTCGGCATCTTGCAAATCTAAAATGGCGCCTCCCGCGCTTTGCCTTCTTCCCCGATTTAACAAAATGGCGCCTCCCGCGCTTTGCCTTCTTCCCCGCTGATTAAGATGGCGCCTCCCGCACTTTGCCTTCTTCCCCGCTGTTGTTAGCGCTGCTTTCCGCGGTTCCCGTTGCAACCTGCAGCTCCTCACGGTTTCTCGCGCGTTTAATATTTCTTTTTTTAATTATTTTCCCGTCGTGGAACAACCCAGTGGGACTCTTGCCTCCCTCTTCGCGGGTCTATACGCAGCCCGGCTTCGTAGCACCGGCCGCGCCCTGTGTGCTCCACCCTCTCTCTCTTCTCTTCTTCCCGACAACGCTGCTCGGCCCCGTTGCAAACCACCCGCTCGAGTTCGCGACCGCCGCAGCCCAGGAAGGATCAGTGCACTACCTGCCACCAGCCCGATTAGCTGAAGCACTGTCGACAGGAACCAGGCCCCGCTTCCGACAGCTTCTCCAGCAATCTTCAACTCCGCAAACACAGGGGCGGATGCCCACGGTCGACGCCCGTTTCTACTGCCTCTTACTTTCTTTTCTTTCTGGCCTCGACCTCTGCTCACTTCGCTGTAGGAATGGATCCCAGGAGGTGGTGCAGACTGTAAGTAGGTTCGTATCTGCTTGTCGCCAGTATTACATCCGTGAATGATTGAGACACGGACAGCAGGAGTTGAACAAAACAAGTCTTTACTGGTGGAAGTCAATAGTGAAACTGAAACAACAGAGGCTCGCTAGCGCCTTTTATACAGGGGTGGTCACTGCCGGTACTGCAGTCTGAGACCAGTTATTCTCTTAAAGGTACATACACAACACTGATGGTCAATCGAGATTGCACAGCAGTGAAAGAAGCATTGAAAAATTGGTTTCTGTTTTTGACCTGGTCTGAGCTACTACAATAATGGCAGTAAATCTCCCTCGCATGCCACATCATATCTGGTTTGATGCTTAGTGGAAAATGAAGGTTACCGGGAGCCTACAGACCTCCTTAATTTGCTGTTATACCAAGTCGTGTCTCGGTACCTCCAGTCCCCAGCACACAGACACACTTACTCTCCAAACAGAGTCACTCGACAGTGATCAGGAGCGGGAACCTTGGCAAATCTTTCCCATCTCTAACCCAGAAACGCTGATGCCAAATGCAGAGCCCTTATTGCAGACTCAGTACAGACTCGGGGTGGTACCTGCGATCTACCCGCTCTGTGTGACTCAGTACAGACTCGGGGTGGTACCTGCGATCTACCCGCTCTGTGTGACTCAGTACAGACTCAGGGTGGTACCTGCGATCTACCCGCTCTGTGTGGCTCAGTACAGACTCGGGGTGGTACCTGCGATCTACCCGCTCTGTGTGACTCAGTACAGACTCGGGGTGGTACCTGCGATCTACCCGCTCTGTGTGGCTGAGTACAGACTCGGGGTGGTACCTGTGATCTACACGCTCTGTGTGACTCAGTACAGACTCGGGGTGGTACCTGAGATCTACCCGCTCTGTGTGACTCAGTACAGACTCGGGGTGGTACCTGCGATCTACCCGCTCTGTGTGACTCAGTACAGACTCAGGGTGGTACCTGCGATCTACCCGCTCTGTGTGACTCAGTACAGACTCGGGGTGGTACCTGCGATCTACCCGCTCTGTGTGACTCAGTACAGACTCGGGGTGGTACCTGCGATCTACCCGCTCTGTGTGACTCAGTACAGACTCGGGGTGGTACCTGAGATCTACTCGCTCTGTGTGACTCAGTACAGACTCGGGGTGGTACCTGCGATCTACCCGCTCTGTGTGACTCAGTACAGACTCGGGGTGGTACCTGAGATCTACCCGCTCTGTGTGACTCAGTACAGACTCGGGGTGGTACCTGAGATCTACTCGCTCTGTGTGACTCAGTACAGACTCGGGGTGGTACCTGCGATCTACCCGCTCTGTGTGACTCAGTACAGACTCGGGGTGGTACCTGCGATCTACCCGCTCTGTGTGACTCAGTACAGACTCGGGGTGGTACCTGCGATCTACCCGCTCTGTGTGGCTCAGTACAGACTCGGGGTGGTACCTGCGATCTACCCGCTCTGTGTGACTCAGTACAGACTCGGGGTGGTACCTGCGATCTACCCGCTCTGTGTGACTCAGTACAGACTCGGGGTGGTACCTGCGATCTACCCGCTCTGTGTGACTCAGTACAGACTCGGGGTGGTACCTGCGATCTACCCGCTCTGTGTGGTTCAGTACAGACTCGGGGTGGTACCTGAGATCTACCCGCTCTGTGTGGTTCAGTACAGACTCGGGGTGGTACCTGTGATCTACCCGCTCTGTGTGGCTCAGTACAGACTCGGGGTGGTACCTGAGATCTACCCGCTCTGTGTGGCTCAGTACAGACTCGGGGTGGTACCTGAGATCTACCCGCTCTGTATGGCTCAGTACAGACTCGGGGTGGTACCTGAGATCTACCCGCTCTGTGTGGCTCAGTACAGACTCGGGGTGGTACCTGAGATCTACCCGCTCTGTGTGGCTCAGTACAGACTCGGGGTGGTACCTGAGATCTACCCGCTCTGTGTGGTTCAGTACAGACTCGGGGTGGTACCTGTGATCTACCCGCTCTGTGTGGCTCAGTACAGACTCGGGGTGGTACCTGAGATCTACCCGCTCTGTGTGGCTCAGCACAGACTCGGGGTGGTACCTGAGATCTACCCGCTCTGTATGGCTCAGTACCACACTGAGGAAAGCAAATTCCTGCTCAGCAATCTACAGAGCCTCTTGCCTTTAGTTTAATCAAAGCATTATTCATAGGGATCAGGTGGTTTGGAACCACACAGGAGTAACTTTAAGTTGTATTTTAAATGTCCTGTTGCTCCATTTCAAAATGGGGACTCATTTGTTGAAGGGTGAGTCAGTTCTTCAAGGGCGTTCGGTTGGGATCATGTGAAGGGGGAAGTAGCAAAAGATTTCTTCCTCATATATCTGCCTTAGTGACAGAAAACCATCACCCAGCATTAGGTGGCATGGATTGGTGTCGGAGGCATAATCCCCTTGTAGTGGGAGCTCTCCACCTTACTGGATGCTCATTCCCTTGGTGCTGAGACCCTGATCTGTCAGATGAGAGACACAAATTAGACCTTTCCACAAAAGCAAGTTGGAAAACCATTGAGTAACCTAACCAACCCCTAACCGTAGAGTAAATTAACCAACCCCTAACCGTAGAGTAACCTAACCAACCGCTAACCGTAGAGTAACCTAACCAACCGCTAACCGTAGAGTAAATTAACCAACCCCTAACTGTAGAGTAACCTAACCAACCGCTAACCGTAGAGTAAATTAACCAACCCCTAACCGTAGAGTAAATTAACCAACCGCTAACCGTAGAGTAAATTAACCAACCCCTAACCGTAGAGTAAATTAACCAACCCCTAACCGTAGAGTAAATTAACCAACCGCTAACCGTAGAGTAAATTAACCAACCCCTAACCGTAGAGTAAATTAACCAACCGCTAACCGTAGAGTAAATTAACCAACCGCTAACCGTAGAGTAAATTAACCAGCCGCTAACCGTAGAGTAAATTAACCAGCCGCTAACCGTAGAGTAAATTAACCAGCCGCTAACCGTAGAGTAAATTAACCAACCGTTAACAGTAGAGTAAATTAACCAGCCGCTAACCGTAGAGTAAATTAACCAACCGTTAACAGTAGAGTAAATTAACCAGCCGCTAACCGTAGAGTAAATTAACTAACCGTTAACAGTAGAGTAAATTAACCAGCCGCTAACCGTAGAGTAAATTAACTAACCGTTAACAGTAGAGTAAATTAACCAGCCGCTAACCGTAGAGTAAATTAACCAACCGCTAACCGTAGAGTAAATTAACCAACCGCTAACCGTAGAGTAAATTAACCAACCGCTAACCGTAGAGTAAATTAACCAACCGCTAACCGTAGAGTAAATTAACCAACCGCTAACCGTAGAGCAAATTAACCAACCGCTAACCGTAGAGCAAATTAACCAACCGCTAACCGTAGAGTAAATTAACCAACCGCTAACCGTAGAGTAAAGTAACCAACCGCTAACCGTAGAGTAACCTAACCAACCACTAACTGTAGAGTAAATTAACCAACCGCTAACTGTAGAGTAAATTAACCAGCCGCTAACCGTAGAGTTAGCTAACTCCCTGCGCCATGTATGAGTGGCACTATTCGAGGGTGCCATTATTTGCGTTGCCACCCTCTCTGTCGCAGAATGATGTATGGTGTGGGCGGAATGAGATGTGGAGTAAAGGGAGTGAGAGATTATTTGCAAGCACAGTCCCATCGGTAATTAAAAATCATTTTAAAATCGACTTCTTTAGAGCGTGTGGGCGGGAATTACAAACACAAACTTACTCTTGAATAGTCAACGTGTTGAGAATGAAGAGTTTGTTCACAGTTTAGGGAGTGTCTCCAGGACCAGAAATCAATCCGACAAGATCGGAGAGAGTGGCAGTTCAGCGACTAAGTGAGAATTGGCACGTCATGAAATGAAGTCCGGGAAGTAAATGAAGCGGTTCCCAGCCCAGCGAGAGGCACTGTGACCCCCAGCCTCTTGAATCGTATCAGTTGGTAGGTGTGGGCTCCTCCGAACGGATCAGACCTTGGATTGAAGTGTGTGTTTTCTTCGAATCTCTTGGTAGCTCAGAGCAAGGCGCAGTACTTTTAATTCACGTAATGTGCAACTTTTACAGTATTGCCCTCACCGAATCAAAACCAGCTACTCATAGGATTACATCGTTCCTGAACGTGTAGGATGTTCTGACACCTCCTGGTGGAACAGCCCCAAGGGGCTGAATGGCCAGCTCCTGTTCCTATGTGAGTAGTAAGCACTCTGATAGTGAATCAGCCATGGCTGTGATCATTCCTAAACACCATGGGTGTGAGCCTAAGTGGTACATGGCCGGGTAGTGTGATCATTAATCTGTTCCATGGTAGTTTCTGTTTCTCAGTCTGTCCACTGGATGGTCCTTTAAGTGTGATGTGAATACAGTAAATTATCATAAGTGTGTTATAAAACCCCACAGAACCAACAACATAGTCACAAATATTTGATTCTTTCCTGTCCCTTCGCATCTCTAGTGCGGCCACAGAAATTATCAGTTGAAAGTCTATTGAATCTGCTCCCTGATTGGGTGCATTTCACTCCAATCTGCTCCCTGATTGGGTGCGCTTCACTCCAGCCTGTTCCCTGATTGGGTGCTTTTCACTCCAGTCTGCTTCCTGATTGGTTGCTTTTCACTCCAATCCGCCCCCTGATTGGTTGCTTTTCACTCTAGTCTGTTCCCTGATTGGTCACGTTTCACTCCAGTCTGCTCCCTGATTGGTTGCTTTTCACTCCAATCCGCCCTCTGATTGGTTGCTTTTCACTCCAGTCTCTTCCCTGATTGGTTGCATTTCACTCCAGTCTGTTCTCTGATTGGTTGCGTTTCACTCTAGTCTGTTCCCTGATTGGTTGCTTTTCACTCCAGTCTGTTCCCTGATTGGTTGTGTTTCACTCTAGTCTGTTCCCTGATTGGTTGCTTTTCACTCCAGTCTGTTCCCTGATTGGTTGCATTTCACTCTAGTCTGTTCCCTGATTGGTTGCTTTTCACTCCAATACGCTCTCTGATTGGTTGCGTTTCACTCCAATCCACTCTGCAATTTCTGCTGGTCCATTCAGTGTTCTATATTAAGAGTGAATATTGAGAGCTATTTTCATACCCACTGCACTGGGAATGTGTTCCCAGTCCCTGCCAGATTCCAAGGATCCAATTCCAATTCCTGCTCTATCCCAAAGATGTGCTGATTTTCTGTTTTCCCATCTGTGCCGTCGAGGCTCCAGATTCTGTGGTTTTCAGAAGGTGTGAAACTCTCAGTAAGCAGAGCTCAGCAGTGCTGATCCAGCCCTGAAACAGCAGCCAATCAATCAGAGCCACAACACCATTGATTCTCTATTGCTAATGAGGCTGAAAGATAGCTTCAAACAAAAACTGCTAATCACCTCAACCCATGGCACTGCCAAAGGACAGCAGCCAAATCACATCCACTCGCCTCTTATCTCATTGCCCAGCTTGGAAACCAGTGTTCCCACCAGTTCAGTTACTATTAAGGTTAACTTACATGGACTTTCTGAATTTGTTGTGCTCATTAATGCTGGGATAAAAAGCAGCACTCTCCGGAAAGGTATCAACACATCCAGGGCAGGTACAGCACGGGTTAGATACAGAGTAAAGCTCCCTCTATACTGTCCCATCAAACACTCCCGGGGCAGGTACAGCACGGGTTAGGTACAGAGTAAAGCTCCCTCTACACTGTCCCATCAAACACTCCCAGGGCAGGTACAGCACGGGTTAGATACAGATTAAAGCTCCCTCTACACTGTCCCATCAAACACTCCCAGGGCAGGTACAGCACGGGTTAGATACAGAGTAAATCTCGCTCTACACTGTCCCATCAAACACTCCCAGGGCAGGTACAGCATGGGTTAGATGCAGAGTAAAGCTCCCTCTACACTGTCCCATCAAACACTCCCAGGGCAGATACAGCACGGGTTAGATACAGAGTAAAGCTCCCTCTACACTGTCCCATCAAACACTCCCAGGGCAGGTACAGCACGGGGTTAGATACAGAGTAAAGCTCCCTCTACACTGTCCTGTCAAACACTCCCAGGGCAGGTACAGCACGGGTTAGATACAGAGTAAAGCTCGCCCTACACTATCACAATTCACAATTCAAATCGCTTTATTGGCATGATAAGTTACATCTTATGTTGCCAAAGCATCAAAATACATTTATGGTTGAGCACATAAACGCAGTTCTATTCATACAGTGTATAAACAGGTATATCCCTGAGTGTATAAATATACATTCGCATTGTTTATATATATTCTTTTCTTAGTTTACTGGTTGTCCCTCTGTTCATGGCAAGCTGTAACATAGTGTGCCGCCAGTGTTACACAGCTTCTCTCCTCTCCCAGTAGGAATGGGAGTTTTTGGTTGTCATTCAGATTTCTGAATTCAGGGCATATTTGTGAGAATTTTTGGTAGAAATTCTCCCTGATGTCCTGATATTTTCCACAGGCTGTGAGGAAGTGCATCTCTGTCTCCACTACTCCCTGACTGCAGTGAGAGCATATCCTGTCTTCTCTTGGCAGCCTGGTCTGCCTGTGTCTGCCTTTTTCGATCGCTAGGCTATGTTCGCTAAGTCTGTACCTTGTCAAGGTTCTTCTCAGTTTGTTATCCTTTACCATGGTCAGGTAATCAGCTATGTTGTATTGTCTGTTTAGGGCCAAGTAGCAATTGAGTTTGCTTTGGGTTTTTGTTGTTTCTGCCCAATATGTCAGATATTTTTCCTTTTGCTTAGCGACGATTGTGTTGGGTCGAATTCTTTGTGTTACCCTGTCACTGTCCTGGGGCTGGTTATTGTTAGTATTGTTAGTAGTTACTTCACTGAGTCCCAGGACTAGTTGACTGAGGGTATTCTTCTTTATGGTCAGCTCTTGGCATTTCAGGGCGTCGTAGTGATAGCATTGGGGGTTGCTCATTTGTAGGTGATTCCAAAATTTGGTGGCTCTTTTTTGGATAGTGATTATTAATGGATATTGGCCTAGTTCCGCCCTGCATGCATTGTTTACTGTTTTCCTTTGAGTCCGGAGGATACTTTTACAGAATTCTGCATGTAGGATCTCAATTGGGTGTTTGTCCCATTTTGCGAAATTTTTTTGAGTTAGCGGTCCCCATACCTCACTGCCATAGAGTGCAATTGGTTCAATTACTGATTTGAAAATTTTGAGCCAAATGCTAATTGGGATTTCTATTTGGATTGATTTTTTGATGGCATAGAAAGCCCTTCTTGCTTTCTCTTTCAGTTCATTCACAGCCAGTTTGAAGTTTCCCGTAGAACTGATTTTTAAGCCCAAGTATGTGTAGTTAGTGGTTTGTTCAATTTTGGTTGTTCCTACTGTGAAATTTATTTTGGGTCCCTGATGTTTGGATCTTTGCTGTAACACAAGGACTTTGGTTTTTTGGGGATTTATTGTCAGGGCCCAAGTCTGGCAGTACGACTCCAGCAGGTCCAGGTTCTGCTGTAGACCCTCTTTAGTTGGTGACAGCAGAACCAGGTCGTCTGCATAGAGGAGGAATTTAACCTTGGATTCATATAGGGTGAGGCCGGGTGCTGTAGATTGTTCAAGTAGTTTTGCCAATCCATTAATGTAAATATTAAAGAGTGTCGGTGAGATTGGCGAGCCCTGCGTCACCCCCCGCCCCTGTGGGAAGTATTTTGTTTGTTTGTCTCCAATTTTAACAGCACATTTGTTGTTTGTATACATTGATTTAATTACATCATATGTTTTCCCTCCTACCCCGCTTTCGATAAGTTTCAGGAATAAACCGTCATGCCAGGTGGAGTCGAAAGCCTTCTGGAAATCTACAAAGCATGCGTAGATTTTGCTTTTGTTATGGTGAACGTGTTTGTCAATTAGGGTCTGTAGGGTGAAGATATGATCGGATGTTCTATAGTTTGGCAGGAATCCAATTTGGCTTTTACTCAAGACATTGTGCTCCTCAAGGAAGTTTATAAGTCTTTTGTTTATGATGCTACAGAATACCTTCCCCAGGTTACTGTTTACACAGATGCCTCGATAGTTGTTTGGGTCGATTTTGTCCCCACTTTTGTATATGGGCGTTATGAGTCCTTTGTTCCAGATATCAGGGAAATAACCGACACTCAGAACCAAGTTGAAGAGTTTTAGGATAGCCAGTTTCATTTTGTTGTCTGTGTGTTTAATCATCTCGTTTAGTATGCCGTCTGTCCCGCAGGCTTTTCCTGGTCGCAGGTCCTTGAGTTTTTCAAGAAGTTCTTTTTCTGTTATTATGGCGTCTAGCGGGTTTTGGTTATCTTTTATGGCCATTTCTAGCTTTTCCAGTTTTTTGCATATTTGGTGTTGCTCTGGTCTTAGTGTGTTTTTCTGGTATAATTTTTCAAAGTGGTTTACCCATGTGTCCCCATTTTGAATGGCCAAATCGTGTTGTTTTTTGTGTAGTGTTTTCAAGTTTTCCCAGAAACAATTGGAATCAATGGATTCCTCCATGGAGCTGAGTGTATTCTTAATATATTGCTCTTTTTTGGTTCTGAGTGTGTTTCTGTATTGTGTTAGTGTCTGACAATAAGTAAGGCGTAATTCCTCGTTTTCTGGATGTCTGTGTTTTTGGTTTGATATTTTTCTAAGTTTTTTCCTCATGTTATGGCAATCTCGGTCAAACCATTTTTCATAGTTTTTTGTTTTGGGTTTGTTCTTGCGAGCTTTCAAGTTTGCATTTGTTGCCAAATTATCAAAAATATTGTTTAGTTTAATAACTGCCCGGTTTACGCCTTCTTTATTGTGAGTGTATATGTTATCCAGAAAGGTGTCTAAGAGAGCTTGAGTTGATGCATTGCTAATTGTTTTCTGGTATTTTTCCGTGTCGTTTTTGGCCCATCTGTACGATTTTTTGGTGTTGTACAGTTTACTGGGTTGTGTTTCTATGTTGTTTGTTTCTATCTTTTTGAGGAACATAGTAATTTGACTGTGATCTGACAGTGTTGTTTGTGGTTTGACTGTGAATGCTCTGAAAGAGGATGGGTCTAAGTCTGTAATCATATAGTCTACTGTGCTGCAGCCAAGAGGTGAGCAATAGGTCGATCTTCCTAGGAGGTCTCCTATGAACCTACCATTGACAATGTACAGACCCAGGTTTCGACAGAGCTGTAGTAGCTGTTTTCCGTTGGTATTTGACTGCTTGTCGCAGTTATGCCTGTATGGAAGGGAAGGGATGTCAAAGTGGTTATTCCCGAAAACGTAATTGTTTCCCTGATTATTGGTGAAGTCTGGTTCTTCGCCCGTTCTTGAATTGAGGTTCCCACAGATCAACACGTTCCCCTGGGCCTGGTATTGGATAATTTCCCCCTCCATGTTGGAGAAGGTGTCCTCTTTAAAGTACGGGGAATCGATTGGGGGGATATAAAGTGCGCAAATGTAAACATCTTGGGTGTTTGAGATAATCTCCCTCTCAAGTTTGAGCCACATATGGTTTTCGCCCTTTTTTATAAATTTGATGTAATTCTTAAGTTCTGTTTTAAAACAGATCAGTATGCCTCCGGAGTCTCTGCCTTGGGTTACACTTGGTAATTTATTGGAGGGGACCACCAGCTCAGTGTACCCTTGGGGACAGCCAGTGTGTCCTTTTCCTTTATACCAAGTTTCCTGTAAAATGATAATATCTAGGTCTTTAGTTTCATCTATGAACTCTGGGGTCCTACTCTTCACTTCTCGCACTGAAGAGCGTAGACCTTGGATATTCCAGGTCGAAATATATAAGGATTTCATGTTAAGTTTGATCTTTTTCTATGATAGGTTAAAGAGTGGTACGTGTTTGTCGTGTCTAAGTGTGGGAAAAAAAAAGATCACTTCAGTTGTCTCCATCGAACACTCCCAGGGCAGGTACAGCACGGGTTAGATACAGAGTAAAGCTCCCTCTACACTGTCCCATCAAACACTCCCAGGGCAGGTACAGCATGGGTTAGATACAGAGTAAAGCTCCCTCTACACTGTCCCATCATACACTCCCAGGGCAGGTACAGCACAGGTTAGATACAGAGTAAAGCTCCCTCTACACTGTCCCATCAAACACTCCCAGGGCAGGTACAGCACGGGTTAGATACAGAGTAAAGCTCCCTTTTCACTGTCCCATCAAACACTCCCAGGGCAGGTACAGCACGGGTTAGATACAGAGTAAAGTTCCCTCTACACTGTCCCATCAAACACTCCCAGGGCAGGTACAGCACGGGTTAGATACAGAGTAAGGCTCCCTCTACACTGTACCATCAAACACTCCCAGGGCAGGTACAGCACGGGTTAGATACAGAGTAAAGCTCCCTCTACACTGTCCCATCAAACACTCCCAGGGCAGGTACAGCACGGCTTAGATACAGAATAAAGCACCCTCCACACTGTCCCATCAAACACTCCCAGGGCAGGTACAGCACGGGTTAGATACAGAGTAAAGCTCCCTCTACACTGTCCCATCAAACACTCCCAGGGCAGGTACAGCACGGGTTAGATACAGAGTAAAGCTCCCTCTACAATGTCCCCATCAACACTCCCAGGGCAGGTACAGCACGGGTTAGATACAGAGTAAAGCTCCCTCTATACTGTCCCATCAAACACTCCCAGGGCAGGTACAGCACGGGTTAGATACAGAGTAAAGCTCCCTCTACACTGCACCATCAAACACTCCCAGGGCAGGTACAGCACGGGTTAGATACAGAGTAAAGCTCCCTCTACACTGCACCATCAAACACTCCCAGGGCAGGTACAGCACGGGTTAGATACAGAGTAAAGCTCCCTCTACACTGCACCATCAAAAACTCCCAGGGCAGGTACAGCACGGGTTAGATACAGAGTAAAGCTCCCTCTACACTGTCCCATCAAACACTCCCAGGGCAGGTACAGCACGGGTTAGATACAGAGTAATGCTCCCTCTACACTGTCCCATCAAACACTCCCAGGGCAGGTACAGCACGGGTTAGATACAGAGCAAAGCTCCCTCTACACTGCACCATCAAACACTCCCAGGGCAGGTACAGCACGGGTTAGATACAGAGTAAAGCTCCCTCTACACTGTCCCATCAAACACTCCCAGGGCAGGTACAGCACGGGTTAGATACAGAGTAAAGCTCCCTCTACACTGTCCCATCAAACACTCCCAGGGCAGGTACAGCACGGGTTAGATACAGAGTAAAGCTCCCTCTACACTGTCCCATCAAACACTCCCAGGACAGGTACAGCACGGGTTAGATACAGAGTAAAGCTCCCTCTACACTGTCCCATCAAACACTCCCAGGGCAGGTACAGCACGGGTTAGATACAGAGTAAAGCTCCCTCTACACTGTCCCATCAAACACTCCCAGGGCAGGTACAGCACGGGTTAGATACAGAGTAAAGCTCCCTCTACACTGTCCCATCAAACACTCCCAGGGCAGGTACAGCACGGGTTAGATACAGAGTAAAGCTCCCTCTACACTGTCCCATCAAACACTCCCAGGGCAGGTACAGCACGGGTTAGATACAGAGTAAAGCTCCCTCTACACTGTCCCATCAAACACTCCCAGGGCAGGTACAGCGCGGGTTAGATACAGATTAAAGCTCGCTCTACACTGTCCCATCAAACACTCCCAGGGCAGGTACAGCGCGGGTTAGATACAGATTAAAGCTCGCTCTGCACTGTCTAACAACATACCACGGCCCCAATCTCAGAACAGTGTCCCCTACCAGCTGACATTTTCCATTTTTACACACTGTGTGTAAGCCCCGTGCAGCCTGCATTCTCTCCAGACCTTTATTGCTCTCTGTGTGAACAGGTTCCATTGTTGTCGGGATAGCAGCAATAAAAGGGATTGAATGGCAGAGCCTGCTCACATCTCTCAAAAACATCCCAAACTGCTTCAGATACTCTCAGTTATTACAGCAACAATAACTTGTATTTATGTAGTGCCTGTAACATAGTAAAGTGTCCCAAGGCACACGTTGAAGGGCAGTCACAGTTATCGAAGGACATGTGGGCCATTGTGCACAATCTTAGAGCCGTAGAATCATACTGCACAGAATGAGGCCATTCGGCCCACCCTGCCTGTGCCGGCTCTTTGAAGGAGATCTCCAATTAGCCCCACACCCTCGCTCTTTCCCCACAGCCCTGTAAGTGAGTCCTCTTCAAGTACATCTCCAATTTCCCTTTTGAAAGTTCCTGTAGAATCTGCTTCCTCCACCCTTTCAGGCCGTGCATTCCAGATCACAGCTACCCTCTGTGTGAAAACATTTCTCCCCATTTACCCTCTCGTTCTTTTGGCAATTATTTTAAATCCATGACCTTTGGTTACTGACCCATTTGTCAGAGGAAACAGTTTCTCCCCACTTGCTCCATCAAAACCCCTCATGATTTTGTACACCTCTATTAAATCTCCCCTTAACCTTCTCTGCTCTAAGGAGAACAATCCCAGCCTCTCCAGTCTCTCCACATAACTGAAGTCCCTCATCCCTGGTATCATCCTGCTAAACCTCCTCTGTACCCTCTCCAGGGCCATGATATCCTTCCTGAAGTGTGGTGCCCAGAATTGTACACAATACTCCAGCTGGGGCCTAACCAGTGATTTGTAAAGGTTTAGCATGACTTCCTTCTTTTTGTATTCAGCGCCTCTATTTACAAAGCCAAGTATCCCGTACGCTTTCTTAACTGCCTTATCAACTTGCCCTGCCACTTCACAGATTTATGAATATGCGCCCCCAGGCCCATGTGTTCTTGCAACCCCCTCAAAATAATACTATTTAGACTCCAAAGAGAACAACCCCAGTGTAATGAAATGTGTTTGTCTTGCCTGTATTCGTTTTGCACTCATGTATATTACCCTCCCCCACACGGTGTATAGTTTCACTTCCTCTTTCCTGACTAACCTGGAATGTTCCAGGTCTTGGCTCTTGGCTCCGCCCCTGACTTCTCTTACTTAATGATCCCAGGATCTGTATGACTCATTCCTGTGAGCCAGTCGGTGTGTTGAGATGTTAGATCTGATCTTAGTGATTAAAAGCCAACTTGTTAAAGTCTATAACTTCTAGTTTTGTGGTTATTGAAGGCACATCAATTTTAATCACTAAAGAATACTAGGATGGATCGACTCCTAAAACCAGAGCGTCTGGACTTGGATCCACATTCTGCTGAAGCATCAAATCAATTTGGACACTGGCTCAAATGCTTCGAACTCTTCGCGAGGGCCTCATCCGCTAGCGAGGTAGATAAACTGAGTCTACTGACTACTCGCGTTAGTCATCGGATTTATTCGTTCATCCGGGACGCCACCTCTTACACGGAGGCCATCCTGAAGGCCCAATACCAGAGGCCAGTAAACGAAGTGTACGCCAGACATCTGCTGGCTACACGCAGGCAGCGACCTGAGGAATCAATGGACGATTTCTTACAGGGCCTAAAGGACTTGGTCCGGGACTGTAACTGCAAGGCCGTGACGGCCAACGTGTACTCTGACAAATTGGTCCGCGATTCCTTCATCACGGGCCTCAAATCGAATTATATCCGGCAGAGACTGCTGGAGAAGGAGGTCCTGGACTTAAAAAAGGCAGTGGCCACTGCGCGATCGCTGGACGTGGCCCAGAAAAACTCTGACTCTTATTCTTCCGGCCATGCGGCCCTCACCGCCTCGTGCGCGCCGAGCGGGCCGCCATCTTGGAATCAGCCATCTTCCCCATCCAGGTCTCAGACCAGCTCTACACCGCCGGAGTCCCCACACAGAAGTTCACCCAGGAGTCCTACTACAGCGGCAATGTCTCGAGGCCCAAAATGCTACTTCTGCGGCCAGGCCAAGCACCCCAGACAACGATGCCCAGCGAAGGACGCTACATGCTTCAAATGTAAGAAAAAGGGGCATTTTAGCAAAGTCTGCAGGGGGAATCCGATTTCCAACTCCGTCACCGCCTCGTGCGTGCCATGCGGGCTGCCATCTTGGGATCCGCCATCTTTTCCCGACTCAACGGCCGCCCAGGGCCCAACAGTGGCTTCGATCACGGTGGATCAATCCAGGCCACACCCGTTGACAAAATCTATGATGGACATACAGGTAAACGGGAATTTAACGAAATGTTTAATTGACTGTGGGAGTACCGAGAGTTTTATCCACCCTAGCCTGGTACGGCGGCACTCATTAACGGTAACCCCTACACGGAGCAGAATTGCAATGGCTGCTAAGCCCCACACTTCGGACATTTTGGGCTACTGTGTGGTAACACTGACTGTAAAAGGCACGGACTACAAGGATTTTAAACTCCTCGTGATGCCAGAACTCTGTGTTAATGTAATCTTGGGCCTGGACTTCCAGTGCCACCACGAAAGTGTCACGCTAGCATATGGCGGGTCCCAGCCGCCACTCACAGTCTGTGGCCTATCAACCTTAAAAATCAGCCCGCCCACTTTATTCGCTAATCTCGCTCCGAACTGTAGGCCCATAGCGACCAAAAGTAGATGGTACAGTCTGGAAGACAGACACTTTATCAAGGCGGAAGTGGACAGACTCCTGCGGGAAGGCATTATTGAATGCAGTACCAGTCCGTGGCGTGCCCAAGTAGTCATAGTTAAAAATAGCGAAAAGAAACGGATGGTAATTGACTACAGCCAGACTGTTAATATTTATACCCAGCTGGACGCCTACCCTTTACCCCGCATATCAGAAATGGTCAACCAGATTGCGCAATACCGAGTCTTCTCGACTATCGACCTCAAATCCGCGTATCACCAGCTCCCCATTAGAACGGAGGACCGCCCGTACACCGCCTTTGAGGCGAACGGACGCCTCTACCATTTTCTCAGAGTGCCCTTCGGGGTAACAAATGGGGTCTCGGTCTTCCAACGTGAGATGGACCGCATGGTTGACGAGAATAAACTACAAGCTACCTACCCCTATCTGGACAATGTCACTATCTGCGGGCACAACCAGCAAGACCACGATCTAAATCTTGCGAGATTTTTAAAAACTGCCCTAAAGCTGAATCTAACCTACAACGAAGACAAATGTGTCTTCAACACAACCCGTCTCTGTATCCTCGGCTGTGTGGTGGAAGATGGGGTAATTGGACCGGACCCTGACCGATTACGCCCCCTAAAGGAACTGCCCCTGCCACACAATCCCAAAGCTTTAAAAAGGTGCCTGGGATTTTTTTCGTATTATGCCCAATGGGTGCCCAATTACTCTGATAAGGCCCGACCCCTCATTAAATCGACGTCCTTCCCACTATCAGCTGAAGCGCGGGAGGCTTTCACCAGTATCAAACAGGACATTGAAAGGGCTGCACTGTGTGCAGTGGACGAAAGCATCCCCTTTCAAGTCGAAAGTGATGCGTCAGACTTTGCCTTAGCTGCGACCCTCAATCAGGCTGGGAGACCTGTGGCCTTCTTCTCCCAAACCCTTCAGGGACCTGAAATCAGGCACTCTTCTGTCGAGAAGGAGGCACAGGCTATAGTGGAGGCAGTGCGGCACTGGAGACACTACCTAGCCGGCAAACGTTTCACCCTGCTCACCGACCAGCGGTCGGTGGCTTTCATGTTTAATAACAAACAAAGGGGGAAAATCAAGAATGACAAAATACTCAGGTGGAGGATCGAACTATCCACGTTCGACTATGATATTATGTACAGGCCGGGAGCCCTTAATGAACCCCCAGACGCCCTATCGCGGGGAATGTGTGCCAGCATTCATACGGACAAATTACAGGGTCTCCACAACGACCTCTGTCACCCAGGGGTCACCCGACTATACCATTTTATAAAGTCCCGCAATCTGCCCCACTCCATCGAGGAGGTCAGGGCAATGACCAGAGCCTGCCGCATCTGTGCGGAATGCAAGCCTCGTTTCTACAGGCCTGACCGTGCACACCTTATCAAAGCCACACGGCCATTCGAGCGCCTAAGTCTGGACTTCAAGGGACCCCTTCCCTCTGCTGACCGTAACGTATACTTCCTCAATATCATCGATGAATATTCCCGCTTCCCCTTTGCCATTCCCTGCCCAGATATGACCAGTGCCACGGTCATCAAGTGTCTCTGTAATCTATTCTGCATGTTTGGCATGCCGAACTACATACACAGCGATAGGGGGACGTCATTTATGAGTGACGAACTGCGCCAGTTCTTGCTCTCAAAGGGGATAGCCACTAGCAGAACCACTAGCTACAACCCCCGGGGTAATGGGCAAGTGGAAAGGGAGAATGCTACTGTTTGGAAGGCTGTCACGTTAGCCTTAAAGTCAAAAGGCCTTCCGACCTCCCGCTGGCAGGAAGTCCTCCCAGACGTGCTCCACTCCATAAGGTCTCTGTTATGTACAGCCACTAACGCTACCCCTCACGAAAAGATGTTCGTTTTCCCCCGGAAATCTACCTCGGGCATATCTCTACCCGCGTGGCTGACGTCTCCGGGGACAGTACTATTGCGGAAGCACGTGAGAGGCCATAAAACGGACCCCCTTGTGGAAAAGGTACAGCTCCTCCATGCAAACCCTCAGTACGCCTATATCGAATACTCTGACGGGCGAGAGGGCACTGTTTCCATAAAAGACCTCGCTCCCTCGGGGAGCGGAGAGAACGATGAGAGACTACCCGAGGAAGACCTACACCAAAAAGAGACAGGACGCCCAGAGGTATCAATACCCAACTTTAACCTGGAGGACACTGCAGATAACCTGGAAGACACTGCGGAGGCCCGGACAGCGGAGGAACCAGAATCCACTCCCCTAGAGGTACCCCAACCGGCTTTGCGCCGATCACTGAGAACCGCAAAACCTCCTGACAGACTCACTTATACCAACTTTTAAGAAACATCACCCCGATGGACTAAATCGAAAGAAGGGGTGAATGTAATGAAATCTGTTTGTCGTGCCTGTATTCATTTTGCACTCGTGTATATTACCCTCCCCCACACGGTGTATAGTTTCACTTCCTCTTCCCTGACTAACCTGGAATGTTCCAGGTCTTGGCTCTTGGCTCCGCCCCTGACTTCTCTTACTTAAAGATCCCAGGATCTGTATGACTCATTCCTGTGAGCCAGTCGGTGTGTTGAGATGTTAGCTCTGATCTTAGTGATTAAAAGCCAACTTGTTAAAGTCTATAACTTCTAGTTTTGTGGTTATTGAAGGCACATCACCCAGCTTCTACAGTCACTCCACATAACTGAAGTCCCTCATCCCTGGAATAATTCTGGTAAATCTCCTCTGCACCCTCTGCTTGACATCCTTCCTAAAGTGTGGTGCCCAGAATTGGACACAATACTCCAGTGGGGGCCGAACCAGTGATTGATATAAAGGCTTAGCACGACATCCATACCATTGTACTCTCTGCTCAAACACGCATTCTCATTCACAGAGAGTAAGGGGTAGAAATTGGATGGCTCGCCTGTCTGGTGCAACGAGGGCCAGTTTTTAGGTTAACATCCTGCGCCTGATTAGCACCCGGGATATTGGCACCGGCAGCTGCCCAGGCACCCATGGTGAGGCTCCGGCCCTGATCCGCTCAGGATAATTCAGCACTGGCTGCGGCCTAAGCAATGGCCGCTACCAAGGCCGGAGCACGCCTCCCAGCCCCACGGCACTCCCCTCTCTCCCTACCCCCACTCTGTGGTCCTTCCACCCTCCTCCCAGGATTTAACTTCAGTTAGGCCGGAGGCTCGGAATTCAAACCCTTCCAGTGGCTGAGCCGCCGGTCCCTGAGGCCAAATTATTGAAAAAAGGCCTGAGGCCCACAGTTTGAGGGGAGCCTGGGCCTCCCAGTCAGGAGTGAGTGTGAGAGTGAGTGTGTGTGTGTGAGAATGAGTGTGTTTGAGAGTGAGTGTGTGTGAGAGTGAGTCTGTGAGAGTGAGTGTGTTTGAGAGTGAGTGTGTGTGAGAGTGAGTGTGTGTGAGAGTGAGTGTGTGAGAATGAGTGTGTGTGTGTCAGAGAGTGAGTGTGTGTGAGAATGAGTGTGTGTGTGTCAGAGAGTGAGTGTGTGTGAGTGAGTGTGTGAGAGTGTGAGTGTGTGAGAGTGAGTGTGTCAGAGTGTGAGTGTGTGAGAGTGAGTGGGTGAGAGTGAGTGTGTGAGAGTGTGTGTGTGAGAGTGAGTGTGTGAGAGTGAGTGTGTGAGAGTGAGTGTGTGTGTGAGTATGAGTGTGTGTAAGTGAGTGTGTGTGTGTGTGTGAGAGTGAGAGTGAGTGTGTGAGAGTGAGTGTGAGTGTGTGAGTGAGAGTGTGTGTGTGAGAGTGAGAGTGAGTGTGTGAGAGTGAGTGTGAGTGTGTGTGAGAGTGAGTGTGAGTGTGTGTGTGTGTGTGAGAGTGAGTGTGTGTGTGTGTGAGAGTGAGTGAGTGAGTGTGTGTGAGAGTGAGTGTGAGTGAGTGTGTGAGAGTGAGTGTGTGTGTGAGAGTGAGTGTGTGAGAGTGAGTGTGTGTGTGAGAGTGAGAGTGAGTGTGTGAGAGTGTGTGTGTGAGAGTGAGAGTGAGTGTGTGAGAGTGTGTGTGTGAGAGTGAGTGTGTGAGTGTGAGTGTGTGAGTGAGAGTGTGTGTGTGAGAGTGAGAGTGAGTGTGTGAGAGTGAGTGTGAGCGTGTGAGAGTGAGAGTGAGTGTGTGAGAGTGAGTGTGAGAGTGAGTGTGTGAGTGAGAGTGTGAGTGTGTGAGTGAGTGTGTTAGAGTGAGTGTGAGTGTGTGTGTGAGAGTGAGAGTGAGTGTGTGAGAGTGAGAGTGAGTGTGTGAGAGTGAGAGTGATTGTGTGAGTGTGTGTGTGTGAGAGTGAGTGAGTGTGTGTGTGAGAGTGAGTGTGTGAGAGTGAGTGTGTGAGTGAGAGCGTGTGTGTGAGAGTGAGTGTGTGTGTGAGAGTGAGTGTGTGTGTGAGAGTGAGTGTGAGTGAGTGAGAGTGTGTGTGTGAGAGTGAGAGTGAGTGTGTGTGTGAGAGTGAGAGTGAGTGTGTGAGAGTGAGTGTGAGTGTGTGTGTGAGAGTGAGTGTGTGTGTGAGAGTGAGTGTGTGTGTGAGAGTGAGTGTGAGTGAGGGTGTATGTGTGAGAGTGTGTGTGAGAGTGAGTGTGAGAGTGTGTGTGTGAGAGTGAGAGTGAGTGTGTGAGAGTGAGTGTGAGTGTGTGTGTGAGAGTGAGTGTGAGTGTGTGTGTGAGAGTGAGTGTGAGTGTGTGTGTGAGAGTGAGTGTGAGTGTGTGTGTGAGAGTGAGTGTGAGTGTGTGTGTGAGAGTGAGTGTGTGTGTGAGAGTGTGTGTGAGAGTGAGTGTATGTGTGAGAGTGTGTGTGAGAGTGAGTGTGAGTGAGGGTGTATGTGTGAGAGTGTGTGTGAGAGTGAGTGTGAGTGAGGGTGTATGTGTGAGAGTGTGTGTGAGAGTGAGTGTGAGTGAGGGTGTATGTGTGAGAGTGTGTGTGGTTGCTCTGTGTTTGTCGTGGTTGCCTGTGATACACCTTCTAGTCTGGTTCACAGAATGGCGACAGTTGCGTCTCCCCTCCTGGGACCGAACCTGTGCCCCCCACCCCTCGCGGGCTGACTCCAGCCTGTGATCAGTGTCTTATCCTCGATCTCTCTCTCACTGGCCCTTGCTGAGAATGCACCTCACCAGCCTGAGCTCCAAGTGCAGTGCCAGGCATTAATAAACATGAGCATAAACTCTATCCTGCGCCAAATTGTAGATGTAATTGGTCTCTGGTCAGGCACCAGATTGAAGAGCTGCACTAATGCGAGTATAATGAATATAGTGAGGACTTGAGGGTTTTCGCAATGTATATCACTGCTGCACAGAGGCGGAAAAGCCAGGTAATGAGCTTGGCAGAGACCCTGACAGCGTGCTGTTCATGTCACGTTGGTGATTCAAGCTTTCTCTATGGCCCACCAGCACATCGTGAGGAGCAAAGGTTTCTTTTTGATTGGCGACATATATTGTAAACGGATTACGTTGGCTTTGAATTGGAGTGAAGACGGTATCACAGATCCCGGGCAAAGTTTACAAAGCCCCTTCTCTCACTGCCCCTTCCTCATGGAGCACTGCTTTAACAAAATCTTCCCCTACCACGCCAGCCCTGCAATCGTTTTAACGATGAAAGCTTTGTAACTGCACCATCAGGTGGGGTACTGAGCCTAACGGATCAGGAAGATCCCAGGTTGTGTCCTGGAGCCCTGCTGAAGTGGGGAGTATCGGCCCTGATTGGACTGGGGTGCTTCAATTAGTCCCAGTGCTCCTGATCACTGTCCAATAACCACCCTTAGAAAGTGTCTGTGCGTACGTGTGTGTGGGAGAAGTTAAACCGAGGCCCCGTCTGCTCTCTCAGGTGGACGTAAAAGATCTAACGGCCACTATTTTGAAGAAGAGCAGGGGGAGTTCTCCCTGGTGTCCTGAAGCCAATATTTATCCCTCAACCAACATCACTAAAACAGATTATCTGGTCATTATCACATTGCTGTTTGTGGGAGCTTGCTGTGCGCAAATTGGCTGCTGCGTTTCCCACATTACAACACTGACTACACTTCAAACAGTGCTTCATTGGCTGTGAAGATCTTTTGGGCATCCTGAGGTCGTGACATCCCGCGTCTTTCTTTACGTGAGTGCGCAAGGGCGGGAGTCTGTGTGCGGAGTCTGTGCGCGGGGAGTCTGTGCGCGGGGAGTCTGTGTGCGGGGAGCCTGTGTGCGGGGAGCCTGTGTGCGGGGAGCCTATGTAGATGGAGTCTGTGTGCGGGGAGTCTGTGCGCGGGGAGTCTGTGCGCGGGGAGTCTGTGTGGATGGAGTCTGTGTGCGGGGAGTCTGTGTGCGGGGAGCCTGTGTGCGGGGAGCCTGTGTGCGGGGAGTCTGTGTGCGGGGAGTCTGTGTGCGGGGAGCCTGTGTGGATGGAGTCTGTGTGCGGGGAGTCTGTGTGCGGGGAATCTGTGTGGATGGAGTCTGTGCGCGGGGAGTCTGTGTGCGGGGAGCCTGTGTGGATGGAGTCTGTGTGTGGGGGGTCTGTGTGCGGGGAGTCTGTGTGCGGGGAGTCTGTGTGCGGGGAGTCTGTGTGCGGGGAGCCTGTGTGGATGGAGTCTGTGTGTGGGGGGTCTGTGTGTGGGGGGTCTGTGTGCGGGGAGTCTGTGTGCGGGGAGCCTGTGTGCGGGGAGTCTGTGTGCGGGGAGCCTGTGTGGATGGAGTCTGTGTGCGGGGAGCCTGTGTGCGGGGAGCCTGTGTGCGGGGAGCTTGTGTGCGGGGAGCCTGTGTGCGGGGAGTCTGTGTGCGGGGAGTCTGTGTGCGGGGAGCCTGTGTGCGGGGAGCTTGTGTGCGGGGAGCCTGTGTGCGGGGAGCCTGTGTGCGGGGAGCTTGTGTGCGGGGAGCCTGTGTGCGGGGAGCCTGTGTGCGGGGAGCCTGTGTGCGGGGGGTCTGTGCGTGGGGAGCCTGTGCGCGGGGAGCCTATGTGGATGGAGTCTGTGCGCGGGGAGTCTGTGCGCGGGGAGTCTGTGTGCGGGGAGCCTGTGTGCGGGGAGTCTGTGTGTGGGGGGTCTGTGTGCGGGGAGTCTGTGTGCGGGGAGCCTGTGTGCGGGGAGTCTGTGTGCGGGGAGTCTGTGTGCGGGGAGCCTGTGTGGATGGAGTCTGTGTGTGGGGAGCCTGTGTGCGGGGAGCTTGTGTGCGGGGAGCCTGTGTGCGGGGAGCCTGTGTGCGGGGAGTCTGTGTGTGGGGGGTCTGTGCGCGGGGAGCCTGTGCGCGGGGAGCCTATGTGGATGGAGTCTGTGCGCGGGGAGTCTGTGCGCGGGGAGTCTGTGTGCGGGGAGCCTGTGTGCGGGGAGCCTGTGTGCGGGGAGTCTGTGCGCGGGGAGTCTGTGCGCGGGGAGTCTGTGTGGATGGAGTCTGTGTGCGGGGAGCCTGTGCGCGGGGAGTCTGTGCGCGGGGAGCCTGTGCGCGGGGAATCTGTGCGCGGGGAGTCTGTGCGCGGGGAGTCTGTGTGGCTGCGCATGGACATGGGGCTCAAGTGTGATGGTCCCCAGGGTATTATTGGGCTGGGCCAGAATCTGCCCCAGTGTGAGTCACGTCTTCAGGAGAGGAGGGGAGACCGCTGGCTGGGAACATGGAGTAAGAGGACAATCGGACTCACCGGCAGTCAGCCAGAGCTGGTCTGGTGAGTGAAACTCTGCTGGTCTGAAACACAGAACCAATCAGGAACTCACTAACAAGGTTAGTGCAGGGGATTTTTGTCAATTTTCTTGTTCACAAGATGGGATCTGAAGTTAATTCCTGTGAGATCTGTTAATCTGTACGTTCATTTACTGTCTGTAAAGTAAAGCAGTTTAATGATTTGCACCAAAGTGTCTGAGTATAGTGTTCCAGTCGACCCACAAAGACTGGAGAAGCACCGCCTGAGCAGACACATGCTCCAGTACAGCTCATCGGCAGCACTCTGTTTATAGTCAACAGACAGCTTAAACGGTCTGAACAAAACAACAACTTCCATTTATACAGCGCCTTTAATGTAGTAAAACGTCCCAAGGGGCTTCACAGGAGCGATTATCAGACAAAATCTGACAGCAAGCCACGTAAGGAGATATTAAGACAGATGACCAAACGCTTGGTCAAAGAGATAGGTTTTACAGAGTGCTTTAAAGGAGGGCGGAGAGGTTTACGGAGGGATTTCCAGAGCTTAGGGCCCAGGCAGCTGAAGGCACGGCCACCAATGGTGGAGCGATGGAAATCGGGGATGCTCAAGAGGCCAGAATTGGAGGAGCGCAGAGATCTCGGGGGGTGTGGGGCTGGAGGAGGTTACAGAGATAGGGAGGGGCGATGCCAGGGAGGGATTTCAACACAAGGATGAGAATTTTAAAATCGAGGCGTTGCCGGACCGGGAGCCCGTGTAGGTGTCAGCTATGTCCTTCAGGACTTGGCCAGCTCAGTCAGTAGTGGTGCTGCCGAGCCACTCTTGGTGATGGACATTGAAGTCCCCCACCCAGAGTACATTCTGTGCCCTTGCTACTCTCAGTGCTTCTTCCAAGTGGTGTTCAACATGGGGGCGTACTGATTCATCAGCTGAGGGAGGGCGGTAGGTGGTAATCAGCAGGAGGTTTCCTTGCCCATGCTTGGCCTGAAGCCATGAGACTTCATGGGGTCCGGAGTCAATGTTGAAGACTCCCAGGGCCACTCCTTCCCCACTGTATACCACTGTACTGCCACCCCTGGTGGGTCTGTCCTGCTGGTGGGACAGGATATACCCAGGGATGGTGTTGGAGGAGTTTGGGACATTGGCTGAAAGGTATGATTCTGTGAGTATGACTGTGTCAGGTTGTTGCTTGACTAGTCTGTGCTCTCCCAATTTTGGCACAAGTCCGCAGATGTTGGCGAGGAGGATTTTGCAGGGTCGGCTGGGCTGGGTGTGCCGTTGTTGTGTCCGTAGCCGGTGCCGAGGTCGATGCCGGGTGGTCTGTCCGGTTTCATTCTCATTAGTAGCGGTTTTTACCGGCCATTTCAGAGGGCAGTTAAGAGTCAACCACACTGGTGTGGGACTGGAGTCACATATAGGCCAGACCGGGTAAGGACAGATTTCCTTCCCTGAAGGACATTAGTGAACCAGATGAGTTTTTACAACAATCCGGTAGTTTCATGGTCACCATTACTGACACTAGCTTTTTATTCCAGATTTATTTAATTCATTGAATTTAAATTCCCAGCTGCCGTGGTGGGATTTGAACTCGCGTCTCCGGATTACTCGCCCAGCGACATAACCACAATGTTACCGTACCCACTAATATAATGGGAGGGGTGTCCCTGTGGGGGTGAGGTGTAGAAATGTCTGTTTCTTCCTGATGAACAGCCTGTCCATTCAGTGTTATTACAGCTTCTAATAACGACACAGCTTCATATAATCAACAGGAGGGAGACCTTCAGAGTCTTTCATTATTTCCCTCAATGGAACTAATGATTCCATTGACCATTCTGCACTGTCACAAACAGGTATTTATGTCTCTTTTAGGTTATTGATTTGAATTCCTTATTCTGACTAATTGTACAAATAGGTTTAACACCAGTTACTGTTCGCTGTTTACCGAATTTATTCTTGGGTTATGGGTGTTGCTGGCAAGGCCGGCATTTATTGCCTATCCTTAATTGCCCTTGAGAAGGTGGTGGTGGTCCGCCGCCTTGAACCGCTGCAGTCCGTGTGGTGAAGGTGCTCCCACAGGGCTGTTAGGGAGGGAGTTCCAGGATTTTGACCCAGCGACGATGAAGGATCGGCGATATATTTCCCAGTCAGGATGGTGTGTGACTTGGAGGGGAACTTGGAGGTGGTGGTGTTCCCATGCGCCTGCTGCCCTTGTCCTTCTAGGTGGAAGAGGTCATGGGTTTGGGAGGTGCTGCCGAAGAAGCCTTGGCGAGTTGCTGCAGTGCATCTTGTAGATGGTGCACACTGCAGTCACGGTGCGCCGGTGGTGGAGGGAGTGAATGTTTAAGGTGGTGGATGGGGTGCCAATCAAGCGGGCTGCTTTGTCCTGGATGCCGTCGAGCTTCTTGAGTGTTGTTATAGCTGCACTCATCCAGGTAAGTGGAGAGTATTCCATCAGACTCCTGAGTTGTGCCTTGCACATCCCCGATTTTAATCGCTCCACCATTGGTGGCCGTGCCTTCAGCTGCCTGGGCCCTAAGCTCTGGAATTCCCTCCCTAAACCTCTCCGCCTCTCTCTCCTCCTTTAAGACACTCCTTAAAACCGACCTCTTTGACCAAGCTTTTGGTCACCTGTCCTAATATATCCTTGTGTGGCTCGGTGTCAGATTCTGTCTGATAATCGCCCCTGTGAAGCACCCTGGGAAGTTTTACTACAATAAAGGCACTATATAAATGCAAGTTGTTGTTGTAGATGGTGGCGAGGCTTTGGGGGAGTCAGGAGCCCCCTTCGGTCTCGCGGTCTGATTGCTCCTATTTGATGTGGGGGGGGGGACCCGGACGGATTGCCTGAATCAGTGGGGAACTGTGTGGGTGATAGTGAGTCTCCGATGGTTTCCAAATGCTAATGTTGATTGAGGGCAAACACTGGGTTGTTTCCCGTTGTATAATATCGTCGATGGGTGAACCTATCACAGACATGTCAAACAGGGCAACAAGCTTCCCCATGCAATTGACAAAGAATGGTAAACTGTAAGGGGAACACATAGACGTTTCTGTGGACGCAGACGTGACTCCAGGATGGTTTGTTGCCTCCCTGGTGCCAGGGTCAAGGATGTCATTGAGCAGCTGCAGGACATTCTGAAGGGGGAGGGTGAACAGCCAGAGGTCGTGGTCCATATCGGTACCAACGACATAGGCAGAAAGAGGAACAAGGTCCTGCAAGCAGAATATAGGGAGCTAGGAAATAAATTAAAAAGCAGGACCTCAAAGGTAGTAATCTCAGGATTACTCCCAGTGCCACGTGGTAGCGAGAGCAGAAATAGGAGAATAGACCAGATGAATGCCTGGCTGGAGAGATGGTGTAGGAGGGAGGGATTTAAATTCCTGAGGCATTGGGACCGATTCTGGGGAAGATGGGACCTGTACAAGTTGGACGGGTTACACCTCGGCAGAAACGGGACCAACATCCTCGCAGGGGGGTTTGCTAGTGCTGTTGGGAAGGATTTAAACTAGTTTGTCAGGGGGCTGGGAACCTAAGTGTGGGCCCAGAACGGAGAGAAACAAAGCTGGACGTGCAAGTTAGAAAAGTAGTCAGCAAAACTAGTCGGGAGCAGAAACAAAGGCCAACAGTAAAGAGGGTCAAAGTGCAGAAAAATATTAAACAGGCAACGTTGAAGGCACTTTATCTAAATGCACGTAGCATTCGCAACAAGGTGGATAAATTAATGGCACTAATGAAATAAATGGGTATGATGTAATTGCCATTACAGAGACAGGTTGCAGGGTAACCAAAGCTGGGAACTGAATGTTCCAGGGTACTCAACATTTAGGAAGGACAGACAAAAAGGAAAAGGAGGTGGCGTAGCGCTGTTGATAAGGGATGAGATCGGTACAGTAGAGATAAAAGACCTTGGCTTGACAGATCGTAATGTAGAACTGGAATCAGTTTGGGTGGAGCTAAGAAACAGCAAAGGGCAGAAAACATTGGTGGGAGTTGTGTATAGGCCACCAAACAGTAGTGGTAATGTAGGGCACAGTATCAATCAAGAGATTAGAAGTGCATGTAACAAGGGCAATACGGTAATCATGGGGGACTTTAATCTACATACTGACTGGGCAAATCAAATTACCACTAATGGTGTGGAGGACGAATTCTTGGAATACATGCGAGATGGTTTCCTGGATCAGTATGTGGAGGAACCAACCAGGGAACAGGCTATTCTGGATCTGGTACTGTGCAATGAGAAAGGGCTAATCAATAATCTTGTGGTAAAGGGGCCTTTAGGGACAAGTGACCATAATATGATTGAATTTTATATTAAGTTTGAGAGTGATGTAGTCCAATCTGAAACTAAGGTCTTCAATCTAAACAGAGGAAACTACAAGGGTATGAGGGACAAGTTGGCCATGGTAGATTGGGAGACTACACTAAAAGGTATGAAGGTGGACATACAATAGCTAACATTCAAGGAAATAATGCATAATTTGCAACAAACATATATTCCATTAGGGCATAAAAACCCAAAAGGAAAAGTGATCCAACCATGGCTAACAAAAGAAATTAAAGCTAGTATTAAGTCAAAGGAGGAAGCTTATAAAGTTGCCAGAAAAAGCAATCAGCCTGAGGATTGGGATCTTTTTAGAAATCAGCAAAGGGGGACCAAGAAATTGATAAAGAAAGGGAAAATGGAATATGAGCACAAACTAGTGAAAAATATAAAAACGGATTGTAAGAGCTTCAATAGGTATGTGAAAAGGAAAAGACTGGCGAAGGTAAATGTAGGTCCTTTACAGTCAGAGACGGGAGAATTTATAATGGGGAATGAGGAAGTGGCAGAGAAATTAAATAATTGTGCCTCCACAGAGGACGACACAAAAAACCTCCCAGAAATACGAGAAATCCAAGGGTGTGACGAGAATGAGAAACTTAAAGAAATTATTATTAGTAAAAAAACAGTACTAGCAAAATTACTGGGACTAAAAGTCGACAAATCCCAAGGACCAGATGACCTACATCCTAGGGTTTTGAAAGAGATGGCCATTGGAATAGTGGACGCATTGGTTGTCATCTTCCAAAATTCTATAGATTCTGGAACGGTCCCTGCAGATTGGAGGATAGCAAATGTAACCCCGCTATTTAAGAAAGGAGGGAGAGAGAAAACGGGGAACTACAGACCTGTTAGCCTCACATCAGTAGTTGGGAAAATGCTGGAATCTATTATAAAGGATGCAATAACTGGGCACTTAGAAACTAATAGTAAGATTGGGCAGAGTCAACATGGATTTATGAAAGGGAAATCCTGTTTGACAAACCTATTGGCGTTCTTTGAGGATGTAACTAGTGGAGTAGACAAAGGGGAACCGGTAGATGTGGTGTATCTGGATTTTCAGAAGGCCTTCGATAAGGTCCCACACAAGAGGTTGGTGAACAAAATTAGGGCACATGGAATTGGGGTTAATATACTAGCATGGATTGAGAATTGGTTAACAGACAGAAAACAAAGAGTAGGGATAAACGGGTCTTTTTCAGGATGGCAGGCTATGACTAGTGGGGTACCGCAAGGATCAGTGCCTGGGCCCCAGCTAGTCACAATCTATATCAATGATTTGGATGAGGGGATTAAATGTAACATTTCCAAATTTGCTGATGATACAGGTACACTATCCCTTATCCGAAAGCCTTGGGACCAGCTGAGTTTCGGTTTTCAGAATTTTTCGGATTTCAGAAGGTATTATTAGAAGACTGGGAAATTTGTATTTAATATAAATTTTAAAAGTGCAGGCTACCTCTTGCGACTGTTCCGTGTCTCATTCCCCTTCCTGCTTCTCTGGAAAGCCGGATATCGGCTGACTCCTACTAAGCTGGCCCGCAAATCAGGTCGGGTGGGGGGGGGGAGAAAAGAATATCGGACGGGCCGCGGTTCAGGTCGGGGTCGGGGGGGTCCGGGGGGGGGGGAGGTCGGGGGGGGTCCGGGGGGGGGTCGGGGTCGGGGGGGGGGTCCAGGGGTGAGTCGGGGGAGAGAAGAATATCGGACGGGCCGCGGTTCAGGTCGGGGTCGGGGGGGTCCGGGGGGGGGGGAGGTCGGGGGGGGTCCGGGGGGGGGTCGGGGTCGGGGGGGGGGTCCAGGGGCGAGTCGGGGGAGAGAAGAATATCGGACGGGCCGCGGTTCGGGTCGGGGTCGGGGGGGTCCGGGGGGGGGGTCGGGGTTGGGGGGGGGGTCCAGGGGCGTGTCGGGGGAGAGAAGAATATCGGACGGGCCGCGGTTCGGGTCGGGTCGGGAGAAAAGAATATCGGACGGGTCGGGTCGGGTGTGGGGGGGGGAGAAAAGAATACCGGACGGGCCGCAGGTCGGGTCGGGGGAGAAAAGAATATCGGACAGGCCGCTGCAGCTATCGGGCGGGCCGCTGTATTGTTGGGTTCACTCTCCCGGTACCTCCTTCACACTGCCCGGCTCGGCCTGCAATCCACTACCCAGGAGGGAACTCTGTGACCCTCTGCCCTGCTCAGCGTAAGTTGTGCGCCACTCTGGTCATGTCATGCGCACGACTTACGCTGAACGAAAAAACTTTCGGTTTTTAGAGGTTTTCGGTTTTCGGAAGTTCGGATAAAGGATAGTCTACCTGTACAAAGCTAGGTGGCAGTGTCAGTTGCGAAGAGGATGTGAAGAGGCTTCAAGGGGATCTCGACAGGCTCAGCGAGTGGGCGAGAACATGGCAGATGGAATATAATGTGGATAAATGAGAAGTTATCCACTTTGGTAGAAAAAACAGAAAGGCAGAGTATTTCCTAAATGGTGAAAGATTGGGGAATGCAGATGCTCAAAGGGATCTGGGTGTCCTTGTACATGAGTCACTGAAAGTGAATGTGCAGGTGCAGCAAGCCATTAGGAAGGCAAATGGTATACTGGCCTTCATTAC
This sequence comes from Somniosus microcephalus, assembly GCF_052327205.1. Lineage (NCBI taxonomy): Eukaryota > Metazoa > Chordata > Chondrichthyes > Squaliformes > Somniosidae > Somniosus > Somniosus microcephalus. Next base: position 38,091,885 of record NC_141018.1, read on the forward strand.
AAGAGGATTTGAGTACAGGAGTAAAGAAGTCTTACTCCAATTATATAGGGCCTTGGTGAGACCACACCTGGAGTACTGTGTACAATTTTGGTCTCCTTACCTAAGGAAGGATATACTTGCCATAGAGGGAGTGCAACGAAGGTTCACGAGATTGATTCCTGGGATGGCGGGACTGCCGTATGAGAAGAGATTGAGTAAACTAGGCCTGTATTCTCTTGAATCCAGAAGAATCAGAGGGGATCTCATTGAAGCATACAAAATTATTACAGGGCTTGATAGGGTGGATACTGGGAGAATGTTTCCTTTGGCTGGGAAGTCTAGAACCAGGGGCCACGGCCTCAGGATAAAGGGTAGGCCATTCAGGACTGAGATGAGGAGAAATTTCTTCACACAGAGGGTGGTGAATCTTTGGAATTCTCTACCCCAGAGGGCTGTGGAGGCTCAGTCATTGGGTATATTCAAAACAGAAGTCGATCGATTTCTGACTAGTAAGGGCATCAAGGGATATGGCGATAGGGCCGGTGAATGGAGTTGAGGTCGAAGATCAGCCATGATCTCATTGAATGGCGGAGCAGGCTCGAGGGGCTGAATGGCCGACTCCTGCTCCTATTTCTTATGTTCTTATGTCTGAGACAGAAATGGAAGGGCGGAGTTATTGACCGGGCTTTGTCTCAGTATATCCTCAGAGGGTTTGGAATTATCTTTCTGTGCGTGACTTTAATTCCTGGAGCCTCCAAGGCATTCCTGGACATTCGGCAATCCGAACCCATACACCACCCAAAAAATCTATCAATCTCAGTTTTAAAATGTTCAAATGACGCCCCTTCCTCCAGCATCCTCAGTGGGGAGAGAGTTCCAGATTTCCACTACCCCTTGTGTGAAGAAGTGCTTCCTGACATCACCCCTGAATGGCCTGGCTCTGATTTTAAGGTCTGAGAGAGAAAGGCTGCAGAAGGCAGTCCCGGCCCTAGGCCGGAGGTTCCTTGGCTGCAGGAAATACTGCTTGTAATTACAGCCGACCCCCACCAGAGGGGGGCCTTTGAATAGATATTCTGCTCAACCTCAAAATGCCACTGGGGTTTTTTTCAAATTTAAAAGCTCTGCTTTCTGTCGCTGTCGCAGAAAGCTGGATTCACGCTGGAACGCTAAAGCTCCAACAAACCAACCTCATTTTCTTTCATTCAAAAGAAAGAGCAGCCCAAAACAAAGACTCGCATTTCTTCCGCGCCTTTCCCCACCTCAGGACGTCCCGAAGCGCTTCACAACCAATGCAGTGCTTCTGAAGAGTGGTCATGGTTTGCAATGTGGGAAACGTGGCAGCCAATTTGCAAACAGCAGGATCCCACAAACAGCAATGTGTTAATGACTGGACAGTGCAGTACTGAGGGAGCGCTGCACTGTCGGAGGGGCAGTACTGAGGGAGCGCCGCACTGTCGGAGGGGCAGTACTGAGGGAGCGCCGCACTGTCGGAGGGGCAGTATTGAGGGAGCTCCGCACTGTCGGAGGGGCAGTATTGAGGGAGCTCCGCACTGTCGGAGGGGCAGTACTGAGGGAGCGATGCACTGTCGGAGGGGCAGTACTGAGGGAGCGCTGCACTGTCGGAGGGGCAGTACTGAGGGAGCACCGCACTGTCGGAGGGGTAGTACTGAGGGAGCGATGCACTGTCGGAGGGGCAGTACTGAGAGAGCGCCGCACTGTCGGAGGGGCAGTACTGAGGGAGCGCCGCACTGTCGGAGGGGCAGTATTGAGGGAGCTCCGCACTGTCGGAGGGGCAGTACTGAGGGAGCGATGCACTGTCGAAGGGGCAGTACTGAGGGAGCGCTGCAATGTCGGAGGGGCAGTACTGAGGGAGCGCCGCACTGTCGGAGGGGTTGTACTGAGGGAGCGATGCACTGTCGGAGGGGCAGTACTGAGGGAGCGCCGCACTGTCGGAGGGGCAGTACCGAGGGAGCGCCGCACTGTCGGAGGTGTAGTACTGAGGGAGCGATGCACTGTCGGAGGGGCAGTACTGAGGGAGCGCTGCACTGTCGGAGGGGCAGTACTGAGGGAGTGATGCACTGTCGGAGGGGCAGTACTGAGGGAGCGCCGCACTGTCGGAGGGGCAGTGCTGAGGGAGCGCCGCACTGTCGGAGGGGCAGTGCTGAGGGAGCGCTGCACTGTCGGAGGGGCAGTGCTGAGGGAGCGCCGCACTGTCGGAGGGACAGTACTGAGGGAGCGCCGCAATGTCGGAGGGGCAGTACTGAGGGAGCGCCGCACTGTCGGAGGGGCAGTACTGAGGGAGCGCCGCACTGTCGGAGGGACAGTACTGAGGGAGCGCCGCACTGTCGGAGGGGCAGTACTGAGGGAGCGCTGACCTCAGTACTGCCCCTCCGACAATGCAGCGCTCCCTCAGTACTGCCCCACCAACAGTGCGGCGCTCCCTCAGTACTGCCCCTCCGACAATGTAGCGCTCCCTCAGTACTGCCCCTCCGACAGTGCAGCGCTCCCTCAGTACTGCCCCACCAACAGTGCGGCGCTCCCTCAGTACTGCCCCTCCGACAATGTAGCGCTCCCTCAGTACTGCCCCTCCGACAGTGCAGCGCTCCCTCAGTACTGCCCCACCAACAGTGCGGCGCTCCCTCAGTACTGCCCCTCCGACAATGCGGCGCTCCCTCAGTACTGCCCCTCCGACAGCGCGACACTCCCTCAGTACTGCCCCACCAACAGTGCGGCGCTCGCTCAGTACTGCCCCTCCGACAATGTGGCGCTCCCTCAGTACTGCCCCTCCGACAGTGCGGCGCTCCCTCAGTACTGCCCCTCCGACAGTGCAGCGCTCCCTCAGTACTGGCCCTCCGACATTGCAGCGCTCCCTCAGTACTGCCCCTCCGACAATGCATCGCTCCCTCAGTACTGCCCCTCCGACAGTGCAGCACTCCCTCAGTACTGGCCCTCCGACATTGCAGCGCTCCCTCAGTACAGCCCCTCCGACAATGCATCGCTCCCTCAGTACTGCCCCTCCGACAGTGCAGCAGTCCCTCAGTACTGACCCTCCGATAGTGCAGCTCCCTCAGTACTGCCCCTCTGACAGTGCGGCACTCCCTCAGTACTGTCCCTCCGCCAATGCAGCGCACCCTCAGCACTGCCCCTCCGAGAGTGCGGCACTCCCTCAGTACTGGCCCTCCGACAGTGCGGCTCTCCCTCAGTACTGCCGCTCCAATATTGCAGCACTCCCACAGTACTGCCCCTCCGACAGTGTGGCCCTCCCTAAGTACTGCCCCTCCGACAGTGCGTCTCTCCCTCAGTACTGCCCCTCTGACAGTGCAGCCCTCCCTCAGTACTGCCCCTCCGACAGTGCGGCGCTCCCTCAGTACTGCCCCTCCAACAGTGCGGCGCTCCCTCTTTACCGCCCCTCTGACAGTGCAGCGCTCCCTCAGTACTGCCCCTCCGACAGTGCAGCACTCCCTCAGTACTGCCCCTCCGACAGTGCAGAGCCTCCTCAGTACTGCCCCTCCAACAGTGCAGCGCTCCCTCAGTAGTGCCTCTCTGACAGTGCAGCGCTCCAGTACTGGCCCTTCGACATTGCAGCACTCCCTCGGTACTGCTCCTCCGACAGTGCAGAGCTCCCTCAGTACTGACCCTCCGACAGTACAGCGCTCCTTCAGTACTGTCCCTCCAACAGTGCAGCACTCCTTCAGTACTGTCCCTCCAACAGTGCAGCAGTCCCTCAGTACTGACCCTCCGATAGTGCAGTGCTCCCTCAGTACTGGCCCTCCGACAGTGCGTCACTCCCTGAATACTGACCCTCCGACAGTGTGGCGCTCCCTCAGTCATGCCCCTTCGACAGTGCAGCGCTCCATCTGTACTGCCCCTCCGCCTGTGCAGTGCTCCCTCAGTATTGGCCCTCCGACACTGCAGAGCTCCCTCAGTACTGAACCTTCGACAGTCCAGCGCTCCATTAGTACTGCCGCTCCGACATTGCAGCACTCCCTCTGCACTGCTCCTCCGACAGTGCAGTGCTCCCTCAGTACTGAAACTCCGACACTGCAGCGCTCCCTCAGTACCTCCCCTCCGACAGTGCGGCGCTCCCTCAGTACCGCCCCTCCGACTGTGCGGCGCTCCCTCAGTACTGCCCCTCCGACAGTGCAGCACTCCCTCAGTACTGCCCCTCCAACAGTGCGGCACACCCTCAGTACTGCCCCTCTGACAGTGCGGCGCTCCCTCAGTACAGCCCCTCCGACAGTGCAGCACTCCCTCGGTTCTGACACTCCGACAGTGCATCGCTCCCACAGTACTGCCCCTCCGACAGTGTGGCCCTCCCTCAGTACTGCCCCTCCGACAGTGCGTCGCTTCCTCAGTACTGCCCCTCTAACAGTGCAGTGCTCCCTCGGTACTGACCCTCCGACAGTGCGGTACTCCCTCAGTACTGCCCCTCCAACAGTACAGTGCTCCCTCATTATTGCCCCTCTGACAGTGCAGCCCTCCCTCAGTACTGCCCCTCCGACAGTGCGGCGTTCCCTCAGTACTGCCCCTCCAACAGAGCAGCACTCCCTCAGTACTGCCCCTCCAACAGTGCAGCGCTCCCTCAGTACTGCCTATCTGACAGTGCAGCGCTCCAGTACTGGCCCTCCGACAGCGCAGCACTCCCTCGGTACTGCTCCTCCGACAGTGCAGAGCTCCCTCAGTACTGACCCTCCGACAGTACAGCACTCCTTCAGCACTGTCCCTCCAACAGTGCAGCAGTCCCTCAGTACTGACCCTCCGATACTGCAGTGCTCCCTCAGTACTGGCCCTCCGACAGTGCAGCGCTCCCTCAGTACTGCCGCTCCGACAGTGCAGCGCACCCTCAGTACTGGCCCTCCAACAGTGCGGCACTCCCTCAGTACTGGCCCTCCGACAGTGCGGCTCTCCCTCAGTACTGCCGCTCCAATATTGCAGCGCTCCCTCGGTACTGCTCCTCCGACAGTGCAGAGCTCCCTCAGTACTGCTCCTCCGACAGTCCAGCGCTCCCTCTGCACTGCTCCTCCGACAGTGCAGAGCTCCCTCAGTACTGAACGTCTGACAGTGCAGCGCTCCCTCAGTACCACCCCTCCGACAGTGCGGCGCTCCCTCAGTACCGCCCCTCCGACAGTGCAGCGCTCCCTCAGTACTGCCCCTCCAACAGTGCGGCACACCCTCAGTACTGCCCCTCTGACAGTGCGGCGCTCCCTCAGTACTGCCCCTCTGACAGTGTGGCCCTCCCTCAGTACTGCCCCTCTGACAGTGCGTCTCTCCCTCAGTACTGCCCTTCCGACAGTGCAGTGCTCCCTCAGTACTGCCCCTCCAACAGTGCAGCCCTCCCTCATTACTGCCCCTCCGACAGTGCGGCGCTCCCTCAGTACCGCCCCTCTGACAGTGCGGCGCTCCCTCAGTACTGCCCCTCCAACAGAGCAGCACTCCCTCAGTACTGCCCCTCCAACAGTGCAGCGCTCCCTCAGTACTGCCTATCTGACAGTGCAGCGCTCCAGTACTGGCCCTCCGACAGTGCAGCACTCCCTCGGTACTGCTCCTCCGACAGTGCAGAGCTCCCTCAGTACTGACCCTCCGACAGTACAGCACTCCTTCAGTACTGTCCCTCCAACAGTGCAGCAGTCCCTCAGTACTGACCCTCCGATACTGCAGTGCTCCCTCAGTACTGGCCCTCCGACAGTGCAGCGCTCCCTCAGTACTGCCGCTCCGACAGTGCAGCGCACCCTCAGTACTGGCCCTCCAACAGTGCGGCACTCCCTCAGTACTGGCCCTCCGACAGTGCGGCTCTCCCTCAGTACTGCCGCTCCAATATTGCAGCGCTCCCTCGGTACTGCTCCTCCGACAGTGCAGAGCTCCCTCAGTACTGCTCCTCCGACAGTCCAGCGCTCCCTCTGCACTGCTCCTCCGACAGTGCAGAGCTCCCTCAGTACTGAACGTCTGACAGTGCAGCGCTCCCTCAGTACCACCCCTCCGACAGTGCGGCGCTCCCTCAGTACCGCCCCTCCGACAGTGCAGCGCTCCCTCAGTACTGCCCCTCCAACAGTGCGGCACACCCTCAGTACTGCCCCTCTGACAGTGCGGCGCTCCCTCAGTACTGCCCCTCTGACAGTGTGGCCCTCCCTCAGTACTGCCCCTCTGACAGTGCGTCTCTCCCTCAGTACTGCCCTTCCGACAGTGCAGTGCTCCCTCAGTACTGCCCCTCCAACAGTGCAGCCCTCCCTCATTACTGCCCCTCCGACAGTGCGGCGCTCCCTCAGTACCGCCCCTCTGACAGTGCGGCGCTCCCTCAGTACCGCCCCTCCGACAGTGCGGCGTTCCCTCACTACTGCCCCTCCGACAATGCAGCGCTCCCTCAGTACAGCCCCTCCAACAGTGCAGTACTCCCTCAGTACTGCCCCTCCGACAGTGCAGCGCTTCCTCAGTACTGCCCCCCCGACACTGCTGCACTCCCTCAGTACTGCACCTCCGACAGTGCGGCGCTCCCTCAGTACTGCCACTCCGACAGTGCAGCGCTCCCTCAGTACTGCCCCTCCAACAGTGTGGCACACCCTCAGTACTGCCCCTCCGACAGTGCGACGCTCCCTCAGTACTGCCCCTCCAACAGTGTGGCGCTCCCTCAGTCATGCCCCTTCGACAGTGCAGCGCTCCGCCTGTACTGCCCCTTTGCCAGTGCAGTACTCCCTCAGTACTGCCTCTCTGACACTGCACTGCTCCCTCAGTACTGGCCCTCCGACAGTGCGGCTCTCCCTCAGTACTGCCGCTTCAACATTGCAGCGCTCCCTCGGTACTGCTCCTCCAATAGTGCAGAGCTCCTTCAGTACTGACCCTCCGACAGTACAGCACTCCTTCAGTACTGTCACTCCAACAGTGCAGCAGTCCCTCAGTACTGACCCTCCGATAGTGCGATGCTGCCTCAGTACTGCCCCTCCGACAGTGCAGCTCCCTCAATACTGGCCCTCCGACATGGCAGCACTCCCTCAGTACTGTCCCTCCAATAGTGCAGAGCTCCCTCAGTACTGACCCTCCGACAGTACAGCACTCCTTCAGTACTGTCCCTCCAACAGTGCAGCAGTCCCTCAGTACTGTCCCTCCGATAGTGCGGTGCTGCCTCAGTACTGCCCCTCCGACAGTGCAGCTCCCTCAGTACTGCCCCTCCGACAGTCCAGCGCTCCCTCAGTACTGCCGCTCTGACATTGCAGCGCTCCCTCTGCGCTGCTCTTCCGACAGTGCAGAGCTCCCTCAGTACTGAACCTCCGACAGTGCGGCGCTCCCTCAGTACCGCCCCTCCGACAGTGCGGCGCTCCCTCAGTACTGCCCCTCCGACAGTGCAGCGCTCCCTCAGTACTGCCCCTCCGACAGTGCAGCACTTCCTCAGTACTGCCCCTCTGACAGTGCGGCGCTCCGTCAGTACTGCCCCTCCAACAGTGCAGCGCTCCCTCAGTACTGCCCCTCCGACAGTGCGGCACTCCCTCAGTACTGCCCCTCCGACAGTGCAGCGCTCCCTCAGTACTGCCCCTCCGACAGTGCAGCACTCCCTCAGTACTGCCCCTCCAACAGTACGGCACACCCTCAGTACTGCCCCTCCGACAGTGCGGCGCTCCCTCAGTACTGCCCCACCGACAGTGCGGCGCTCCCGCAGTACTGCCCCTCCGACAATGTGGCGCTCCCTCAGTACTGCCCCTCCGACAGTGCAGCGCTCCCTCAATACTGGCCCTCCGACATTGCAGCACTCCCTCAGTACTGTCCCTCCGATAGTGCGGTGCTGCCTCAGTACTGCCCCTCCGACAGTGCAGCTCCCTCAGTACTGCCCCTCCGACAGTGCGGCACTCCCTCAGTACTGGCCCTCCGACAGTGCGGCTCTCCCTCAGTACTGCCGCTCCAAAATTGCAGCGCTCCCTCGGTACTGCTCCTCCGACAGTGCAAAGCTCCCTCAGTACTGCCGCTCCGACATTGCAGCGCTCCCTCTGCACTGCTCCTCCGACAGTGCAGAGCTCCCTCAATACTGAACCTCCGACAGTGCAGCGCTCCCTCAGTACCGCCCCTCCGACAGTGCGGCGCTCCCTCAGTACCGCCCCTCCGACAGTGCAGCGCTCCCTCAGTACTGCCCCTCCGTCAGTGCAGCACTCCCTCAGTACTGCCCCTCTGACAGTGCGGCGCTCCCTCAGTACTGCCCCTCCGACAGTGCAGCACTTCCTCAGTACTGACACTCCGACAGTGCAGCGCTCCCACAGTACTGCCCCTCCGACAGTGTGGCCCTCCCTCAGCGCTCCCCCTCCGACAGTGCGTCTCTCCCTCAGTACTGCCCCTCCGACAGTGCAGTGTTCCCCCAGTACTGCCACTCCAACAGTACAGTGCTCCCTCATTATTGCCCCTCTGACAGTGCAGCCCTCCCTCATTACTGCCCCTCCGACAGTGTGGCGCTCCCTCAGTACTGCCCCTCCGACAGTGCAGCACTCCCTCAGTACTGACCCTCCGACAGTGCAGCACTCCCTCAGTACTGACCCTCCGACAGTGCAGCACTCCCTCAGTACTGACCCTCCGACAGTGCAGCACTCCCTCAGTAATGCCCCTCCAACAATGCGGCACACCCTCAGTACTGCCCCTCTGACAGTGTGGCGCTCCCTCAGTACTGCTCCTCTGACAGTGCAGCACTCCCTCAGTACTGCCCCTCTGACAGTGCAGAGCCTCCTCAGTACTGCCCCTCCAACATTGCAGAACTCCCTCAGTACTGACCCTCCAACAGTGCGGTACACCCTCAGTACTGTCCCTCCAATAGTGCGGCGCTGCCTCAGTACTACTCCTCCGACAGTGCGTCACTCCCTGAATACTGACCCTCCGACAGTGCGGTACCCCCTCAGTACTGCCCCTCCGACAGTGTGGCGCTCCCTCAGTCATGCCCCTTCGACAGTGCAGCGCTCCATCTGTACTGCCCCTCCGACAGTGCAGAGCTCCATCAGTACTGCCCCTCTGACAATGTAGCGCTCCCTCAGTACTGACCCTCCAACAGTGCGGTACACCCTCAGTACTGCCCCTCCAACAGTGCGGCACTCCCTCAGTACTGTCCCTCCAATAGTGCAGCGCTGCCTCAGTACTGCCCCTCCGACAGTGCGGCGTTCCCTCAGTACTGCCCCTCCGACAGTGCGGCGCTCCCTCAGTACTGCCCCTCTGACAGTGTGGCGCTCCCTCAGTACTGTCCCTCCAACAGTGCAGCGTTCCCTCGGTACTGCTCCTCCGACAGTGCAGAGCTCCCTCAGTACTGACCCTCCGACAGTGCAGCACTCCCTCAGTACTGCCCCTCCAACAATGTGCCACACCCTCAGTACTGCCCCTCTGACGGTGTGGCGCTCCCTTAGTACTGACCCTCTGACAGTGCGGCGCTCCCTCAGTACTGACCCTCCGACAGTGCGGTACTCCCTCAGTACTGCCCCTGCAACAGTACAGCACTCCCTCATTATTGCCCCTCTGACAGTGCAGCACTCCATAAGTATCGCCCCTCCGACAATGCAGCGCTCCTTCAGTACTGCCCTTCCGACAGTGCAGCACTCTCTCAGTACTGCCCATCCGACAGTGTGGGGCTCCCTCAGTACTGCCCCTCCAACAGTGTGGCACTCCCTCAGTACTGACCCTCCGACAGTGCAGCGCTCCCTCAGTTCTGCCCCTCCGACAGTGCAGCACAACCTCAGTACTGCGCTTCCGACAGTGCAGCCCTCCCTCTGCACTGCCCCTCCGACAGTGCAGCACTCCCTCAGTACTGCCCCTCCGACATTGCAGCACTCCATCGGTGCTGCTCCTCCGACAGTGCAGAGCTCCCTCAGTACTGACCCTCCGACAGTGCAGCACTCCCTCAGTACTGCCCCTCTGACAATGTAGCGCTCCCTCAGTACTGCCCCTCCGACAATGCGGTGCTCCCTCAGTACTGCCCTTCCGACAGTGCGACGCTCCCTCAGTACTGCCCCTCCAACAGTGCGGCGCTCCCTCAGTACCGCCCTTCCGACAGTGCAGCGCTCCCTCAGTACTGCGCCTCCGACAGTACGGCGCTCCCTCAGTACTGCCCCTACGACAGTGCGGTGCTCCCTCAGTACTGCCCCTCCGACAGTGCAGCGCCTCCTCAGTACTGTCCCTCTAACAGTGCAGCTCCCTCAGTACTGCCCCTCCGACAATGTAGTGCTCCCTCAGTACTGACCCTCCAATAGTGCAGAGCTCCCTCAGTACTGCCCCTCCGACAGTCCAGCGCTCCCTCAGTACTGCCCCTCCGACAGTGCAGCGCTCCCTCAGTACTGCCTCTCTGACAGTACAGCGCTTCCTCAGTACTGCCCCTCCGACAGTGCAGCGCTCCCTCAGTACTGCCGCTACGACATTGCAGCGCTCCCTCTGCACTGCTCCTCCGACAGTGCAGAGCTCCCTCAGTACTGAACCTCCGACAGTGCAGCGCTCCCTCAGTACCGCAACTCCGACAGTGCGGCGCACCCTCAGTACTGCCCCTCCAACAGTGCAGCACTCCCTCAGTACTGCCCCTCCAACAGTGCGGCGCTCCCTCAGTACTGCCTCTCCGACAGTGCGGCGCTCCCTCAGTACTGCCCCTCCGACAGTGCGGCACTCCCTCAGGACTGCCCCTCCGACAGTGCAGCAGTCGCTCAGTACTGTCCCTCCGACAGTGCGGCGCTCCCTCAGTACTGCCCCTCCGACAGTGCGGCCCTCCCACAGTACTGCCCCACCGACAGTGCGTCTCTCCCTCTGTACTGCCCCTCCGACAGTGCAGTGCTCCCTCAGTACTGACCCTCCGACAGTGCGGTACTCCCTCAGTACTGCCCCTTCAACAGTGCGGCGCTCCCTCTTCACCGCCCCTGTGACAGTGCAGCGCTCCCTCAGTACTGCCCCTCCAACAGTGCGGCCCTCCCTCAGTACTGCCCCTCCGACAGTGCAGCGATCCCTCAGTACTGTCCCTCCGACAGTGCAGCGCTCCCTTAGTACTGCCCCTCCGACAGTACATCACTCCCTAAGTACTGCCCCTCCAACAATGCGGCGCTCCCTCAATACTGCCCCTCCAACAGTGCGGCACACTTTCAGTACCACCCCTCCGACAGTGCAGCGCTCGCTCAGTACTGCCCCTCCGACAGTGCGGCCCTCCTTCAGTACTGCCCCTCCGACAGTGCGGCGCTCCCTCAGTACTGTCCCTCCAACAGTGCAGCGCTCCCTCAGTACTGCCCCTCTGACAGTGCAGCACTCCCTCAGTACTGCCCCTCCGACAGTGCAGCACTCCCTCAGTACTGAACCTCCAACAGTGCGGCCCTCCCTCAGTACTGCCCCTCCGACAGTGCGGCCCTCCCTCAGTACTGCCCGTCCGACAGTGCGGCCCTCCCTCAGCACTGCCACTCCGACAGTGCGGCGATCCCTCAGTATTGACCCTCTGACAGTGCATCGCTCCCTCAGTACTGCCCCTCCGACAGTCCAGCGTGTCATCAGTACTGCCCCACCGACAGTGCAGCGCCCCCTCAGTACTGCCCCTCCGACAGTGCGGCGCTCCCTCAGTACTGCCCCTCCTACAGTGCAGCGCTCCCTCAGTACTGCCCCACCGACAGTGCGTCTCTCCCTCAGTACTGCCCCTCTGACAGTGCGGCGATCCCTCAGTACTGCCTCTCTGACGGTGCAGCGCTCCCTTAGTACTGCCCCTCCGACAGTACAGCACTCCCTAAGTACTGCCCCTCCAACAATGCGGCGCTCCCTCAGTACTGCCCCTCCGACAGTGCAGCGCTCCCTCAGTACTGCCCCTCCAACAGTGCGGCACGCCCTCAGTACTGCCCCTCTGACAGTGCGGCGCTCCCTCAGTACTGCCCTCCGACAGTGCGGCGCTCCCTCAGTACTGCCCCTCCGACAGTGCAGCGCTCCCTCAGTACTGCCCTCCGACAGTGCGGCGCTCCCTCAGTACTGCCCCTCCGACAGTGCAGCGCTCCCTCAGTACTGCCCTCCGACAGTGCGGCGCTCCCTCAGTACTGCCCCTCCGACAGTGCAGCGCTCCCTCAGTACTGCCCCGCCGACAGTGCGGCACACCCTCAGTACTGCCCCTCCGCCATTGCAGCATTCCCTCAGTACTGTCCCTCCGACAGTGCGGCGCTCCCTCAGTACTGCTGTTCCGACATTGCAACGCTCCCTCAGTACTGCCCCTCCGACAGTGCAGCGCTCCCTTAGTACTGCCCCTCCGACAGTACAGCGCTCCCTCAGTACTGTCCCTCCAATAGTGCAGCGCTCCCTCAATACTGCCCCTCCAGCAGTGCAGCACACTCTCAGTACTGCCCCTCCGACAATGCTGCACTCCCTCAGTACTGCCCCTCCAACAGTGCGGCGCTCCCTCAGTACTGCCCCTCCGACAGTGCAGCACTCCCTCAGTACTGCCCCTCCGACAGTGTGGCGCTCCCTCGGTACTGCCCCTCCAACAGTGCAGCACACCCTCAGTACTGCCCCTCTGACAGTGCTGCGCTCCCTCAGTACTGCCCCTCCAACAGTGCAGCATTCCCTCAGTACTGACCCTCCGACAGTGCAGCGCTCCCTCAGTACTGCCCCTCCGACAGTGCGGCCCTCCCTCAGTACTGCCCCTCCGACAGTGCGGCACTCCCTCAGTACTACCCCTCCGACAGTGCGGCGCTCCCTCAGTACCGCCCCTCCGACACTGCAGCGCTCCCACAGTACTGCCCCTCCGACAGTGCAGCGCTCCCTCAGTACTGCCCCTCCAACAGTGCAGCGCTCCCTCAGCACTGCCCCCTGATAGTGCGGTGCTCCCTCAGTACTGCCCCTCCGACAGTGCAGCGCTCCCACAGTACTGCCCCTCCGACAGTGCAGCGCTCCCTCAGCACTGCCCCTCTGATAGTGCGGTGCTACCTCAGTACTGCCCCCCCGACAGTGCAGCGCTCCCTCAGTACTGACCCTCCGACAGTGCAGCGCTCCCTCAGTACTGCACCTCTGACAATGCAGCACTCCCTCAGTACTGCCCCTCCGACAGTGTGGCGCTCCCTCGGTACTGCCCCTCCAACAGTGCAGCACACCCTCAGTACTGCCCCTCTGACAGTGCTGCGCTCCCTCAGTACTGCCCCTCCAACAGTGCAGCGCTCCCTCACTACTGCCCCTCCAACAGTGCAGCACACCCTCAGTACTGCCCCTCTGACAGTGCTGCGCTCCCTCAGTACTGCCCCTCCAACAGTGCAGCATTCCCTCAGTACTGCCCCTCCGACAGTGTGGCGCTCCCTCGGTACTGCCCCTCCAACAGTGCAGCACACCCTCAGTACTGCCCCTCTGACAGTGCTGCGCTCCCTCAGTACTGCCCCTCCAACAGTGCAGCATTCCCTCAGTACTGACCCTCCGACAGTGCAGCGCTCCCTCAGTACTGCCCCTCCGACAGTGCGGCCCTCCCTCAGTACTGCCCCTCCGACAGTGCGGCACTCCCTCAGTACTACCCCTCCAACAGTGCGGCGCTCCCTCAGTACCGCCCCTCCGACAGTGCAGCGCTCCCACAGTACTGCCCCTCCGACAGTGCAGCGCTCCCTCAGTACTGCCCCTCCAACAGTGCAGCGCTCCCTCAGCACTGCCCCCTGATAGTGCGGTGCTCCCTCAGTACTGCCCCTCCGACAGTGCAGCGCTCCCTCAGTACTGACCCTCCGACAGTGCAGCGCTCCCTCAGTACTGCCCCTCCGACACTGCAGCGCTCCCACAGTACTGCCCCTCCGACAGTGCAGCGCTCCCTCAGCACTGCCCCTCTGATAGTGCGGTGCTACCTCAGTACTGCCCCCCCGACAGTGCAGCGCTCCCTCAGTACTGACCCTCCGACAGTGCAGCGCTCCCTCAGTACTGCACCTCTGACAATGCAGCTCTCCCTCAGTACTGCCCCTCTGACAGTGCAGCGCTCCCTCAGTACTGCACCTCCGACAATGCAGCTCTCCCTCAGTACTGCCCCTCCGACAGTGCAGTGCTCCCTCAGTACTGCCCCTCTGACAGTGCAGTGCTCCCTCAGTACTGCTCCTCCGACAGTGCGGCGCTCCCTCACTGTTGCACTGGAGTGTCAGCCTAAAATTTTGTGCTCAAGCCTCTGGAGTGTGACTTGAACCCACAACCTTCTGACTCAGAGGTGAGAGAGAGTGCTACCTATCGAACCATGGCTGACCAAGTTTGGAAAGAGCAGGTGAGAGGATGAGGTGAATCCGGAAATTCCAGTTTTGAGGTAGGGGTTTGCCAACCCTCCGAGATTGGCCTGAAGTCTCCAGGAATTGACGATTAATCTCCCAGACGAGAAGGGAGTGTTAAAAATGTGTTTATTTCATTTTCTTTGAAATGCTTATTAATTATAGAAATATTGGAAAAGGGAAAAGGCTGTTTGACCGAGTGTAGCAGTGGGAGGCAGGAGATATCTGTACACTGACTGGTGTCTCTCAGTCCCCTCTCCCTCAGGGAGATCTCTGTACACTGACTGGTGTCTCTCAGTCCCTCTCCCTCAGGGAGATAACTGTACACTGACTGGTGTCTCTCAGTCCCTCTCTCTCAGGGAGATAACTGTACACTGACTGGTGTCTCTCAGTCCCTCTCCCTCAGGGAGATATCTGTACACTGACTGGTGTCTCTCAGTCCCCTCTCCCTCAGGGAGATATCTGTACACTGACTGGTGTCTCTCAGTCCCTCTCCCTCAGGGAGATATCTGTACACTGACTGGTGTCTCTCAGTCCCTCTCCCTCAGGGAGATATCTGTACACTGACTGGTGTCTCTCAGTCCCTCTCCCTCAGGGAGATATCTGTACACTGACTGGTGTCTCTCAGTCCCTCTCCCTCAGGGAGATATCTGTACACTGACTGGTGTCTCTCAGTCCCCTCTCCCTCAGGGAGATCTCTGTACACTGACTGGTGTCTCTCAGTCCCTCTCTCTCAGGGAGATAACTGTACACTGACTGGTGTCTCTCAGTCCCTCTCCCTCAGGGAGATATCTGTACACTGACTGGTGTCTCTCAGTCCCCTCTCCCTCAGGGAGATATCTGTACACTGACTGGTGTCTCTCAGTCCCTCTCCCTCAGGGAGATATCTGTACACTGACTGGTGTCTCTCAGTCCCTCTCCCTCAGGGAGATATCTGTACACTGACTGGTGTCTCTCAGTCCCTCTCCCTCAGGGAGATATCTGTACACTGACTGGTGTCTCTCAGTCCCGCTCCCTCAGGGAGATATCTGTACACTGACTGGTGTCTCTCAGTCCCTCTCTCTCAGTGAGATATCTGTACACTGACTGGTGTCTCTCAGTCCCCTCTCTCTCAGGGAGATATCTGTACACTGACTGGTGTCTCTCAGTCCCTCTCTCTCAGGCAGATATCTGTACACTGACTGGTGTCTCTCAGTCCCTCTCTCTCAGGCAGATATCTGTACACTGACTGGTGTCTCTCAGTCCCTCTCTCTCAGGCAGATATCTGTACACTGACTGGTGTCTCTCAGTCCCTCTCTCTCAGGCAGATATCTGTACACTGACTGGTGTCTCTCAGTCCCTCTCTCTCAGGGAGATATCTGTACACTGACTGGTGTCTCTCAGTCCCTCTCAGGGAGATATCTGTACACTGACTGGTGTCTCTCAGTCCCTCTCTCTCCGGGAGATCTCTGTACACTGACTGGTGTCTCTCAGTCCCTCTCTCTCAGGGAGATATCTGTACACTGACTGGTGTCTCTCAGTCCCTCTCTCTCATGGAGATCTCTGTACACTGATTGGTGTCTCTCAGTCCCTCTCCCTCAAGGAGATATCTGTACACTGACTGGTGTCTCTCAGTCCCTCTCTCTCAGGGGGATATCTGTACACTGACTGGTGTCTCTCAGTCCCTCTCTCTCAGGGAGATATCTGTACACTGACTGGTGTCTCTCAGTCCCTCTCTCTCTCAGGGAGATATCTGCACACTGACTGGTGTCTCTCAGTCCCTCTCTCTCAGGGAGATACCTGTACACTGACTGGTGTCTCTCAGTCCCTCTCTCTCAGGGAGCTATCTGTACACTGACTGGTGTCTCTCAGTCCCTCTCTCTCAGGGAGCTATCTGTACACTGACTGGTGTCTCTCAGGGAGCTATCTGTACACTGACTGGTGTCTCAGTCCCTCTCTCCCGGCGATGACTGGGAGAGTCACCCTTGGGTGCTGGCACCATTTCCAGGTTTCTCAAAGATGCCTGCCCATCACGGAGTTAACACCAATCACTTCCTGTGCCTGGATTTAATTTGGTTTTAGATTGAGCAGCATTTGCATGCAGCCCTGCTGCCTGGTCCAGCCCTGATGAAATGTGGGGTCTGAACGGCGTGATTGCAGTCTGTGCCTCCTCCCTCTCTCTCTCTCTCCCTCCCTCCCTCTCTCTCTCTATCTCTCCCCCTCTCTCCCTCTCTTTGCCACCATCGGGCCCTACCTCCACCTCGCCCTGCCCTTCTCCCGGTCAGTCGGTTCTCTGTGATGCCTAGCAACAAGGAGATACACCGGATAACCGCCCAGAATATCCAGCCCGCTGCCTGTTGTGAGTGAGGAAGGGTTGGATTGTGCACTGTAACAGGATGGACTAGGATGACAGTCTCCTTCAGAATGGTAAGTGAACA
This sequence comes from Somniosus microcephalus, assembly GCF_052327205.1. Lineage (NCBI taxonomy): Eukaryota > Metazoa > Chordata > Chondrichthyes > Squaliformes > Somniosidae > Somniosus > Somniosus microcephalus. The sequence goes on from NC_141018.1 coordinate 38,108,455, forward strand.
ACACACGAAGGCAGCACAGTCGCAGCCTGTCTTCATTCTGCCCGGCCCCTCACCTTCCCCCAGACTCAGGCTCAGGGAACCTCTCCTCATTGATGCTTCAAGATCACTTTGCTGTGAAACAGAATGCAGGCTCTGGACCGGGAATACACGGCACGTCTGCTGGGGAATTGATTTGCGGCTAAATGATGTTTGAATTAGAGGCAGAACACGGGGTCTTGGAACGGTTTGTCAGGCTGCGAATTTATAAAATCATTTGAAAATCACGGTAAGATACACAGGTCACAGAGCTGGCTCAAATGAAAGATTTCACATTCTTGTCACATTTCAGTTCCGTGAATTCCTGTTTTTAAGCTGCTGGGCTTTTGTGCGGTGCTGCTGTTTGGAGAAACGCAGGATTTGTAAATGTCGGACTCCCAGTGTTTGAGCGATGTGCAATTTATCAGGTAGAGCGAGGAGCGAATGGAATCAATTCCACTCAACCTGAGTGTGTGTCTGTGTCTGTGAGTGTCAGTATGTGTGTGTGTCTGTGTGTGTCTGTCTGTGTCACTGTGAGTATCAGTGTCAGTGTATCAGTGTGTGTCTGTGTCAGTGTGAGTATCAGTGTGTCTGTCTGTGTCAGTGTGAGTATCAGTGTGTCTGTCTGTGTCAGTGTGAGTATCAGTGTCACTGAGTATCAGTGTGTCAGTATGTGTCTGTGTCGATGTGTGTGTCAGTGTCTGTGTGTGAGTGTCTGTGTCAGTGTGTGTGTCAGTGTATGTCTGTGTCAGTGTGTCAGAGTCTGTGACTGTTAGTGTGTGTGTGAGTCTGTGAGTGCTGTACCTGCCCTGGGAGTGTTTGATGGGATAGTGTAGAGGGAGCTTTACTCTGTATCTAAACCCTGCTGTACCTGCCCTGGGAGTGTTTGATGGGACAGTGTAGAGGGAGCTTTACTCTGTATCTAACCCGTGCTGTACCTGCCCCAGGAGTGTTTGATGGGACAGTGTAGAGGGAGCTTTACTCTGTATCTAACCCGTGCAGTACCTGCCCTGGGAGTGTTTGATGGGACTGTGTAGAGGGAGCTTTACTCAATATCCACCCCATGCTGGATCTGCCCTGGGAGTGCTCGACAGGGCAGTGTACAGGGAGTTTTACTCTGTATCGAACCCGTGCTGTATCTGCACCGGGAGTGTTTGATGGGACAATGTGGAGTGAGCTTTACTCTGTATCTAACCCGTGCTGTACATGCCCTGGGAGTGTTTGATGGGACAGTGTAGAGGGATCTTTACTCTGTATATAAACCCTGCTGTACCTGCCCTGGGAGTGTTTGATGGGACAGTGTAGAGGGAGCTTTACTCTGTATCTAATCCGTGCTGTACCTGCCCTGGGAGTGTTTGATGGGACAATGTAGAGGGAGCTTTACTCTGTATCTAACCCGTGCTGTAACTGCCCTGGGAGTGTTTGATGGGACAGTGTAGAGGGAGCTTTACTCTGTATCTAACCCGTGTTGTACCTGCCCTGGGAGTGTTTGTTGGGACAGTGTAGAGGGAGCTTTACTCTGTATCTAACCCGTGCTATACCTACCCTGGGAGTGTTTGATGGTACAGTGTGGAGGGAGCTTTACTCTGTATCTAACCCGTGCTGTACCTGCCCTGGGAGTGTTTGATGGGACAGTGTGGAGGGAGCTTTACTCTGTATCTGACCGGTGCTGTACCTGCCCTGGGATTGTTTGATGGGGCAGTGTAGAGGGAGCTTTACCCTGTATCTAACCCATGCTGCACCAGCCCTGGGAGTGTTTGATGGGACAATGTAGAGGTGGCTTTACTCTGTATCTGACCGGTGCGGTACCTGCCCTGGGAATGTTTGATGGGGCAGTGTCGAGAGAGATTTACTCTGTATCTAACCCGTTCTGTACCTGCCCCGGGAGTGTTTGATGGGATAGTTTAGAGGGAGCTTTACTCTGTATCTATCCCCTGCTCTACCTGCCCTGGGAGTGTTTGATGGGACAGTGTAGAGGGAGCTTTACTCTGTATCTAACCCGTGCTGTACCTGCCCTGGGAGTGTTTGATGGGGACAGTGTAGAGGGAGCTTTACTCTGTAACTAACCCGTGCTGTACCTGCCCTGGGAGTGTTTGATGGGGACAGTGTAGAGGGAGCTTTACTCTGTATCTACCCCGTGCTGTACCTGCCCTGGGGGTGTTTGATGGGACAGTGTAGAGGGAGCTTTACTCTGTATCTAACCCATGCTGTACCTGCCCTGGGAGTGTTTGATGGGACAATGTAGAGGGAGGTTTACTCTGCATCTGAACCGTGCTGTATCTGCCCCGGGAGTGTTTGATGGGACAGTGTAGAGGGAGCTTTACTCTGTAACTAACCCGTGCTGTACCTGCCCTGGGGAGTGTTTGATGGGACAGTGTAGAGGGAGCTTTAGTCTGTATCTAACCCGTGCTGTATCTGCCCTGGGAGCGTTTGATGGGACAGTGTAGGGGGAGCTTTACTCTGTATCTAACCCGTGCTGTACCTGCCCTGGGAGTGTTTGATGGGACAGTGTAGAAGGAGCTTTACTCTGTAACTAACCCGTGCTGTACCTGCCCTGGGAGTGTTTGATGGAACAGTGTAGAGGCAGCTTTACTCTGTATCTAACCCGTGCTGTAACTGCCCTGGGAGTGCTTGATGGGGCAGTTTAGAAGGAACTTTACTCTGTATCTATCCAGTGCTGTACCTGCCCTGGGAGTGTTTGATGGGACAGTGTAGAGGGAGCTTTACTCTGTATCTAACCCGTGCTGTACCTGCCCTGGGAGTGTTTGATGGGACAATGTAGAGCGAGCTTTACTCTGTATCTAACCCGTGCTGTACCTGCTCTGGGAGTGTTTGCTGGGACATGTGTGGAGGGAGCTTTACTCTGTATCTAAATCGTGCTGCACCTGCCCCGGGAGTGTTTGATGTGACAGTGTGGAGGGAGCTTTACTCTCTATCTAAACCGTGCTGTATCTGCCCCGGGAGTGTTTGATGGGACAGTGTAAAGGGAGCTTTACTCTGTATCTAACCTGTGCTGTGCCTGACCTGGGGAGTGTTTGGTGGGACAGTGTGGAGGGAGCTTTAGTCTGTATCTAACCCGTGCTGTATCTGCCCTGGGAGTGTTTGATGGGACAGTGTAGAGGGAGCTTTACTCTATATCTAACCTGTGCTGTACCTGCCCTGGGAGTGTTTGATGGGACAGTGTGGAGGGAACTTTACTCTGCATCTATCCAGTGCTGTACCTGCCCTGCGAGTGTTTGATCGGACATTGTAGAGGGAGCTTTACTCTGTATCTAACCCATGCTGTACCTGCCCTGGGAGTGTTTGATGGGGCAGTGTAGAGGGAGCTGTACTCTGTATCTAACCCGTGCTGTACCTGCCCTGGGAGTGTTTGATGCAACACTGCAGAGGAAGCTTTTCTCTGTATCTAACCTGTGCTGTACCTACCCTGGGAGTGTTTGCTGGGACATGTGTGGAGGGAGCTTAACTCTGTATGTAACCCGTGCTGTACCTGCCCTGGGAGTGTTTGATGGGACAGTGTAGAGGGAGCTTTACTCTGTATCTAACCTGTGCTGTACCTGTCCTGGGTGTGTTTGATGGGACAGTGTAGAGGTGGCTTTACTCTGTATCTAACCCGTGCTGTACCTGCCCTAGGAGTGCTTGATGGGGCAGTTTAGAGGGAGCGTTACTCTGTATCTAACCCGTGCTGCACCTGCCCTGGGAGTGTTTGATGGGACAGTTTAGAGGGAGCTTTACTCTGTATCTAATCCGTACTGTACCTGCCCTGGGAGTGTTTGATGGGACAGTGTAGAGCGATCTTTAGTCTGTATGTAGCTCGTGCTGTACCTGCCCTGGGAGTGTTTGATGTGACAGTGTGGAGGGAGCTTTACTCAGTGTCCACCCCATGCTGTATCTGCCCTGGGAGTGCTCGACAGGGCAGTCTACAGGGAGTTTTACTCTGTATCTAACCCGTGCTGTATCTGCACCGGAGTTGTTTGATGGGACAGTGTTGAGGGAACTTTACTCTGTATCTAACCCGTGCTGTTCCTGTCCTGGGTGTGTTTGATGGGACAGTGTAGAGGGGGCCTTACTCTGTATCTAACCTGTGCTGTACCTGCCCTGGCAATGCTTGTTGGGCAGTTTAGAGGGAACTTTACTCTGTATCTATCCGGTGCTCTACCTGCCCTGGGAGTGTTTGAGGGGACAGTGTAGAGGGGGCTTTACTCTGTATCTAACCTGTGCTGAACCTGCCCTGGCAGTGCTTGATGGGCAGTTTAGAGGGAACTTTACTCTGTATCCATCCAGTGCTGTACCTGCCCTGGGAGTGTTTGAGTGGACAGTGTAGAGGGAGCTTTACTCTGTATCTAACCCGTGCTGTACCTGCTGTGGGAGTGTTTGTTGGGACAGTGTAGAGGGAGCTTTACTCTGTATCTAACCCGTGCTGTACCTGCCCTGGGAGTGTTTGATGGGACAGTGTAGAGGGAGCTTAACTCTGTATGTAACCCGTGCTGTACCTGCCCTGGGAGTGTTTGATGGGACAGTGTAGAGGGAGCTTTACTCAGTATCCACCCCATGCTGTATCTGCCCTGGGAGTGCTCGACAGGGCAGTGTACAGGGAGATTTACTCTGTATCTATCCCGCGCTGTACATGCCCTGGGAGTGTTTGATGGGACAGTGTAGAGGGAGCTTTACTCTGTATCTAACCACTGCTGTAACTGCCCTGGGAGTGCTGGATGGGACAGTGTAGAGGGAGCTTTACTCTGTATCTAATCCGTGCTGTACCTGCCCTGGGAGTGTTTGATGGAACAGTGTAGAGGCAGCTTTACTCTGTATCTAACCCGTGCTGTAACTGCCCTGGGAGTGTTTGATGGGACAGTGTAGAGGGAGCTTTACTCTGTATCTAACCCGTGCAGTACCTGCCCTGGGAGTGTTTGATGGGACTGCAGAGGGAGCTTTACTCAGTATCTAACCCATGCTGTACCTGCTCTGGGAGTGTTTGATGGGACAGTGTAGAGGGAGCTTTACTCTGTATCCAACCCGTGCTGCACCTACCCTGGGAGTGTTTGATGGGACAGTGTGGAGGGAGCTTTACTCTGTATCTGACCGGTGCTGTACCTGCCTGGGAATGTTTGATGGGGCAGTGTAGAGAGAGATTGACTCTGTATCTAACCCATGCTGTACCTACCCCAGGAGTGTTTGATGGGATAGTGTAGAGGGAGCTTTACTCTGTATCTAAACCCTGCTGCACCTGCCCTGGGAGAGTTTGATGGGACAATGTAGAGCGAGCTTTACTCTGTATCTAATCCGTGCTGTACCTGCCCTGGGAGTGTTTGATGGAACAGTGTAGAGGCAGCTTTACTCTGTATCTAACCCGTGCTGTAACTGCCCTGGGAGTGCTTGATGGGGCAGTTTAGAAGGAACTTTACTCTGTATCTATCCAGTGCTGTACCTGCCCTGGGAGTGTTTGATGGGACAGTGTAGAGGGAGCTTTACTCTGTATCTAACCCGTGCTGTACCTGCCCTGGGAGTGTTTGATGGGACAATGTAGAGCGAGCTTTACTCTGTATCTAACCCGTGCTGTACCTGCTCTGGGAGTGTTTGCTGGGACATGTGTGGAGGGAGCTTTACTCTGTATCTAAATCGTGCTGCACCTGCCCCGGGAGTGTTTGATGTGACAGTGTGGAGGGAGCTTTACTCTCTATCTAAACCGTGCTGTATCTGCCCCGGGAGTGTTTGATGGGACAGTGTAAAGGGAGCTTTACTCTGTATCTAACCTGTGCTGTGCCTGACCTGGGGAGTGTTTGGTGGGACAGTGTGGAGGGAGCTTTAGTCTGTATCTAACCCGTGCTGTATCTGCCCTGGGAGTGTTTGATGGGACAGTGTAGAGGGAGCTTTACTCTATATCTAACCTGTGCTGTACCTGCCCTGGGAGTGTTTGATGGGACAGTGCGGAGGGAACTTTACTCTGCATCTATCCAGTGCTGTACCTGCCCTGCGAGTGTTTGATCGGACATTGTAGAGGGAGCTTTACTCTGTATCTAACCCATGCTGTACCTGCCCTGGGAGTGTTTGATGGGGCAGTGTAGAGGGAGCTTTACTCTGTATCTAACCCGTGCTGTACCTGCCCTGGGAGTGTTTGATGCAACACTGCAGAGGAAGCTTTTCTCTGTATCTAACCTGTGCTGTACCTACCCTGGGAGTGTTTGCTGGGACATGTGTGGAGGGAGCTTAACTCTGTATGTAACCCGTGCTGTACCTGCCCTGGGAGTGTTTGATGGGACAGTGTAGAGGGAGCTTTACTCTGTATCTAACCTGTGCTGTACCTGTCCTGGGTGTGTTTGATGGGACAGTGTAGAGGTGGCTTTACTCTGTATCTAACCCGTGCTGTACCTGCCCTAGGAGTGCTTGATGGGGCAGTTTAGAGGGAGCGTTACTCTGTATCTAACCCGTGCTGCACCTGCCCTGGGAGTGTTTGATGGGACAGTTTAGAGGGAGCTTTACTCTGTATCTAATCCGTACTGTACCTGCCCTGGGAGTGTTTGATGGGACAGTGTAGAGCGATCTTTAGTCTGTATGTAGCTCGTGCTGTACCTGCCCTGGGAGTGTTTCCTGGGACATGTGTGGAGGGAGCTTTACTCTGTGTCTAAATCGTGCTGTATCTGCCCCGGGAGTGTTTGATGTGACAGTGTGGAGGGAGCTTTACTCAGTGTCCACCCCATGCTGTATCTGCCCTGGGAGTGCTCGACAGGGCAGTCTACAGGGAGTTTTACTCTGTATCTAACCCGTGCTGTATCTGCACCGGAGTTGTTTGATGGGACAGTGTTGAGGGAACTTTACTCTGTATCTAACCCGTGCTGTTCCTGTCCTGGGTGTGTTTGATGGGACAGTGTAGAGGGGGCCTTACTCTGTATCTAACCTGTGCTGTACCTGCCCTGGCAATGCTTGTTGGGCAGTTTAGAGGGAACTTTACTCTGTATCTATCCGGTGCTCTACCTGCCCTGGGAGTGTTTGAGGGGACAGTGTAGAGGGGGCTTTACTCTGTATCTAACCTGTGCTGAACCTGCCCTGGCAGTGCTTGATGGGCAGTTTAGAGGGAACTTTACTCTGTATCCATCCAGTGCTGTACCTGCCCTGGGAGTGTTTGAGTGGACAGTGTAGAGGGAGCTTTACTCTGTATCTAACCCGTGCTGTACCTGCTGTGGGAGTGTTTGTTGGGACAGTGTAGAGGGAGCTTTACTCTGTATCTAACCCGTGCTGTACCTGCCCTGGGAGTGTTTGATGGGACAGTGTAGAGGGAGCTTAACTCTGTATGTAACCCGTGCTGTACCTGCCCTGGGAGTGTTTGATGGGACAGTGTAGAGGGAGCTTTACTCAGTATCCACCCCATGCTGTATCTGCCCTGGGAGTGCTCGACAGGGCAGTGTACAGGGAGATTTACTCTGTATCTATCCCGCGCTGTACATGCCCTGGGAGTGTTTGATGGGACAGTGTAGAGGGAGCTTTACTCTGTATCTAACCACTGCTGTAACTGCCCTGGGAGTGCTGGATGGGACAGTGTAGAGGGAGCTTTACTCTGTATCTAATCCGTGCTGTACCTGCCCTGGGAGTGTTTGATGGAACAGTGTAGAGGCAGCTTTACTCTGTATCTAACCCGTGCTGTAACTGCCCTGGGAGTGTTTGATGGGACAGTGTAGAGGGAGCTTTACTCTGTATCTAACCCGTGCAGTACCTGCCCTGGGAGTGTTTGATGGGACTGCAGAGGGAGCTTTACTCAGTATCTAACCCATGCTGTACCTGCTCTGGGAGTGTTTGATGGGACAGTGTAGAGGGAGCTTTACTCTGTATCCAACCCGTGCTGCACCTACCCTGGGAGTGTTTGATGGGACAGTGTGGAGGGAGCTTTACTCTGTATCTGACCGGTGCTGTACCTGCCTGGGAATGTTTGATGGGGCAGTGTAGAGAGAGATTGACTCTGTATCTAACCCATGCTGTACCTACCCCAGGAGTGTTTGATGGGATAGTGTAGAGGGAGCTTTACTCTGTATCTAAACCCTGCTGCACCTGCCCTGGGAGAGTTTGATGGGACAGTGTAGAGGGAGCTTTACTCTGTATCTAACCCCTGCTGTACCTGCCCTGGGAGTGTTTGATGGGACAGTGTAGAGGGAGCTTTACTCTGTATCTAACCCGTGCTGTACATGCCCTGGGAGTGTTTGATGGGACAGTGTAGAGGGAGCTTTACTCTGTATCTAACCCCTGCTGTACCTGCCCTGGGAGTGTTTGATGGGATAGTGTAGAGGGAGCTTTACTCTGTATCTAACCCCTGCTGTACCTGCACTGGGAGTGTTTGATGGGAGAGCGTAGAAGGAGCTTTACTCTGTATCTAACCCGTGCTGTACCTGCTGTAGTGTATGTACCCGTCTACCTTTAAGGGAACTATTGAATGTAACCGTTCACCTTTAAGAGAACTACTTTAGGTGTGGCACTATTTGTTTGGCTTCTGTATACTGTAATTCCGACAGTGACCACACCAGTATATAAGTGTTGTGGCAGGATAACTGGGGCAGATTTGCCCTGACCTCTGAATAGTAAAGACCTGTTTGTTTGTTACTCCTGAAGTCTGTGTCGTTATTAACTGTACAACCCACAGACTTGACAGTGGCGACGAGTCCGATCGTACCCTGCGGCAAGACTACCAAAGCAAGAAGAGCGTCGAAGAGAGGCAACCGCCCTCGTCGTTCTGCTGGGAGAAAACACGAGGCTGCAGCAGGAGAAAGGTGGAAGACTTTAGCAACAAAAGCTTCCATCAGCAACAGGCACTGACTACCCTTCTACCACGGTGCGGAGTGAGCCGATCAGCAGGGAACAAGGCGGCCGCGGAGACTGTGAGTCGGGGAAGGTGTAGAAGTATCCGGAGGATAAGGGCAGAGCACTCGACCTCGGTCGAGGGGGAGCTGAGCCGGTCAGAAGTCGGGTCCAACGGCGTCGGGTGACAGCCGGACCGCGATCGGCGGGAAAGATCCGGGCAGCGACGAAGCCGTGGAGCGCTGAAACCGAGCGTGTGGGAGAGGCAGAGCCGAGCAAAGGAGGCTGCGCGAGAGCCAGCCCAGCGGCTGAACTGTTCTCCACCAACGGGGTACCCAGAGCCGGTAGAACCGAACGTGCGGGGGAGAGAGCGACAGAGCCGGGTACGGAGAGAGAGACTGCGCGAGAGCCAGTCCAGCGGCTGAACTGTCCTCCGTTAACGGGGTGTACCCAGCGCCGGTAGAGCCGTGCGGGCGGGAGAGAGAGACAGAGCCGAGTAAGGGGAGCTGTGCGAGAGCCAGCCCAGCGGCTGAACCTGTCCGCTGTGGGGAAAGCGTACCCCTTCCACCAGGAAGAAACGCGGAAAGCCGCCATTAGGCGGAGAAGACGACAGAGGCGGGAAACCGCCATTGAAGTGGGCGGGGAGAGAAAGGAAGAGTGGGAAACCGCCATTTTCGCGGGAAAAACCGCCATCTTAACTGCCATTGAAGTGGGCAGAGAGAGAGAGAGAGAGAGAGAGAAGGGAAGAGCGGGAAACCGCCATTTTCGCGGGAAAACCGCCATTTTAGAAATAAACATAATAATACTTAAAGAAATACTGTGCTGCTCCAAGGAAAGGAAGATGCCTAAGTGAGGGAATATTAACGATTTTAATTCTGAGATAGAAGACTGGGCCACGTACGTGGAACGCATCGAGATCTATTGTGAAGCCAACAAAATAGAGGAAGACGACAAGGCGATAACATTGTTAAACTCGATGGGCGCAAAGACATACGGGCTCTTGAAGGATTTACTAGCACCAGCTAAACCGGCGGATCAGTCTTTCGAAGAGATTGTGGCTGTGCTGAAGGACCACTTGAACCCCACACCGTTGATGTTGGCTGAACGATTCAAATTCTATGCAAGAACGCAACGGAAAGACGAAAGCAACGCAGAATACTTGGTCGAACTGCGTAGGCTAGCGAAATACTGCCAGTTCGGAGGGAATCTGACAGAGGCACTGCGAGACAAGTTCGTAGGCGGATTGTCCAAGGAAGGGACGCAAAAGCGCCTACTCGAAGAGAACGACCTTACACTTGACAGGGCTGTCCTTATAGCCGCATCACACGAAGCCGCAGCGAAAGGAACGGCGGAAATGCAACTAAAGGCGGCGGCACTCGGGGTGGACCAAATTACCTCGAGTACAACAAAATGCTATCGTTGTGGGAAGACAACACACGACCAGAATCAATGCTGGTTTAAGAACCAAGAATGTAGGAAATGTGGCAAACTGGGTCACATCGCTAAGGTATGCCGGTCAGGGAAGAAGACCAACAACCAAAGGAAGCCATCACAAGAAAAGTACAACAAGGTATACAAGGGGGCTGAGAAGAGTTCAGACGAACAGAATCCAGACTCAGATCCAAACAGCCAGGAGCTGGGTAGTCTGAGTATCCACCATGTGAGTAAGGAAGCTGACCTACAAACTATCTGGGTCATGCTAAAAATAGTTGGAGTCCAAGTGAAAATGGAGTTGGACACTGGATCAGCTGTATCAGTCATAAATCGAAGGGATTACCACCGGCTATTCCCACACATACCCTTAAGAGATACCAAGTTCGTATTGCAGACATACACGGGGCATAAAGTATACCCCATGGGAAAAATAAGAGTCAAGGTGAGAGATAGGGGTAAAGTACACCCAAGAATGAACTTGTACGTACTACCTGAGGGAGGACCACCACTTCTAGGACGGGAGTGGATCAAGAAAATAGACATGGAATGGCACTACCTACAAGCAATGACGAGTGAGGACTCGGTGCAGACAAGCAGCTCAGACTCTGAGCCGGAAGACGATAAGTCCAGCCCACGTATGAAAAACAAGGTTAACATGAACTCACTGACTAAGGTTGGAAAAACGATGGCGTGCATAAAGACAGAGAATTCTGAGTCTGTTCAAGTTACAGACATATGCATTACGGAGGAACACCGGGCTCGAGCTCAACGTTATTTCAAAGTACGACAACAATTAGAACAATTAAGTTACCGTCTCGTACAAGAGATGAAAACAATGAAAAAGTTCTATGACACCGAATGGGAGAGTCTGGAAAGACAACAGAACCTGCTGGCTCAAGCAGAGAGCGACCATAGAGCCATCATGACCAATTACCGATCACATCTCCCTTATGATGTTCAGGAGTTAGAATATTTGCATGATCTAGAGATACAGCATAAAGGCAAACCACGCTACACTGAGGATTTTGTTCTGCAATTGGAGACGGAGCTAGTGCAGGCAAGGTTAAGAGAAGCTGAATCGCAGTGTGCACTTAAAGAGATGCAGAAAAAAATCTTGGATATGGAAAAGAGAAACGCTTCTTTACCTGATGTGAATAATGTGGCCATGTTGCAAGAGGAGCTTATAGGGGCGAAACTGGAAGAAGCTAAGCAAAGGATGTTGGAACTTGAAACACAGAACCAAATCAGCAGTAACCAGCTATGTCGAGCAGAGAAGGAGTGCTATGGTCTACATGAGAAGGTGCAATATCTCTCAGCCCAGAATAAGGGTCTACTCACTCAGTTAAATGAAAGTAAACGGAAAATGGCTGAGATAGACTGCAAGAATAAAGAAGATTTGATGGCAGTGAGACTTCAAGAGGCGGATAGCATAGCAGCCTTGGCTGAACTCCAACAGGAAATTGCGAAAGAAGCAAATGAAGAGGAATCTTCAGGAAGCCAGGATTTTATTCCAGTTCTTCTCTACGACTCCTTACAAGCAGAGTGTGAGAAGTTGAAAGAACAGTATGAACAGGCCCAGGCTACAATTCTGGAGGGGATTAACTCGGCAACCTCCGAAAAGCTAGTTTCAGTAGAAGCATATGAACAACTAAAGGTTGAACATGAGCAAGAAGTCCAAAGGCTGCAGGAAATTCTTGATGAGCTCAAGGCCAAGACAGACTCATCGGTAGAAGTTCCATCCATAGATGAGAATTTAGAGGTGAAAGACATGGCAGAACATGAAAGACAAGATGTCCAAGAACTCATAAAAATATTGAAGGAAACCCAAGTCAAATATGAGGCGGCAATGACCGAGGTTCAACGACTTGAAGAACAAATTCAACTGGGAATCCTTTCAGTGGAAGGAAAGGAAACTGTAAGAAACACAGAGACTGTGAGAATGGGCCCTGAACATGAGCTAGGGAGCATCAAGGCGCAACTTCTTCGAGCGCTTGAAACCAAAGTACAAGAGGAAAGGAAGGTGAAAGCATTGGAGGGAAAGGTGGATGAAACGGAGAAGACTCTGATCCACAGAGTCCCCGTGGAAGAGTTAACGGTCAGCCAACTCCTTCACATGCTGAGAGACAAGACTCCACAATGGGAACACGAGCTTCAATCTTCAAAGGGAAGGAATTCGGAGCTCCCAAAAGTTACGGAAATAACTGAGGTGGCAACACAGATTTTGTGTTACAGTTTACTCTATGAAGAGTTCGTTGAATCACGTCAATGTGAACAGAAGAATGTTGAAACAGCTGCTTCAGTAGAAGGATTAAATAGCCTGATAACGCAATCCCCGATGGAAGGGAAGGTATTGAACTCACAAATGAGGTCAGTAGTGAAGGAATGGCAGACAACCCAGGAAGAGCGGGATGAATATGAATGTTTGAAGAAGTCTTTTCAAGAAAGATGGTTAGGGAAGGAACCACCGTCGGCTAACGTCCAGATGGATAAAAAGGAAGTAGAAGGGCCTCTCACTGGCCTAACTCAGGACGACCCCGAATATTACCATGACCTGTTGAGTGACACTGAATATTACGAGGATCTGGTCTGCTCAGTTTGTGATGAAAACTCCCAAAGTGCTGAAATCCGGATGAAGCACTTAAGGTCTAAGGAACATAGAGAGTTGGTGGCGCTACAGCTGGCAGCCGAGAAAGGAGCTCCGAGAGTTTCAAAAAGGCAGAAAAGAAAAAGAAGAAGCAGAAGATAATAACCGTCTAAAATATTATCACTTCTACCATCTCAGGCGGGACACTACGAAAGGAGCTAAATTAGTTGAAAAACCGGAAATTATCAAGACAGCCAGTTGGTTGTAAAAGTCCGCACTGCTGGTTCAACAGGACGAAAGTTCAAGCTGTTACGTCAAGAAAAAGGCTATGGAGGAGTCACGCTAGCCATGTGAACCGGCTACACCAAAGAGATGCTGTTCGGAACGAGTCAAGATCAGAGACTGAATCTATGAACTGTTCCCACCGAGATTATATCTGTAAATTGTTTTATATGAAGTTGAAGATATGTATGTTTAACGGGGACCCTGTAAGTAATAAGCTAAAAAGGGAGGATTGTAGTGTATGTACCCGTCTACCTTTAAGGGAACTATTGAATGTAACCGTTCACCTTTAAGAGAACTACTTTAGGTGTGGCACTATTTGTTTGGCTTCTGTATACTGTAATACCGACAGTGACCACACCAGTATATAAGTGTTGTGGCAGGATAACTGGGGCAGATTCGCCCTGACCTCTGAATAGTAAAGACCTGTTTGTTTGTTACTCCTGAAGTCTGTGTCGTTATTAACTGTACAACCCACAGACTTTACACCTGCCCTGGGAGTGTTTGATGGGACAGTGTAGAGGGAGCTTTACTCAATATCCACCCCATGCTGCATCTGCCCTGGGAGTGCTCGACAGGGCAGTGTACAGGGAGTTTTACTCTGTATCTAACCCGTGCTGTATCTGCACCGGGAGTGTTTGATGGGACAATGTGGAGTGAGCTTTACTCTGTATCTAACCCGTGCTGTACATGCCCTGGGAGGGTTTGATGGGACAGTGTAGAGGGATCTTTACTCTGTATATAAACCCTGCTGTACCTGCCCTGGGAGTGTTTGATGGGACAGTGTAGAGGGAGCTTTACTCTGTATCTAATCCGTGCTGTACCTGCCCTGGGAGTGTTTGATGGGACAATGTAGAGGGAGCTTTACTCTGTATCTAACCCGTGCTGTACCTGCCCTGGGAATGTTTGATGGGGCAGTGTAGAGAAAGATTTACTCTGTATCTAACCCGTTCTGTACCTGCCCCGGGAGTGTTTGATGGGATAGTTTAGAGGGAGCTTTACTCTGTATCTAACCCGTGCTGTACCTGCCCTGGGAGTGTTTGATGGGACAGTGTAGAGGGAGCTTTACTCTGTATCTAACCCGTGCTGTACCTGCCCTGGGAGTGTTTGATGGGGACAGTGTAGAGGGAGCTTTACTCTGTAACTAACCCGTGCTGTACCTGCCCTGGGAGTGTTTGATGGGGACAGTGTAGAGGGAGCTTTACTCTGTATCTAACCTGTGCTGTACCTGCCCTGGGGGTGTTTGATGGGACAGTGTAGAGGGAGCTTTACTCTGTATCTAACCCATGCTGTACCTGCCCTGGGAGTGTTTCATGGGACAGTGTAGAGGGAGCTTTACTCTGTATCTACCCCGTGCTGTACCTGCCCTGGGGGTGTTTCATGGGACAGTGTAGAGGGAGCTTTACTCTGTATCTATCCCCTGCTCTACCTGCCCTGGGAGTGTTTGATGGGACAGTGTAGAGGGAGCTTTACTCTGTATCTATCCCCTGCTCTACCTGCCCTGGGAGTGTTTGATGGGACAGTGTCGAGGGAGCTTTACTCATTATCCACCCCATGCTGTATCTGCCCTGGGAGTGCTCGACAGGGCAGTGTACAGGGTGATTTACTCTGTATCTAACCCGTGCTGTATCTGCACCGGGAGTGTTTGATGGGACAATGTGGAGTGAGCTTTACTTTGTATCTAACCTGTGCTGTACCTGCCCTGGGAGTGTTTGATGGGCCAGTGTAGAGGGATCTTTACTCTGTATCTGACCCGTGCAGTACCTCCCCTGGGAGTGTTTGATGAGACAGTGTAGATGGAGCTTTACTCTGTATCTAACCCATGCTGTACCTGCCCTGGGAGTGTTTGATGGGACAGTGTAGAGGGAGATTTACTCTGTATCTAACCCATGCTGTACCTGCCCTGGGAGTGTTTGATGGGACAGTGTAGAGGGAGCTTTACTCTGTATCTAACCCGTGCTGTACCTGCCCTGGGAGTGTTTGATGGGGACAGTGTAGACGGAGCTTTACTCTGTATCTAACCCGTGCTGTACCTGCCCTGGGAGTGTTTGATGGGACAGTGTAGAGATCATAGATCATAGAGATCATAGAGATAGGAACAGGAGTAGGCCATTCGGCCCTTCGAGCCTGCTCCGCCATTCAATGAGATCATGGCTGATCTTCGTCTGAGATCTTAGCTGATCTTACCAGTTCAGTACCCCGTCCCCGCCTTTTCTCCGTAACCCTTAATCCCCTTAGCCTTCAGAAATATATCCAATTCTCTCTTGAAAATATTTATTGAATTAGCCTTCACAGCCCTCTGTGGCAGGGAATTCCACAGGCTCACCACTCTTTGAGTGAAGAAATTCTTCCTCATCTCTGTTTTAAATGATTTGCCCGCTATTTTTAGACTGTGGCCCCTGGTTCTGTGCTCCCCTGCCATTGGAAACATTCTCTCTGAATTCAGCCTGTCCAGGCCTGCCATAATTTTATATGTTTCGATGAGATCCCCTCTCAATCTTCTAAACTCCAGTGAGTACAAGCCCAAACTATTCAATCTCTCCTCGTAGGTCATTCCCGCCATTCCAGGTATCAGCCTGGTGAATCGCCGCTGCACTCTTTCCATGGCAAGAACATCCTTCCGCAGATGGGGCGACCAAAACTGTACACAATACTCCAGATGCGGTCTCACCAGCACCTTGTACAGCTGTAGTAAGGTATCCCTATTCCTATACTCGAACCCCCTTGATATGAAGGCCAACATACCATTTGCCTTCTTAATCGCCTGTTGCACCTGCATGCTCTCCTTCAGTGACTGGTGCACAAGAACACCCAGGTCCCTCTGCACTTCCCCATCTCCCAATCTATTGCCATTTAGATAATAATCTACCCTCCTGTTTTTACCCCCAAAGTGGATAACCTCGCATTTATCCACATTATAGTGCATCTGCCACGTATCCGCCCATTCCCCCAACCTGTCCAAATCGCACTGTAGCCTCCTGACATCCTCATCAGAGCCCACCCCTCCTCCTAGTTTAGTGTCGTCAGCGAATTTGGAAATATTGCATCCAATTCCCTGATCCAGATCATTTATATATATTGTGAACAGCTGGGGTCCCAGGACAGATCCTTGCGGCACCCCGCTGGTCACTGCCTGCCACTCCGAAAACGAGCCGTTTATTCCAACTCTCTGTTTTCTATCCGCCAGCCAGTTCTCTATCCACGTTAATACTTTGCCCCCAATCCCATGAGCCTTAATTTTGCATGATAATCTTTTGTGTGGAACCTTATCGAAGGCTTTCTGGAAGTCAAGGTACACCACATCCACTGGCTCTCCCCCATCTATTTTACCAGTTACTTCCTCAAAAAATTCCAGCAGATTAGTCAAACACGATTTACCCTTTGTAAATCCATGTTGACTCTGTCCGATCCTTTCCCCATTTGTCAAGTGCTCCGCTATTTTATCCTTAATAATGGACTCTAGCATTTTGCCCACAACCGATGTAAGGCTTACTGGTCTATAATTCCCTGCTTTCTCTCTACCCCCCTTTTTAAATATTGGGGTAACATTAGCTACCCTCCAATCCACGGGTACTGTTCCCGAGTCAATAGAGTTCCGGAAGATGATCCTTAGAGCATCTGCTATCTCCAGGGCCACCTCCTTAAGTACCCTAGGATGTAGTTTATCAGGCCCCGGGGATTTGTCGGCCTTCAGTCCCCTCAACTTACCCAACACCATATCCCTAGAGATACTAATTTCTGTCAGCTCCTCCCTCTCATTAGTCCCTATGTTTGCCGATATTCCTGGGAGGTTATTTGTGTCCTCCTTTGTGAATACAGAACCAAAGTATGAGTTTAATTGGTCTGCCATTTCCTTATTCTCCATTATATATTCTCCCGAATCGGACTGCAAGGGACCGACTTGGGATTTTACCAGTCTTTTCCTCCTGATATACCGATAAAAGCTTTTGCAGTCTGTCTTTATGTTTGCTGCAAGTTTACTTTCGTATTCTATTTTCCCCTTCCTGATTAATCCCTTTGTCCTCTTTTGCTGTATCCTGTACTGCCCCCAATCTTCCGGTCTGGTGCTTTTTTTTGCCAGTTGATATGCCCTTTTTTTTGATTTTATGCTGTCCCTAATTTCCCTCGTTATCCACGGTTGAGCCACCTTTTTAGGTTTATTTTTATGCCAAACCGGTATAAACATGTTCTGGAATTCTTCCATTCTATCTTTGAATGCTTGCCATTGTCTATCCACTGTCAATCCCCCCAGAAACACCACCCAATCAATCTTACCCAATTCCCGTCTCATACCCTCGTAATTCCCTTTATTTAAGTTCTGGACCTTAGTCTCTGATTCAATTTCCTCACTCTCCATCTCGACTGAGAGCTCGATCATATTATGATCGCTCTGACCCAAGGGGCCTCGTACAAGAAGATTGTTGATAAGTCCCTTCTCATTGCACAATACCCAGTCTAAAATGGCCTGATCTCGAGTCGGCTCCTCGACATATTGGTCCAGATAACCGTCCCGAAAACATTCCAGGAATTCCTCCTCCTCAGAATTTTTACTAATTTGGGTAGTCCAATCAATATGTAAATTAAAGTCACCCATGATGACAGCTGTGCTCTTATCGCACGCTTCTCTAATTTCCCTTTTTATGCCTTCCCTCACCTCCATATTACTATTTGGAGGCCTATATATCACACCCACTAACGTTTTCCTCCCCTTGCTATTTCTCATTTCTACCCATACAGATTCCGTTTCATCCGAGTTAATATCCTTCCTTTCCATTGCATTAATCCCCTCCTTTACCAGCAATGCTACCCCACCTCCCCTACCTTTTTGCCGATCCTTCCTAAATATTGTATATCCCTGGATGTTAAGTTCCCAGCCTTGCCCACCCTGCAGCCACGTTTCTGTAATCCCAATCAGAGGGAGCTTTACTCTGTATCTAACCCATGCTGTACCTGCCCTGGGAGTGTTTGATGGGACAGTGTAGAGGGAGCTTTATCTGTATCTAACCCGTGCTGTACCTGCCCTGGGAGTGTTTGATGGGACAGTGTAGAGGGAGCTTTACTCTGTATCTAACCAGTGCTGTACCTGCCCTGGGAGTGTTTGATGTGACAGTGTAGAGGGAGCTTCACTCTGTATCTAACCTGTGCTGTACCTGTCCTGGGAGTGTTTGGTGGGACAGTGTAGAGGGAGCTTTATCTGTATCTAACCCGTGCTTTACCTGCCCTGGGAGTGTTTGATGGGACAGTGTAGAGGGAGCTTTACCCTGTATCTAACTCGTGCTGTACCTGCCCTGGGAGTGTTTGATGGGACAGTGTAGAGGGAGCTTTACTCTGTATCTAACCGATGCTGTAACTACCCTGGGAGTGTTTGATGGGACAGTGTAGAGGGAGATTTACTCTGTATCAAACCCGTGCTGTATCTGCACCGGGAGTGTTTGATGGGACAATGTGGAGTGAGCTTTACTCTGTATCTAACCCGTGCTGTACATGCCCTGGGAGGGTTTGATGGGACAGTGTAGAGGGATCTTTACTCTGTATATAAACCCTGCTGTACCTGCCCTGGGAGTGTTTGATGGGACAGTGTAGAGGGAGCTTTACTCTGTATCTAATCCGTGCTGTACCTGCCCTGGGAGTGTTTGATGGGACAATGTAGAGGGAGCTTTACTCTGTATCTAACCCGTGCTGTACCTGCCCTGGGAATGTTTGATGGGGCAGTGTAGAGAGAGATTTACTCTGTATCTAACCCGTTCTGTACCTGCCCCGGGAGTGTTTGATGGGATAGTTTAGAGGGAGCTTTACTCTGTATCTAACCCGTGCTGTACCTGCCCTGGGAGTGTTTGATGGGACAGTGTAGAGGGAGCTTTACTCTGTATCTAACCCGTGCTGTACCTGCCCTGGGAGTGTTTGATGGGGCAGTGTAGAGGGAGCTTTACTCTGTAACTAACCCGTGCTGTACCTGCCCTGGGAGTGTTTGATGGGGACATTGTAGAGGGAGCTTTACTCTGTATCTAACCTGTGCTGTACCTGCCCTGGGGGTGTTTGATGGGACAGTGTAGAGGGAGCTTTACTCTGTATCTAACCCATGCTGTACCTGCCCTGGGAGTGTTTCATGGGACAGTGTAGAGGGAGCTTTACTCTGTATCTACCCCGTGCTGTACCTGCCCTGGGGGTGTTTCATGGGACAGTGTAGAGGGAGCTTTACTCTGTATCTATCCCCTGCTCTACCTGCCCTGGGAGTGTTTGATGGGACAGTGTAGAGGGAGCTTTACTCTGTATCTATCCCCTGCTCTACCTGCCCTGGGAGTGTTTGATGGGACAGTGTCGAGGGAGCTTTACTCATTATCCACCCCATGCTGTATCTGCCCTGGGAGTGCTCGACAGGGCAGTGTACAGGGTGATTTACTCTGTATCTAACCCGTGCTGTATCTGCACCGGGAGTGTTTGATGGGACAATGTGGAGTGAGCTTTACTTTGTATCTAACCTGTGCTGTACCTGCCCTGGGAGTGTTTGATGGGCCAGTGTAGAGGGATCTTTACTCTGTACCTGACCCGTGCAGTACCTCCCCTGGGAGTGTTTGATGAGACAGTGTAGATGGAGCTTTACTCTGTATCTAACCCATGCTGTAGCTGCCCTGGGAGTGTTTGATGGGACAGTGTAGAGGGAGCTTTACTCTGTATCTAACCCGTGCTGTACCTGCCCTGGGAGTGTTTGATGGGGACAGTGTAGACGGAGCTTTACTCTGTATCTAACCCGTGCTGTATCTGCACCGGGAGTGTTTGATGGGACAATGTGGAGTGAGCTTTACTCTGTATCTAACCCGTGCTGTACATGCCCTGGGAGGGTTTGATGGGACAGTGTAGAGGGATCTTTACTCTGTATATAAACCCTGCTGTACCTGCCCTGGGAGTGTTTGATGGGACAGTGTAGAGGGAGCTTTACTCTGTATCTAATCCGTGCTGTACCTGCCCTGGGAGTGTTTGATGGGACAATGTAGAGGGAGCTTTACTCTGTATCTAACCCGTGCTGTACCTGCCCTGGGAATGTTTGATGGGGCAGTGTAGAGAGAGATTTACTCTGTATCTAACCCGTTCTGTACCTGCCCCGGGAGTGTTTGATGGGATAGTTTAGAGGGAGCTTTACTCTGTATCTAACCCGTGCTGTACCTGCCCTGGGAGTGTTTGATGGGACAGTGTAGAGGGAGCTTTACTCTGTATCTAACCCGTGCTGTACCTGCCCTGGGAGTGTTTGATGGGGACAGTGTAGAGGGAGCTTTACTCTGTAACTAACCCGTGCTGTACCTGCCCTGGGAGTGTTTGATGGGGACAGTGTAGAGGGAGCTTTACTCTGTATCTAACCTGTGCTGTACCTGCCCTGGGGGTGTTTGATGGGACAGTGTAGAGGGAGCTTTACTCTGTATCTAACCCATGCTGTACCTGCCCTGGGAGTGTTTCATGGGACAGTGTAGAGGGAGCTTTACTCTGTATCTACCCCGTGCTGTACCTGCCCTGGGGGTGTTTCATGGGACAGTGTAGAGGGAGCTTTACTCTGTATCTATCCCCTGCTCTACCTGCCCTGGGAGTGTTTGATGGGACAGTGTCGAGGGAGCTTTACTCATTATCCACCCCATGCTGTATCTGCCCTGGGAGTGCTCGACAGGGCAGTGTACAGGGTGATTTACTCTGTATCTAACCCGTGCTGTATCTGCACCGGGAGTGTTTGATGGGACAATGTGGAGTGAGCTTTACTTTGTATCTAACCTGTGCTGTACCTGCCCTGGGAGTGTTTGATGGGCCAGTGTAGAGGGATCTTTACTCTGTACCTGACCCGTGCAGTACCTCCCCTGGGAGTGTTTGATGAGACAGTGTAGATGGAGCTTTACTCTGTATCTAACCCATGCTGTACCTGCCCTGGGAGTGTTTGATGGGACAGTGTAGAGGGAGATTTACTCTGTATCTAACCCATGCTGTACCTGCCCTGGGAGTGTTTGATGGGACAGTGTAGAGGGAGCTTTACTCTGTATCTAACCCATGCTGTACCTGCCCTGGGAGTGTTTGATGGGGACAGTGTAGACGGAGCTTTACTCTGTATCTAACCCGTGCTGTACCTGCCCTGGGAGTGTTTGATGGGACAGTGTAGAGGGAGCTTTACTCTGTATCTAACCCATGCTGTACCTGCCCTGGGAGTGTTTGATGGGACAGTGCAGAGGGAGCTTTATCTGTATCTAACCCGTGCTGTACCTGCCCTGGGAGTGTTTGATGGGACAGTGTAGAGGGAGCTTTACTCTGTATCTAACCAGTGCTGTACCTGCCCTGGGAGTGTTTGATGTGACAGTGTAGAGGGAGCTTTACTCTGTATCTAACCTGTGCTGTACCTGTCCTGGGAGTGTTTGGTGGGACAGTGTAGAGGGAGCTTTATCTGTATCTAACCCGTGCTTTACCTGCCCTGGGAGTGTTTGATGGGACAGTGTAGAGGGAGCTTTACCCTGTATCTAACTCGTGCTGTACCTGCCCTGGGAGTGTTTGATGGGATAGTGTAGAGGGAGCTTTACTCTGTATCTAACCGATGCTGTAACTACCCTGGGAGTGTTTGATGGGACAGTGTAGAGGGAGATTTACTCTGTATCAAACCCGTGCTGTACCTGCCCTGGGAGTGTTTGATGGGACAGTGTAGAGGGAGATTTACTCTGTATCTAACCCATGCTGTACCTGCCCTGGGAGTGTTTGATGGGACAGTGTAGAGGGAGCTTTACTCTGTATCTAACCCGTGCTGTACCTGCCCTGGGAGTGTTTGATGGGGACAGTGTAGAGGGAGCTTTACTTTGTAACTAACCCGTGCTGTACCTGCCCTGGGAGTGTTTGATGGGGACAGTGTAGAGGGAGCTTTACTCTGTATCTAACCCGTGCTGTACCTGCCCTGGGAGTGTTTGATGGGACAGTGTAGACGGAGCTTTACTCTGTATCTAACCCGTGCTGTACCTGCCCTGGGAGTGTTTGATGGGACAGTGTAGAGGGAGCTTTACTCTGTATCTAACCCATGCTGTACCTGCCCTGGGAGTGTTTGATGGGACAGTGTAGATGGAGCTTTATCTGTATCTAACCCGTGCTGTACCTGCCCTGGGAGTGTTTGATGGGACAGTGTAGAGGGAGCTTTACTCTGTATCTAACCAGTGCTGTACCTGCCCTGGGAGTGTTTGATGTGACAGTGCAGAGGGAGCTTTACTCTGTATCTAACCTGTGCTGTACCTGTCCTGGGAGTGTTTGATGGGACAGTGTAGAGGGAGCTTTATCTGTATCTAACCCGTGCTTTACCTGCCCTGGGAGTGTTTGATGGGACAGTGTAGAGGGAGCTTTACTCTGTATCTAACTCGTGCTGTACCTGCCCTGGGAGTGTTTGATGGGACAGTGTAGAGGGAGCTTTACTCTGTATCTAACCCGTGCTGTACCTGCTCTGGGAGTGTTTGATGGGACAGTGTAGAGGGAGCTTTACTCTGTATCCAACCCGTGCTGTACCTACCCTGGGAGTGTTTGATGGGACAGTGTGGAGGGAGCTTTACTCTGTATCTGACCGGTGCTGTACCTGCCCTGGGAATGTTTGATGGGGCAGTGTAGGGAGAGATTTACTCTGTATCTAACCCGTGCTGTACCTGCCCCAGGAGTGTTTGATGGGATAGTGTAGAGGGAGCTTTACTCTGTATCTAACCCGTGCTGTAACTGCCCTGGGAGTGTTTGATGGGACAGTGTAGAGGGAGCTTTACTCTGTATCTAACCCGTGTTTTACCTGCCCTGGGAGTGTTTGTTGGGACAGTGTAGAGGGAGCTTTACTCTGTATCTAACCCGTGCTATACCTACCCTGGGAGTGTTTGATGGGACAGTGTGGAGGGAGCTTTACTCTGTCTCTAACCCATGCTGTACCTGCCCTGGGAGTGTTTGATGGGACAGTGTGGAGGGAGTTTTACTCTGTATCTGACCAGTGCTGTACCTGCCCTGGGAATGTTTGATGGGGCAGTGTAGAGAGAGATTTACTCTGTATCTAACCCGTTCTGTACCTGCCCCGGGAGTGTTTGATGGGACAGTGTAGAGGGAGCTTTACTCTGTATCTAACCTGTGCTGTACCTGCCCTGGGAGTGTTTGATGGGACAGTGTCGAGGGAGCTTTACTCAGTATCCACCCCATGCTGTATCTGCCCTGGGAGTGCTCGACAGGGCAGTGTACAGGGAGATTTACTCTGTATCTAACCCGTGCTGTATCTGCACCGGGAGTGTTTGATGGGACAATGTGGAGTGAGCTTTACTCTGTATCTAACCTGTGCTGTACCTGCCCTGGGAGTGTTTGATGGGCCAGTGTAGAGGGATCTTTACTCTGTATCTGACCCGTGCAGTACCTGCCCTGGGAGTGTTTGATGAGACAGTGTAGAGGGAGCTTTACTCTGTATCTAACCCATGCTGTAACTACCCTGGGAGTGTTTGATGGGACAGTGTAGAGGGAGATTTACTCTGTATCTAACCCGTGCTGTACCTGCCCTGGGAGTGTTTGATGGGACAGTGTAGAGGGAGATTTACTCTGTATCTAACCCATGCTGTACCTGCCCTGGGAGTGTTTGATGGGACAGTGTAGAGGGAGCTTTACTCTGTATCTAACCCGTGCTGTACCTGCCCTGGGAGTGTTTGATGGGGACAGTGTAGAGGGAGCTTTACTCTGTAACTAACCCGTGCTGTACCTGCCCTGGGAGTGTTTGATGGGGACAGTGTAGAGGGAGCTTTACTCTGTATCTAACCCGTGCTGTACCTGCCCTGGGAGTGTTTGATGGGACAGTGTAGACGGAGCTTTACTCTGTATCTAACCCGTGCTGTACCTGCCCTGGGAGTGTTTGATGGGACAGTGTAGAGGGAGCTTTACTCTGTATCTAACCCGTGCTGTACCTGCCCTGGGAGTGTTTGATGGGACAGTGTAGAGGGAGCTTTACTCTGTATCTAACCAGTGCTGTACCTGCCCTGGGAGTGTTTGATGGGACAGTGTAGAGGGAGCTTTACTCTGTATCTAACCTGTGCTGTACCTGTCCTGGGAGTGTTTGATGGGACAGTGTAGAGGGAGCTTTATCTGTTTCTAACCCGTGCTTTACCTGCCCTGGGAGTGTTTGATGGGACAGTGTAGAGGGAGCTTTACTCTGTATCTAACTCGTGCTGTACCTGCCCTGTGAGTGTTTGATGGGACAGTGTAGAGGGAGCTTTACTCTGTATATAACCCATGCTTGGTGGGACAATATCTCCTGTCTGAGTGGAAGTGGTCACCGAAGGGCGAAGGTGGAATTTGCACTCTGTGACTCGGGCATTTTAACAGTAATGTTGTTGAGAGTACATCCTAAATGTGCAGCCTGCCAGCAATTCAGTCTGTTGGGTCAGGATGAATCCAGGCAGCTTTGGAGAGATGGAGCATTGTCCGGACACGGACCGTCCAACCAGAAACTAGCGTC
This sequence comes from Somniosus microcephalus, assembly GCF_052327205.1. Lineage (NCBI taxonomy): Eukaryota > Metazoa > Chordata > Chondrichthyes > Squaliformes > Somniosidae > Somniosus > Somniosus microcephalus. The sequence goes on from NC_141018.1 coordinate 38,133,018, forward strand.
ACCAACTCTGGTTGGACGTATTCCTGGAGGATTCATCACGTGACTTCCTGCCCCGCCCCTACTCACACACCATTGGTCGTCCGACTCGCCCATCCTCACGGAGTCCCGCCCCCGTGGCCAATCAGAAATCGCGCCGACTCTCTGTTGCCCGATTGGCTTTTTCTTGACTTTCAGTCAAACAGCCTTTTCCCCTGTCCGAACTAAGCAACTAAAGTCTTCAGCGAAATCTTTAAAAAACACTATTCTTTAAATGTCCCACGATATTTCTCCCGGAGAAAGGACAGGGCTTAATGGATGAGCCTAGTTGGAATGCACTTTGTTCGATCTGTGTGGTTTCACACCAGTGCTGCCTGCAGCGACTGTGCTTAGCTGCTGGGAATAGGAATATTCAACAGCTTGAACATTCTTTGGAACAGTAAAAACAACGGCCCAGAAATTCGGGCCGGAGGCTTCCCGCGGGTGCAAGCCCCCGACCTGCACTTACCTGGCGCGCCGGCCGTTGAGCTGTGGGCCCGCATGGGATTCCGATCCTGGGCCTCCTCCAGCTGCCGGCGTGCAGTGCTTGCGTATCCCAGGGGCGCAGTTAGTTCGAAGCGTCCCCTGGGATCACGTGGGCCATGGAGAGCCAATGGTAGCAGGGAATGCTTCATTCATAGATTTGACAGGAAGAGCGGTCAAATCTATGAATACAATTCAGCCCCAAAACATCACTAAAACTTTAAATAAATTTTAAAAAAGCATCACATTTTTAAAATAACTATAAATTACATAAAATAACTATTTTAAACAATAATTTAAATTTTTGAAAAAATTAATTACAGTTTCTAACGGGGCTAAAAATAAACTTCCCTTTCTTTAAAGTATTTAGAAATAATAAACCTGTGGAAAAAATGTTTTAATTTTCCTTAATTCACCACTTACCTTGTTAAAAGCAGGCCTTGCACCTGCTTTTTAAAAGCGTAGCTCCTGGAGACTTACCCTCCCGGAGAAACCTGTAAAAAACCGGAAGTTCCAGGTGCACGCGCTGCCGCTCCGGCGCACGCGTTCGACCTGTGAACCCCTTCCTTTAAGGGAACGGAAGTTCCGGTTTCCAGCGCATGCGCAGTGCATGCACGAAACCGGCACTTTCATTGGGCCTACACGTGAGTACCCAGCGCGTACTCACCCGTGGGGACCCGAAGTTCTGGCCCATTTAAATAATATTGGACCCAAGAATCCTGCCCGTCTAGGACAGAACGCTCACCCTCTTCCTTAGCCAACCCTCAAACCTTTCTCTTCAAAACACATCTTGACCCACTTACACCATTCCCTTTAATCTTCTTACCTGGAAACTTTTTCCACATCTCTATTACCTTTGGAGTTTATAACTCCCCTGACTTCTCTCCTCCCTCCTAAATTCCTCATTTTTACCTTTGGGATTTGAACCCAAATTGCTCGAATCAATCTCGTCAATTCCTTCATAATCTTGAAACGGCCAATGAGATCATCCTTTCGGGACCCCAAGTGGCTGCACCATCCATTGTCGAACTGGGCAGGAAGATCCCAGGTTAAGATGCCTTGCCGGTGTTGAGCTAGCTGATCTTAACCAGGACGTGACATTAGTTGTGTTGCTATCGTTAGCACCTGTGCTCCTGGGCTTGGGTGAGGAGATCCAGCTCGGATTCCTGATCCTGTCCACCCTCCAGTGACCCTCCACGGCAACGTGCGCGCGGCTAGGAGTCGCGCGAGAACGGAACGAAGCTCAGTTGTGATGCTCCCATAGTTGAACAGCTTGCCAACATTCACTGTCCAGCTTCGTGTGTGTTGGGCAGACTGTCAGGTGACGGTCAGCAGCTGAGAAATGGTCAACCCCTTTAAACAAAGCAGAGCAAATTGGGCCAAGACAAAAATCACTTCAAAGTCACCGGTATTTCAACGAGAAAACAAAGAAAGACGTGTGTTTCTGTAGCGCCTTTCACATCCACCAGACATTCCCAAAGCGCTTCACAGCCAAAGAAGTACTTTTTGAAGTGTGGTCACTGTTGTAATGTAGGAAATGCAGCAGCTAATTTGTGCACAGCAAGCTCCCACAAACAGCAATGTGATAATGATGATTGAGGGGTAAATATTGGCCAGGACACCACCGGGCAGAACTCCCCTGGTCTTCGCCATGGGAGCTTTTATGTCCACCAGAGGGGACAGACGGGGTCTCGGTTTACCGTCTCATCCGAAAGACGGCACCTTCGACAGTGCGGCGCTCCCTCAGTACTGCCCCTCCGACAGTGCGGTGCTCCCTTAGTACTGCCCCTCTGACAGTGCGGCGCTCCCTCAGTACTGCCCCTCCGACAGTGCGGCGCTCCCTCAGTACTGGCCCTCCGACAGTGCAGCACTCCCTCAGTACTGCCCCTCCGACAGTGTGGCGCTCCCTCAGTACTGCCCCTCCAACAGTGCGGCGCTCCCTCAGTACTGGCCCTCCGACAGTGCAGCACTCCCTCAGTACTGCCCCTCCGACTGTGCGGCGCTTCCTCAGTACTGCCCCTCCAACAGTGCAGCTCTCCCTCAGTACTGCCCCTCCGACAGTGCGGTGCTCCCTCAGTACTGCCCCTCCGACAGTGCAGCGCTCTCTCAGTACTGCCCCTCCGACAGTGCGGCGCTCCCTCAGTGCTGCCCCTCCGACAGTGCGGCGCTCCCTCAGTACTGCCCCTCCGACAGTGCAGCGCTCCCTCAGTACTGCCCCTCCGACAGTGCAGTGCTCCCTCAGTGCTGCCCCTCTGACAGTGCGGCGCTCCCTCAGCACGGCACTGGGAGTTTCGGCCTGGATTTTGGGCTCAATCCTCTGGAGTGGGACTCGAACCCACGACCTTCTGACTCAGAGGTGAGGGTGCTGCTCACTGCTTGTTGATAAACACTGATATCCTGTCTTTCTGGTGCCTACAGCACTCTTACCTTTGATTCCTCTTCCCAGCTTGATGGCACTGAGGCCGATTGTCAGGCCTCAGTTGCCCAGTGACACGGAGACATCACAGCTGGGAGTTTCCTGCTGTGTGGGAACAGTGCCACACTGGACACTGCAGTTACTCACTGAGCCAGCAGGGGAGCTGCCGTGCTGGCCTGAGTGAGGTTCCACCATTGGGGAACTGACCGAGCCGGTCCAGGCATTGCTCCCGATGGGGGAGGGGGTCAAATCCACTGGGATGCAGGTCAAAATACCCAAAGGGTAATCGAGTTGCAAAATAATGGAGAAGGGAAGGCCCTCGAGGTGAGCTGTTTTGGAGAGTTTGATCAGATATCCCGCTCAGTAACTGACCGGCCCAAAGTACTCAGCACTGATTAATATTTCATCGTGAGTGGAGACATCTTCACATTTTCTTCTGAGCGAATTCATCTCCAGCCTCTCCTGCTTCTACCGTCAGCCTGCTGTTCACAGCCGAGATGTACAATTAATACCATCAACAAAACTCTGCCTTTAACGAAAACGGGTTTGACTGGCCGTTAACAGCAGTTCTCACCGGCACTTCTGCAGCACTCGGATTTAACTCTTTCAGAACTGTGGGCCACAATCGGGGGGCGGATGACATCGAGAGCGAATGAAAGTCCACCAACACCCTGAACTGAACTCTGCCAACTTCCATTCTTCGCCCTGCTCCTTAAAAAACGCAGAAATTTAGTGGGAATGGACAAAGCCCATTAGGGCCATTACCCTTCTTCATATCCTCAATCCCACCCACCCACCTTCTCCCCACATCCCTCAACCCCACCGACCCACCTTCTCCCCACATCCCTCAATCCCACCCACCCACCTTCTCCCCACATCCCTCAATCCCACTGACCCACCTTCTCCCCACATCGCTCAACCCCAGCCACCCACCTTCTCCCCACATCCATCAACCCCACCCACCCACCTTCTCCCCACATCCCTCAATCCCACCCACCCACCTTCTCCCCACATCCCTCAATCCCACCCACCCACCTTCTCCCCACATCCCTCAATCCCACCCACCCACCTTCTCCCCACATCCCTCAATCCCACTGACACACCTTCTCCCCACATCGCTCAACCCCAGCCACCCACCTTCTCCCCACATCCATCAACCCCACCCACCCACCTTCTCCCCACATCCCTCAATCCCACCCACCCACCTTCTCCCCACATCCCTCAACCCCACCCACCCACCTTCTCCCCACATCCCTCAATCCCACCCACCCACCTTCTCCCCATATCCCTCAACACCACCCACCCACCTTCTCCCCACATCCCTCAACCCCACTGACCCACCTTCTCCCCACATCGCTCAACCCCAGCCACCCACACACTCCCCACATCCCTCAACCCCAGCCACCCACCTTCTCCCCATATCCCTCAACCCCACCGACCCACCTTCTACATAGAAACATAGGAGATAGGAGTAGGCCATTTGGCCCCTTGAGCCTGCTCCGCCATTCAATGAGATCATGGCTGATCATCCAAACTCAGTACCCTGTCCCTGCCTTCACCCCATATCCCTTGATCCCTTTAGCCTTAAGAAATATATCTAACTCCTTCTTGAATATACGTAATGAATTGGCCTCAACTGCCTTCTGTGGTAGAGAATTCCACAGGTTCACTACTCTCTGGGTGAAGAAATTCCTCCTCATCTCTGTCCTAAATGGCTTACCCCTTATCTTTAGACTGTGACCCCCTGGTTCTGGACTCCCCTGCCATCGGGAACATCCTTCCTGCATCTAGTCTGTCTAGTCCTGTTAGAATTTTATAAGTTTCAATGAGATTCCCTCTCATTCTTCTAAACTCCAGCGAGTATAAGCCCAATCGACCCAATCTCTCCTCATACATCATTCCTGCCATCCCAGGTATCAGTCTGGTGAATCTTCGCTGCACTCCCTCCATGGCAAGAACATCCTTCCTCAGATAAGGCGACCAAAACTGCACACAATACTCAAGGTGTGGTCTCACCAAGGCCCTGTACAACTGCAGCAAGACATCCTTGTTCCTGTATTCGAATCCTCTCGCTACGAAGGCCAACATACCATTTGCCTTCTTAACTGCCTGCTGCACCTGCATGCTTACCTTCAGCGACTGGTGCACAAGGGCACCCAGGTCTCGTTGCACTTCCCCTTCTCCCAATCTATTGCCATTCAGATAATAATCTGCCTTCCTGTTTTTGCCACCAAAGTGGATAACCTCGCATTTATCCACATTATACTGTATCTGCCCAATCACCCAACCTGTCCAAATCATACTGGAGTTTCTCGGCATCCTCCTCACAGCACACACGCCCACCCAGCTTTGTGTCGTCTACAAACTTGGAGATATTACATCTAGTTCCCTCATCTAGATCATTAATATATATTGTGAATAGCTGGGGTCCTAGCACCGATCCCTGCGGTACCCCACTAGTCATTGCCTGCCACTCAGAAAAAGAGCCGTTTATTCCAACTCTTTGCTTCCTATCTGCCAGCCAGTTCTCTATCCAAGTCAGTACCTTGCCCCCAATCCCATGTGCTTTAACTTTACACGCTAATCTCTTATGCGGGACCTTATCGAAAGCCTTCTGAAAGTCCAAATACACCACATCCACTGGTTCTCCCTTATCTATTCTACCAGTTACATCCTCAAAAAATTCCAGTAGATTAGTCAAGCACGATTTACCTTTTGTAAATCTATGTTGACTTTGTCCGATCCTGTCACTGTTTTCCAAGTGCTCCCAATAGTGGGGTAACATTAGCTACCCTCCAATCCATGGGAATTGTTCCAGAATCTATAGAATTTTTTCTCCCCATATCCCTGTATCTTAGTGTTGACCTTAAGTCCAGCTCCTGTTGAAATGGGCTTCACTGTGCCGAGGTTGGGAGGTGAATGAATTGCTCACACTAACCTTTTAAACCCGTGTGTAAGCTTTATGCGAGCAAAGGATGTGAGTATTGGTGAGCGGGAGAGGGGAGTGTGCAGCTGATTGTTGCCTGCTCTCCATTAGCTCTCAATTGGGGAGAGGCGGGTCAACATGGACCAGAGAATTACATAAAAATTTGATTTGGGTTTGAAAACACATGAGTCAAACCCTTGAGATCTCAAAGAGCCCAGCTAATTATTCCCGTCACCTCCTCATCACCAACTCAACGCATTGCCTCTTTGTGTATGGCTTTATTACAATTGAAATGATCTCCAGGTAATTTCATGGTACGCTGATGTTTGAGTGCAGTTGGCAAACAAGATAAGGGTTGGAATCGCTATATATGGTAATTGATTTGCTCGGCCTACCTGCTCCCAGCAGTTGGCCTGCTGTGTGTGGATATTTTTCTGGCTGTGTGCTGGGATCTGAGTCGTGGGCTGGAAGCAGGGGGTCCCTGCCAAAGTTCAGGCAAAGCATTCGAGAGGTTCCTCTTCAGCTTTGGCAGTGAAGGGCCTTGTTTGGAAGGAGCGCCACTAACATGAGGATCACTGCTGTTCAGAGAGGCTTTGCCTGTTCCGAGGCTTCAGCTGGTTGATGCACTGTGGCGATGTGATGACCTCCTGTCCCCCCTGTTCTGCTCTCAGGTCCCTATCTCTGATGCCTATTGTGAATGCAGCATTCTCTCTCCTGTCTCTTCCCATCTACATCTCATTCTCGTCTGCTCTTCACTGACTGTCTCTCTTATTCTCTATCTCATCCTCTTTTTCTTTCTCATTCTCTTTCGTAGTCTCTTCTGTGTTCCTCACTCTCTCTTCCTCTCTATCGCTCATTCACTTTTGCTCTTCACTTACGCTCTCCCTCGTTCTATCATGAATCTAACTCTCTCTCTTTTCTGTGTTCCTCGTGCTCTCTCTCTCCGACCTCCCTTCACTCCTTGCTGTTTTCAGGCAGGTTGAGCACAGTGCGAGCCACTATCCGATGGAGCACACACAGACCATACACCGTTTCATATCTTTGACTACAGTTGCATTGTTAGCAGGGCTGTGTCACGGATGAATTGGTGCAAGACCTCTACGGTCCCGCTCACACTGACACTCATCTCACTGACTACCTGCCCATAGTTGGAAGTCAACACCTCGCACACTGTGTCGTGTCAGATTCATTCCAAGCACAACACAGCTCAGGGAGAAACCACAGGAACACTTGTTAACTTCTGGCTGCACAGGCACTCAATCAGAAAGAGAAAGTCACGGGTGTGGGTTGGGATGTCACCTCGCTGGGCCTGTCCGTCGATGGAACTTTTTAAAAGCCACTAGATTTAAGATAATTGGCAAAAGAACAAGGGGGAGATGAGGAGAAACTTCTTTGTCCAGAGAGTGGTGAGAATGTGGAATGTAGTTGAGGCGAATAATATAAATGCATTTAAGGGGAGGCTGGATAAACACATGAGGGAGAAGGGAATAGAAGGATATGGTGATGGGGTGAGATGAAGTCTGCATCTAACTTCTCCTTAAATGCAGCTAAATCACCTCAACCTACAGGTTTTTAAAACCGAAAGCTTGGAGTCACCTATAGAATCAGAGAATAGTACAGCACAGAATGAGGCCATTCGGCCCATCGAGTCTGCATCGGCTCTTTCGAAGAGCAATCCAGTCAGTCCCACTCCCCCGCTCTTTCCCCGTATCCCTGCAACTTTTTCTCCTTCGAGTATTTATCCAATTCCCTTTTGAAGGCTCCTATTGACTCTGTGTCCACGCCCCATCAGGCAGCGCATTCCAAATCCTAACCACTCATTGTGTAACAAAGTTTTTCCTCCTGTCGCCTCTGGTTCTTTTGCCAATCACCTTAAATCTGTGTCCTCTGGTTATCGACCCTTCAGCCATTGGAAACAGTTTCTCTTTATTTACTCTATCCAAACCCTTCATGATTTTAAACCTCTCTATCCAACCTCCTCTTAGCCTTCTCTGCTCCAAGGAGCTGGGCGGGGAGCATCGCTGGGAGGAGCGTCGCTGGGAGGAGCATCGCTGGGCGGAGCGTTGCTGGGCGGGGAGCATCGCAGGGAGAGGAGCATCGCAGGGAGAGGAGCATTGCTGGGAGAGGAGCATTGCTGGGAGAGGAGCGTCGCTGGGAGAGGAGCATCGCTGGGCGAGGAGCGTCACTGGGAGGAGCGTCGCTGGGCGAGGAGCGTCGCTGGGAGAGGAGCATCGCTGGGAGAGGAGCATCGCTGGGAGGAACATCGCTGGGCGGGGAGCATCGCTGGGCGGGGAGCATCGCTGGGAGGAGCATCGCTGGGCGAGGAGCATCGCTGGGCGGGGAGCATCGCTGGGCGAGGAGCATCGCTGGGCGGGGAGCATCGCTGGGCGGGGAGCATCGCTGGGCGAGGAGCATCGCTGGGCGGGGAGCATCGCTGGGCGAGGAGCATCGCTGGGCGGGGAGCATCGCTGGGCGGGGAGCATCGCTGGGCGAGGAGCATCGCTGGGCGGGGAGCATCGCTGGGCGGGGAGCATCGCTGGGCGAGGAGCATCGCTGGGCGGGGAGCATCGCTGGGCGGGGAGCATCGCTGGGAGAGGAGCGTCGCTGGGAGAGGAGCATCGCTGGGCGAGGAGCGTCGCTGGGAGGAGCGTCGCTGGGAGGAGCATCGCTGGGCGGAGCGTCGCTGGGCAAGGAGCATCGCAGGAAGAGGAGCATCGCTGGGAGAGGAGCATCGCTGGGAGAGGAGCATCGCTGGGCGGGGAGCATCGCTGGGCGAGGAGCATCGCTGGGAGGAGCATCGCTGGGCGGGGAGCATCGCTGGGAGGAGCATCGCTGGGCGGGGAGCATCGCTGGGCGAGGAGCATCGCTGGGCGGGGAGCACCGCTGGGCGGGGAGCACCGCTGGGCGGGGAGCATCGCTGGGCGAGGAGCATCGCTGGGCGAGGAGCGTCGCTGGGAGGAGCGTCGCTGGGAGGAGCGTCGCTGGGTGGAGCGTCGCTGGGCGAGGAGCGTCGCTGGGAGGAGCGTCGCTGGGAGGAGCGTCGCTGGGAGGAGCGTCGCTGGGTGAGGAGCATCGCAGGGAGAGGAGCGTCGCTGGGAGAGGAGCGTCGCTGGGAGGAGCGTCGCTGGGAGGAGCGTCGCTGGGCAAGGAGCATCGCTGGGAGAGGAGCATCGCTGGGAGAGGAGCGTCGCTGGGAGGAGCGTCGCTGGGAGGAGCGTCGCTGGGCGGAGCGTCGCTGGGCAAGGAGCATCGCAGGGAGATGAGCATCGCTGGGAGAGGAGCATCGCTGGGAGAGGAGCATCGCTGGGAGAGGAGCATCACTGGGCGAGGAGGGGGGAGCATCGCTGGGAGGAGCATCGCTGGGCGAGGAGCATCGCTGGGCGGGGAGCATCGCTGGGCGAGGAGCATCGCTGGGCGGGGAGCATCGCTGGGCGAGGAGCATCGCTGGGCGGGGAGCATCGCTGGGCGAGGAGCATCGCTGGGCGAGGAGCATCGCTGGGCGGGGAGCATTGCTGGGCGAGGAGCATCGCTGGGCGAGGAGGGGGGAGCATCGCTGGGAGGAGCATCGCTGGGCGAGGAGCATCGCTGGGTGAGGAGCATCGCTGGGCGGGGAGCATCGCTGGGCGAGGAGCATCGCTGGGCGGGGAGCATCGCTGGGCGGGGAGCATCGCTGGGCGGGGAGCATCGCTGGGCGAGGAGCATCGCTGGGCGGGGAGCATCGCTGGGCGGGGAGCATCGCTGGGCGGGGAGCATCGCTGGGCGAGGAGCCTTGCTGGGCGGGGAGGGGGAGCGTCGCTGGGCGGGGAGCATCGCTGGGCGGGGAACATCACTGGGCGAGGAGCCTTGCTGGGCGAGGAGCATCGCTGGGCGAGGAGCATCGCTGGGCGGGGAGCATCGCTGGGCAGGGAGCATCGCTGGGCGAGGAGCCTTGCTGGGCGAGGAGCGTCGCTGGGCGAGGAGCGTCGCTGGGCGAGGAGCGTCGCTGGGCGGGGAGCGTCGCTGGGCGAGGAGCGTCGCTGGGCAAGGAGCATCGCTGGGCGGGGAGCATCGCTGGGCGAGGAGCCTTGCTGGGCGAGGAGAATCGCTGGGCGGGGAGCATCGCTGGGTGGGGAGCATCGCTGGGCGAGGAGCGTCGCTGGGCGAGGAGAGTCGCTCGGCGGGGAGCGTCGCTGGGCGAGGAGCGTCGCTGGGCGAGGAGCGTCGCTGGGCGAGGAGCTTCGCTGGGCGGGGAGAATCGCTGGGCGAGGAGCGTCGCTGGGCGGGGAGGGGGAGCGTCGCTGGGCGGGGAGCATCGCTGGGCGAGGAGCATCGCTGGGCGAGGAGAATCGCTGGGCGGGGAGAATCGCTGGGCGGGGAGCATCGCTGGGCGGGGAGGGGGAGCATCGCTGGGCGAGGAGCATCGCTGGGCGGGGAGCATCGCTGGGCGAGGAGAATCGCTGGGCGGGGAGCGTCGCTGGGCGAGGAGCGTCGCTGGGTGAGGAGGGGGAGCGTCGCTGGGCGGGGAGCGTCGCTGGGCGGGGAGCGTCGCTGGGCGGGGAGCGTCGCTGGGCGGGGAGCGTCGCTGGGCGAGGAGCGTCGCTGGGCGAGGAGCGTCGCTGGGCGGGGAGAATCGCTGGGTGGGGAGCGTCGCTGGGCGGGGAGGGGGAGCGTCGCTGGGCGGGGAGCATCGCTGGGCGAGGAGCATCGCTGGGCGAGGAGAATTGCTGGGCAGGGAGCATCGCTGGGCGAGGAGAATCGCTGGGCGAGGAGCATCGCTGGGCGAGGAGCATCGCTGGGCAAGGAGAATCGCTGGGCGGGGAGCGTCGCTGGGCGAGGAGGGGGAGCGTCGCTGGGCGAGGAGGGGGAGCGTCGCTGGGCGAGGAGAATCGCTGGGCGGGGAGCGTCGCTGGGCGAGGAGGGGGAGCGTCGCTGGGTGAGGAGCGTCGCTGGGTGAGGAGCGTCGCTGGGTGAGGAGGGGGAGCGTCGCTGGGTGAGGAGCGTCGCTGGGCGGGGAGCCTCGCTGGGCGGGGAGCCTCGCTGGGCGGGGAGCGTCGCTGGGCGAGGAGCCTCGCTGGGCGAGGAGCGTCGCTGGGCGAGGAGGGGGAGCGTCGCTGGGCGAGGAGCGTCGCTGGGCGAGGAGGGGGAGCCTCGCTGGGCGAGGAGCGTCGCTGGGCGAGGAGCCTCGCTGGGCGCGGAGCCTCGCTGGACGGGGAGCGTCGCTGGGCGAGGAGCCTCGCTGGGCGGGGAGCGTCACTGGGTGGGGAGCGTCGCTGGGCGGGGAGCCTCGCTGGGCGGGGAGCGTCGCTGGGCGGGGAGAGTCGCTGGGCGGGGAGAGTCGCTGGGCGGGGAGCGTCGCTGGGCGGGGAGAGTCGCTGGGCGAGGAGCATCGCTGGGCGAGGAGCGTCGCTGGGCGGGGAGCATCACTGGGTGGCTTCTGACAAATAACTGAGGTTGCCTTCAGTGCATGCTGTGTAGTGAGGGTAGGTAATGTTTCCGTGAAGTTATACAACAGACATCTGCGAGCATTGCACCATTATTAATGCCGGGTGGTGTCATTGTGTCTGGGACTCAGCATTGTAGTCGCCAGAGGTAGTTTGCCAACTGATTTATGTCTTACAAAGGAAGCGGCTGAGTTGGAGCCAACGGCAGCACTTGCATTGTGTGGGTACAACCTCATTTATTAAGGAGGAAAATCTTTGTTTGAAACAGTCAGTTTTGTTTTTAAATTTTTCTGGGTTAAATTATGTCAGAAATATTTGTATAAAGTCTTCCAGGCACTCAGCCTGCACACTGCGTCCTCACGAAGCTCTGGCCTTCCTTCCGTGCCCCCTGGTTTCTCACTACCCGCAACCACCCCCACCGCCGCCCCCACCCCCCCCCCCCCCCGCCCCAAGTAGCCATCCTTCACCACGATTTTAACTAAACCTGTCCGAGTGTAGAACTGCCGTACGACCCAAACCTTCTCCCTTCCACCAGGTGGGCTTTACATTTTTTAAATTCATTCACGGGATGTGGGCATCGCTGCCAAGGCCGGCATTTATTGCCCATCCCTAGTTGCCCTTGAGAAGGTGGTGGTGAGCTGCCTTCTTGAACCGCTGCAGTCCGTGTGGTGAAGGTACTCCCATAATGCGGTTAGGGAGGGAGATCCAGGATTTTGACCCAGCGACGATGAAGGAATGGCGATATACTTCCAAGTCAGGATGGTGTGTGACTTGGAGGGGAACTTGGAGGTGCTGGTGTTCCCATGCGCCTGCTGCCCTTGTCCTTCTAGGTGGAAGAGGTCACGGGTTTGGGAGGTGCTGCTGAAGAAGCCTTGGCGAGTTGCTGCAATGCATCTTGTAGATGGTACACACTGCAGCCACGGTACGCCGGTGGTGGAGGGAGTGAATGTTTATGGTGATTAAAATCGAGGCTGTTTGAGCAGAGAAGAGATCCCGTCTCACCAAATATCAGCAGTCGTCACTGAGCAGTGAGCAGGAGCAGGAACCCTGGCTGATTTCCCCTCTCTCTAACCCAGGGGTCACTGGGCAGTGATCAGGAGCAGGAGCCCTGGCTGATTCTCCCCTCTCCCTAACCCAGGGGTCACTGGACAGTGATCAGGAGCAGGAACCCTGGCTGATTCTCCCCTCTCCCTAACCCAGGGGTCACTGGACAGTGATCAGGAGCAGGAACCCTGGCTGATTCTCCCCTCTCTCTAACCCAGGGGTCACTGGACAGTGATCAGGAGCAGGAACCCTGGCTGATTCTCCCCTCTCTCTAACCCAGGGGTCACTGGACAGTGATCAGGAGCAGGAACCCTGGCTGATTCTCCCCTCTCCCTAACCCAGGGGTCACTGGACAGTGATCAGGAGCAGGAACCCTGGCTGATTCTCCCCTCTCCCTAACCCAGGGGTCACTGGACAGTGATCAGGAGCAGGAACCCTGGCTGATTCTCCCCTCTCTCTAACCCAGGGGTCACTGGGCAATGATCAGGAGCAGGAACCCTGGCTGATTCTCCCCTCTCCCTAACCCAGGGGTCACTGGACAGTGATCAGGAGCAGGAACCCTGGCTGATTCTCCCCTCTCCCTAACCCAGGGGTCACTGGACAGTGATCAGGAGCAGGAACCCTGGCTGATTCTCCCCTCTCTCTAACCCAGGGGTCACTGGACAGTGATCAGGAGCAGGAACCCTGGCTGATTCTCCCCTCTCCCTAACCCAGGGGTCACTGGACAGTGATCAGGAGCAGGAACCCTGGCTGATTTCCCCTCTCTCTAACCCAGGGGTCACTGGACAGTGATCAGGAGCAGGAACCCTGGCTGATTCTCCTCTCTCTAACCCAGGGGTCACTGGGCAGTGATCAGGAGCAGGAACCCTGGCTGATTCTCCCCTCTCCCTAACCCAGGGGTCACTGGACAGTGATCAGGAGCAGGAACCCTGGCTGATTCACCCCTCTCCCTAACCCAGGGGTCACTGGACAGTGATTAGGAGCAGGAACCCTGGCTGATTCTCCCCTCTCTAACCCAGGGGTCACTGGGCAGTGATCAGGAGCAGGAACCCTGGCTGATTCCTCTCTAACCCAGGGGTCACTGGACAGTGATCAGGAGCAGGAACCCTGGCTGATTCTCCTCTCTCTCTAACCCAGGGGTCACTGGACAGTGATCAGGAGCAGGAACCCTGGCTGATTCCTCTCTAACCCAGGGGTCACTGGACAGTGATCAGGAGCAGGAACCCTGGCTGATTCCTCTCTAACCCAGGAGGAATAGTGTCTGAGGCCCATAGTGTCTCACCAACCACCTTGGCTCCTTCATCACAGACTGGGCATTGAACTTGGGATCTTCCTGCCCTCTTTGACTCAGTATCACACTGGGTGTTGCGTGTTCCCACTGAACCACCAGGGGAAACTATCTGTAAGTAACTGAGCAATCCACAGTTGCAACATCCCCTCTCTGTTGCATGGAGCGGTCAGGTATTGGTGCAGAACCCAGCACTTCACCCACAGCAATCTACGTACTCTTGGACCTAGTATTGGGAGGAGCAGAGCACAGTGACAAGAACCAACAGGCCAATAAACCTTTGTTACTCTCACCAACCACTGCGATATCGTGGATTTGCTGAAATGAGTTCCAGTCGAACTAAAAGGGAAACCATTCCTTTCACAAAGTCCCTGTGACTTTACTCCTGCTCAGTTCACACTCTCAATAGCTTTTGACCAATTTACTGATCCTCTGGATCTCAGCCAATGGCCTCCAGGGCTGGGCTACCCCTGTCGGGTACAAGTATAATTACACAGCACTGCCACGGGCAGCAGAGGCCTGGGAGTAATTTAACTGGCCACATTCTAAGGCCAGGAACAGAGAGAACGAGGGGCTGAAGAGATCGGAGCAAATGGTCAACTGCTGGGTGAAAGCCATCAGACATTGAATACTGGCCTGTGACTGTGGTGGGACAGCAGGGTTATCGTTCGAAGCCAGGCTAGGGTGGGTTGTATAAAAAGGGCCGTGTGCATGCTAGCAAGGGCTTGAACTCACACACCACACAAACATGGATGTGAATTAGATCCAATAACTCTAAGAGTTGTACTTCCTCGTGAACTGCTCCCTTCACGCTTGCTCACAACACTTACTGTGTACATCCCCCAGAAGGACTGCCAACCTGAGAGCACACTGTCCAGTTCCCCTGGGGTACGAGACCTCCCTCCCCCTGGGGTACGCGACCGCCCTCCCCCTGGGGTACGAGACCTCTCTCCCCCCTGGGGTACGAGACCGCCCTCCCCCTGGGGTACGAGACCTCCCATTCCCTGGGGTACGAGACCGCCCTCCCCCTGGGGTACGAGACCTCTCTCCCCCTGGGGTACGAGACCGCCCTCCCCCTGGGGTATGAGACCTCCCATTCCCTGGGGTACGAGACCGCCCTCCCCCTGGGGTACGAGACCTCTCTCCCCCTGGGGTACGAGACCGCCCTCCCCCTGGGGTACGAGACCTCTCTCCCCCTGGGGTACGAGACCTCCCATTCCCTGGGGTACGAGACCTCTCTCCCCCTGGGGTACGAGACCGCCCTCCCCCTGGGGTACGAGACCTCTCTCCCCCTGGGGTACGAGACCGCCCTCCCCCTGGGGTACGAGACCTCCCTCCCCCTGGGGTACGAGACCGCCCATTCCCTGGGGTACGAGACCGCCCTCCCCCTGGGGTACGAGACCACCCTCCTCCTGGGGTACGAGACCTCTCTCCCCCTGGGGTACGAGACCGCCCTCCCCCTGGGGTACGAGACCTCTCTCCCCCTGGGGTACGAGACCGCCCTCCCCCTGGGGTACGAGACCTCCCTCCCCCTGGGGTACGAGACCTCCCATTCCCTGGGGTACGAGACCGCCCTCCCCCTGGGGTACGAGACCACCCTCCTCCTGGGGTACGAGACCTCTCTCCCCCTGGGGTACGAGACCTCCCTCCCCCTGGGGTACGAGACCTCCCATTCCCTGGGGTACGAGACCGCCCTCCCCCTGGGGTACGAGACCGCCCTCCCCCTGGGGTACGAGACCTCCCTCCCCCTGGGGTACGAGACCGCCCTCCCCCTGGGGTATGAGACCGTCCTCCCCCTGGGGCAGGGTCCTGGGGCAGGGTTTGTCCCATCCCCAGGTGGTGTCCGGGGTAGTATGCAATGAGTCACTCAGTGCAATCTGCAGCATGGAGTCATAACATTGATAAAGTCTTCAGATGATTTAACGTCTTGTCACAAATATTAAAATATAATTGTGCTGCTGGATTCACAGTGCAGGAAAGGTTTGATTAAAGGAGGCGACCCTGGCAGGAGAGAGCATGTGGCTCCCGTCCATAGATTTTATTTCTGTTTGGAGATCCTGAGGCCGGTTGGTCAACAGCCTGCAGCTAATGACACAGCAGATCCCACACTGCTCTTAAAATCCCTCTGTGTGTTCGGGCTTGTTTTAACTCAACCTGCCCAGCATTATCCTAATCCCGATCGCATCAGACGCCCCTCAGTGGAAAGTCAAATGGTACGGGCTGTAAATTGGGCGGTGCAACGGGTGCCGCCAGTTCCCCAGTAGGCGGCTTTGGGTAAAGCTGCCCCCCGACTCAGCCAGCCCTGGCGCCACCTTCCCACCAACGGTTCAGCCCCCCACTTACAACCAAGTCTCCAAATTTCAGTCACTTGGCAGCAGAGAGAGACGGAGGAGGTCCACATCAGGCGGTCGGTGTGGGGACGGTCGGTCCTGTCTGGTGGGGAGCGTGGGTCCCATGTGTCCCACAGAGAGTCTGTCCACTTGCCCAGATAGTGTATCTTGGGTTGAATGAAGAGCGACTCCGCTTCATCTCAGCTTTTGGTTTTATCACTTCATCTGACAGAATAACTACACGAGATTTTGAATTTTACCAGTCAGTAAAACAAGTGAATCGTGGCAGTAATAGAGCCTTAATTTTTTTTCAGTAGATACTAAGTTTGGCTCCCTCTTTGTCATGTTGAAAGTTATAAATAGTTCAGCACTGCTCTGCCAAACTGTGATAGTTGGAATATTCGAATGTAGTGGCTCCATGTCACAGAGCTATCTGGCTGTATTATCTCTCTTCAAAGACTACGTCACTCGTTTTATAAGACAGGATGAGAAATATTACCAACAAAGTGACCAGCACCTAGCAGATTTAAATAACTACCTTGTCTCTCAGTGTTAGCCGGGGCTCAGTTGGTAGCTCCCTCACCTCTGCGTCAGAAGGTTGTGGGTTCAAGTCCCACTCCAGGGACTCGAGCACATAAAGCGAGGTTAACACTCCAGTGCTGTACTGAGGGAGCGCTGCACTGTCAGAGGGGCAGTACTGAGGGAGCGCTGCACTGTCAGAAGGGCAGTACTGAGGGAACGCTGCACTGTCGGAGGGGCAGTACTGAGGGAGCGCTGCACTGTCAGAGGGGCAGTACTGAGGGAGCGCTGCACTGTCAGAGGGGCAGTACTGAGGGAGCGCTGCACTGTCGATGGGGCAGTACTGAGAGAGCGCTGTACTGTCAGAGGGGCAGTACTGAGGGAGCGCTGCACTGTTGGAGGGGCAGTACTGAGGGAGCGCTGCACTGTCGGAGGGGCAGTACTGAGGGAGCGCTGCACTGTCGGAGGGGCAGTACTGAGGGAGCGCTGCACTGTCGGGGGGCAGTACTGAGGGAGCGCTGCACTGTCGATGGGGCAGTACTGAGGGAGCGCTGCACTGTTGGAGGGGCAGTACTGAGAAAGCGCTGCACTGTCGGAGGGGTCAGTACTGAGGGAGCGCTGCACTGTCGATGGGGCAGTACTGAGGGAGCGCCGCACTGTTGATGGGGCAGTACTGAGGGAGCGCCGCACTGTCAGAGGGGCAGTACTGAGGGAGCGCTGCACTGTCGATGGGGCAGTACTGAGGGAGCGCTGCACTGTCGATGGGGCAGTACTGAGGGAGCGCTGCACTGTCGATGGGGCAGTACTGAGGGAGCGCTGCACTGTCAATGGGGCAGTACTGAGGGAGCGCTGCACTGTCGATGGGGCAGTACTGAGGGAGCGCTGCACTGTCAGAGGGGCAGTACTGAGGGAGCGCTGCACTGTCGATGGGGCAGTACTGAGGGAGCGCTGCACTGTCGGAGGTGCCGTATTTTGGATGAGATGTTAAACCGAGGCCCCGTCTGCTCTCTCAGGTGGACGTAAAAGATTGATTTCGAAGAAGAGCAGGGGAGTTCTCCCTGGTGTCCTGGGCCCAATATTTATCCCTCAACCAACATAACAAAAACAGATGATCTGGTCATTATCACATTGCTGTTTGTGGGAGCTTGCTGTGCGCAAATTGGCTGCCGCGTTTCCCACATTACAACAATGACTCCACTTCAAAAGCTGTAAAGTGCTTTGAGATGTCCGGTGGTCGTGAAAGGTGCGACACATTAATGTGAACAAATCCCAAAGCATGTTTGTATTTGAATTGAGTGACTTGCCCCAGACAAACTGGCTCATTGTTACAACAATTGTGTTAAATTTAGCGTGCATGTGTTTTGTGTGAGTGAAGCTGGTTTTTAATCCATTGGATCTTGTGACAGAATGAAAGCAGCAAATATCAAGCCTGATCTCAGGTAAGAATGTTTGATGTTGGACCTGATCTCGGACAACGATCGACACAGAACCTGTGGTCCGTGTGGTGCAGGTGGCCAATGTGAATTACGGGGGTGTGTTGGAAGATGGCAACAACTGGCCCCTCTCTCAAACCCACCTGCTCACAGAATCCGCCAGCTTTTCACTGAGTAAACATTGAATGTTCCGATATGTGTGGTAACATTTATCACCTCATTAAAAGTGGCATTTTTACCAGTGGTGGCAGACCTCCAGCAGCCAGAACTGGATTAATTACTCCGACAAAACATTGCATCAAGGAATCGGGGCCAATCCTACACACAGCTATGAAATGGCAGGTTCAAATGGGAGAGTTACACTAATGCTCATAAAAGGATTGGTAAATATTACATTACTGCGGGTAATTTATTTCACTAACAGCTTTAGCCTCAGTCCTTTGAGGTTTAATTTATCACAAGCTCAGAAATTTTAATTAAAGGGAACTTTCTATCGTTGATGGAGACTCTGAACATGTAATGTTCCTGGATCCCTACTATTGTCCAAAAGGAGATACAATTTTTACTTTTATTTAATGAAACTTTTATGCTCATCAAGTTCAAGGATATCAGTGCTGGATAATTAAAAGTTCAGACACTCTCCCATCAAACACATCCAACACGGGTTAGATACAGAGTAAAGCTCCCTCTACACTGTCCCATCAAACACTCCCAGGGCAGGTACAGCATGGGTTAGATACAGAGTAAAGCTCCCTCTACACTGTCCCATCAAACACTCCCAAGGCAGGTACAGCACGGGTTAGATACAGAGTAAAGCTCCCTCTACACTGTCCCATCAAACACTCCCAGGGCAGGTACAGCAAGGGTTAGATACAGAGTAAAGCTCCCTCTACACTGTCCCATCAAACACTCCCAGGACAGGTACAGCACGAGTTAGATACAGAGTAAAGCTCCCTCTACACTGTCCCATCAAACACTCCCAGGGCAGGTACAGCACGGGTTAGATACAGAGTAAAGCTCCCTCTACACTGTCCCATCAAACACTCCCAGGGCAGGTACAGCACGGGTTAGATACAGAGTAAAGCTCCCTCTAAACTGCCCCATCAAACACTCCCAGGGCAGGTACAGCACGAGTTAGATACAGAGTAAAGCTCCCTCTACACTGTCCCATCAAACACTCCCAGGGCAGGTACAGCACGGGTTAGATACAGAGTAAAGCTCCCTCTACACTGTCCCATCAAACACTTCCAGGGCAGGTGCAGCACGGGTTAGATACAGAGTAAAGCTCCCTCTACACTGTCCGATCAAACACCCCCAGGACAGGTACAGCACGGGTTAGATACAGAGTAAAGCTCCCTCTACACTGTCCCATCAAACACTCCCAGGGCAGGTACAGCACGGGTTAGATACAGAGTAAAGCTCCCTCTACACTGTCCCATCAAACACTCCCAGGGCAGGTGCAGCACGGGTTAGATACAGAGTAAAGCTCCCTCTACACTGTCCCATCAAACACTCCCAGGGCAGGTACAGCACGGGTTAGATACAGAGTAAAGCTCCCTCTACACTGTCCCATCAAACACTCCCAGGGCAGGTACAGCACGGGTTAGATACAGAGTAAAGCTCCCTCTCCACTGTCCCATCAAACACTCCCAGGGCAGGTGCAGCACGGGTTAGATACAGAGTAAAGCTCCCTCTACACTGTCCTATCAAACACTCCCAGGGCAGGTACAGCACGGGTTAGATACAGAGTAAAGCTCCCTCTACACTGTCCCATCAAACACTCCCAAGGGCAGGTACAGCACGGGTTAGATACAGAGTAAAGCTCCCTCTACACTGTCCGAACAAACACTCCCAGGGCAGGTACAGCACGGGTTAGATACAGAGTAAAGCTCCCTCTACACTGTCCGAACAAACACTCCCAGGGCAGGTACAGCACGGGTTAGATACAGAGTAAAGCTCCCTCTACACTGTCCCATCAAACACTCCCAGGGCAGGTACAGCACGGGTTAGATACAGAGTAAAGCTCCCTCTACACTGTCCGAACAAACACTCCCAGGGCAGGTACAGCACGGGTTAGATACAGAGTAAAGCTCCCTCTACACTGTCCGAACAAACACTCCCAGGGCAGGTAATCTTTTCTCATTTGCTTTAGTTCTTCATTTTATTTTGCTCTCACCTATTGGTTTGGGTCCTGCTTTGAATCTTTAAATCTTTGAATCGTAGATTTATACAACACCAAACGAGGCCATTCGGTCCATCATGCCTGTGCCTGCTCTTTGGTAGAGCTGTTCAATTAGTCCCACTCCCCCCTGCTCTTCCCCCGTAGCCTGCAAATTTTCTCGCTTGAATTATTTAATCAATTCCCTTCTGAAAGTTACTATTGAATCTGCTTCACCGCCGTTTCAGGCAGTGCATTCCAGATCACAACAATTCACTGCGTAAAAAATGTTTCCTCCTCTCCGCTCTGGTTCTTGTGCCAATCACCTTAAATCTGTGTCCTCTGGTTACCAACCCTCCTGCCACTGGAAACAGTTTCTCCTTATTTACTGTATCAAAACCCTTCAGAGTTTTGAACACCTCCATCAAATCTCCCCTTAACCTTCTGTGTTCTAAGGAGAAATTCCATTCAATGTTGTGCTCAGTTCGATTCAGTCGGATAATATCTCCAGGCCTTTCTATCCATCGGACGAGGGGGGTGGGGTTTGAGAAGCTTTTCAAACCATCGCTCAATCATATCTGTGTGCGAAAACAGAGAAACTTTAGAATCCTTCAGACTAAGACAGATTTGTAGATAACAAAAGACACAAAAGGTCTAGTTTGACATTTTAATGTCAAGCTCAACGTTGTAATGCATCGAGAGACAGAGACAACACAAAGCAACGGGCCTGTCGCTCTCCATGGGAAATGATGCACGGCTCCAGGTATAGTTAAAGTCTTTTTTACAATGGTAAGAGAGTGCGAGGGGTCAGAGGGTGATTACTGACTATTTCATTAAATCGTCAAGCTTTTACGAGTGAGCTTTCTCAAGGATTGTGGCACATCTGAATTGCATTAGATTAACAATCAAAACCGTGCTTTATAACCTTGGGAAGGTCTTTGGTGAGGCCACGGTTACAACGTGCAATTCCGGGGCTCCTACCTTCAGGAGTTTTCATCTGGATTGCCCGCAGTTCACATCATTCGTACGTGGTGTGGAGCAGCCTGTGGCTGCCGATGTTTGGATTTTCACAAGTCATTTGGTGGTTGTGCGGCTTTTTGAAGTAGAGTTAGTGGCAAATTAGATTAAAACCAGAAAATAAAACGAGCCGGGGAGGAGATGGGGAAATGTAATTGGTCTCAGCGCCTCTGGGCTCCTGAAGCTCCCTCCCAAAACCTCGCCACCTCCCGCCCTCCCTCGCCACCTCCCTCCCTCCCGAAACCTCTCCACCTCTCGCCACCTAGCTCCCTCCCTCCCGAAACCTCTCCACCTCCCTCCCTCCCTCCCTCCCGAAACCTCTCCACCTCCCGCCCTCCCTCTCCACCTCCCTCTTCACCTCTTCACCTCCCTCTCCACCTCCCTCCCGAAACCTCTCCACCTCCCTCCCTCACTCGCCACCTCCCTCCCTCCCTCCCTCTCTCCCTCTTCACCTCTCCACCTCCCTCCCTCCCTCGCCACCTCCCTCCCTCCCTCCCTCTCTCCCTCTTCACCTCCCTCTCCACCTCTTCACCTCCCTCCCTCCCTCTCCACCTCCCTCCCTCTTCACCTCCCTCTCCACCTCTCCACCTCCCTCTCCACCTCTCCACCTCCCTCTTCACCTCCCTCTCCACCTCCCTCCCTCCCTCTCCACCTCCCTCCCTCCCTCTTCACCTCCCTCTCCACCTCCCGCCCTCCCTCGCCACCTCCCTCCCTCCCTCGCCACCTCCCTCCCTCCCTCCCTCCCTCTTCACCTCCCTCTCCACCTCTCCACCTCCCTCCCTCCCTCTCCACCTCCCTCCCTCTCCACCTCCCTCCCTCCCTCCCTCTCTCCCTCTTCACCTCCCTCCCTCCCTCCCTCCCTCTCTCCCTCTTCACCTCCCTCTCCACCTCTTCGCCTCCCTCTCCACCTCTCCACCTCCCTCCCTCCCTCTCCACCTCCCTCCCTCCCTCTCCACCTCCCTCACCACCTCCCTCTCCACCTCCCTCTCCACCTCTTCACCTCCCTCTCCACCTCACCACCTCCCTCCCTCCCTCTCCACCTCCCTCCCTCCCTCTCCACCTCCCTCCCTCCCTCTCCACCTCCCTCCCTCCCTCTCCACCAGTGTCAGCTGTGGGTCAGTTGGTAGCACCCTCGCCTCTGAATCAGAAGGTCGTGAGTTCAAGTCCCACTCCAGGGACCTGAGCACATAAATCTAGGCTGACGCTCCAGTGCAGTGCTGAGGGAGTGCTGCACTGTCGGAGGTGCCGTCTTTTGGATGAGACGCTAAACCGAGGCCCCGTCTGCCCTCTCAGGTGGACGGAAAAGATCCCACGGCACTATTTCGAAGAAGAGCAGGGGAGTTCTCCCCGGTGTCCTGAGCCAATACTTATCCCTCAATCAATATCACTAAAACAGATTATCTGATCATTACCACATTGCTGTTTGTGGGAGCTTGCTGTGCGCAAATTGGCTGCCGCGTTTCCTACATTACAACAGTGACTGCACTTCATTGGCTGTAATGTGTTGTGGAATCGGTCCCCAGGTGGTGCAAGGCGCTGTAGAAATGGAAGTTCTGTCTTTCTTTCTTCCAGTGCCCAGCATGGTCCGTCTCTCTCATGTACAATCTCTGGTCTAGACTGGTCCTATCTGTTAAGTCTGTGTGTTCCAGTGTATTAAGATTAATTACTGACACAGACTACAAGAATAAAGTTCAACAGGTCTTTACTAGTTGGAGGTCAGGACTATACTAAATACAATATCACTACACAGTACTTATATACCGGTGGTCACCACCGGTATTATGTATACAGCAGCCAGAGAAAGTAGTACATCTCTTAAGGTGGAACAGGCTTAAGTTCTCTTAAGGTGGAACAGGTTACATGCACCACAATCCTCCCTTTTTAGCTTAACAGTCATATCCCCATTTAACATAACATAATAACATATATACATATATAACTTCAGGTATAAACAGTTCAAAGGTTCAGTCTCTCAGGAGGCCTTCTGATTCGGTTTGGATAACGCCTTTCAGTGGTCTCTGATTCTTGTTGCTGAGGTGACTCTTCTTGTTGGTTTCCTATGTATTGGACGTCATCATCAGGTACAGTCCCTGCCGAGGTAGATGCTTCAGGTTCATTAACGTCTTCCACAGTTGTCTCTGTCGCAACCATGGGTTCAACCCTTGCTCTTGATTCTACCAGTTGATCCGCATGACGCCTTATCACATTGTTACCAATATCTACTGTGTACATCAGAGGTCCTTGTCTGGCCCGAATTGTTCCGGACTGCCATTTTTCGTTTCCATAGCCCCTTGCCAACACTGGTTGTCGTACGTCGAAACTTCGAGTGGACTTGTTATTAATATGCCGGAACTGTTTGTTTTCCACTTCCCTCCGCACATTTGGTTTTAACAAGTCCAACCTGGACCGCAACCTCCTGTTATAAAACATCATGGCAGGACTTTGGTTAGTCACTGCATGAGCGGCGTTTCGATATGCCATTAGGAAATTGTCCACCTTGTGTTGTAACGGAATCTGATCATCGTTCATGGCCTTTATTGCCTTTTTGAATGTTTGGACAAATCTCTCGGCCAACCCGTTTGTCGCCGGATGATATGGGGCAGAGGTATAATGTTTCACCCCATTCTTCTTTAAGAATTTTTGGAATTCTTCCGACACGAACTGTGGTCCGTTGTCCGAACATATCTGTTCTGGCAATCCGTTCCTTGCGAATATTGTTCTTAACACCGCAATTGTCTTTTCTGAAGTAGTGGTATTCATCTTGATCACTTCTGGCCATTTGGAATGTGCGTCCACCGCAATTAGGAACATGGAGTCCATGAATGGACCAGCAAAGTCAATATGTACGCGTTGCCATGGGGCTGAAGGCCATTCCCATGGGTGTAGCGGTGCGATCGGAGGTGCATTTTGCACTTTTTGGCACCCAGCGCAGCTTTTTGTCAACTCCTCTATCTGTTGGTCAATGCCCGGCCACCATACATAAGCCCTAGCAAGACTTTTCATCTTAACTCCCCCCAGATGACCTTCATGCAGTTCCTTTAGAACTCTTTCCCGTAACTTGGGAGGAATAATCACTCTTGTCCCGTACATCAAAGTACCATGGCAGACGGACAGCTGGTCTCGCCTTGCCGAGAATGCCGGTAACAGAGGATCACCATGTGTTGGCCATCCCTTCACTGTCACCTCGTAAACTCGGGACAGTGTCGGGTCGATCCTGGTTTCCCTTTCAATACTTGCATTGGTGACTGGTAAACACTCGATGATGGTCGAATGAAATAACTCAACAGGGTCAACTTTCGTCGTCTCTTCTGCTTCAGGTAGTGGCAGGCACGACAGCCCATCAGCATTGCCATGCTGCTTTGTACCTTTGAATTCTATTTGATATTGATGTGCCCCTAGGAAAAGGGACCATCTCTGGAGTCGCTGTGCTGTCATCACCGAAACACCCTTCTTAGGGTTAAAAATGGATACCAACGGCTGATGGTCTGTCAGAAGTGTGAATTTTTGGCCCTGCAGGTAATGATTAAACTTCTTCACTCCCCATACAAGGCTGAGAGCCTCCCTATCGATCTGCGCATAGTTGCGCTCAGCGGAGGTCAATGATCTGGATGCAAACGCGACTGGCCTTTCCGTGCCATTTGGCAACTTGTGTGAGAGTACTGCCCCAATACCATATGGAGAAGCATCACAGGCCAACCGAATAGGCAGTGTCGGGTTGAAGTGAGCCAACACTTCCTCTGAGGTGATCAATTCTTTGCTTTTGCGAAATGCCTTCTTACAGTTTTCGTTCCATTCCCATGGTACCCCCTTCTGTAAAAGAGCGTTCAGCGGGTGCAGTACCGTGGATAGATTCGGTAGAAACTTATGGTAATAGTTAATCAATCCCAGAAACGACCTCAACTGAGAGACATTATCCGGAGCGGGAGCCTTTACAACTGCCTCTATCTTGTCAGGAGACTTATGAAGCCCCTCCCGGTCAATGACATGACCACAGTACGCGATCCGCTTCTGAAAGAACTCACATTTCTGCCGATTAACTCTAAGTCCATACTCTTTCAGTCTGTTGAGCACCAGTTCCAAGTTTGCGAGGTGTTCTTCATCACCATCACCTGTAATCAGAATATCGTCCAGGTAACATTGTGTGCCTGGAATTCCCTGTAATACCTGCTCCATGGCCCTCTGCCAAATTGCCGGAGCCGATGCCACTCCAAAAACCAGTCTATTATATCGGTACAAACCTCTATGCGTGTTGATCGTGAGGTACTGGCGTGACTCTTTTTCAACCTCCATCTGCAAGTACGCCTGTGCCAGGTCTATCTTGGTGAAGTGTTTCCCGCCAGACAACGAAGCAAAAATATCCTCAATCCGCGGAAGCGGATACTGCACCGTGTGAAGCACCGGATTAACGGTGATCTTGAAATCTCCACAGATGAGAACCTTCCCTGGTTCTCCTGGCTTGTTGCTCGAAGGACGTTTCATAACGGGAACAATGGGCGTAGCCCACTCACTCCAATCTACCTTAGACAGTACACCTGAACGTTCTAGCACTTCCAGTTCCGCTTCTACAGTAGGTCGTATTGCATAGGGTACCGGTCTGGCTTTGAAAAATTTTGGTTGTGCATGTTCATCAATCTTGATGTTTGCCGTAATTCCTTTCAGTGTTCCCAGTCCTTGCTGGAACACCTCTTTAGCATCATCCAATATTTTGGACAATCGTTTAGGTTTGACATCTGTTTCCCCGGAATCTACCGTTAGTGCTTTTAAGGAGTGCCAGTCCATATTCATTTTCCTAATCCACTCCCGTCCCAGTAGTGGTGGACCTCCTTCAGGTAGCACATATAAGTCCATTACTTGGCTTTCTTCGCCCTTGTGGACCACTTTTACCTCTATCTTTCCGATGGGGTACACTCTTTGCCCCGTGCATGTTTTCAATATAATCTCCGTATCCCGTAGGGGAATATGTTGGAATAACCTTTTGTAATCTTTCTTATTCATGACCGTCAATGCCGATCCAGTGTCCAATTCCATCTTTACTTGGACTCCTGCTATCTGAAGAGTGACCCAAATTGTCTGGAGATCTGCATCCTTACCAACGTTGTGTACTCTTAAGCTACCCAGTTCATTACTGCTAGCGTCTGAATCTGACTTCTGTTCGTTCGAACTGGTCTTTGTCACCTTGTGCACCTTTATGTATTTTCCTTGCGGTGACTTTTTGTTGCTGGTCTTCTTTCCTGACCGGCATACTTTAGCTATGTGGCCAAGCCTGCCACACGTTCTGCATTCTTGGTTTTTAAACCAACACTGGTTCTGATCGTGTGTTGTCTTTCCACAACGATAACATTTTACAGTACTCAAACCCAATTTATTTGTACTGAGTTCCGGTGACCGTAGCTGCATTACTGCCGTGCCTCTCGCTGCGGCTTCGTGTGCTGCTGCCATAGTGACCGCTTTCTCAAGCATCAGCTCATTCTCCTCGAGCAGTCGCTTTTGTGTATCTTCTTTTAATAATCCACACACAAATTTATCTCTTAGCGCTTCTGTCAGTCCCGTTCCAAACTGACAGTACTTTGCTAGCTTACGCAATTCCATTAAATATTCAGCATTGCTTTCATCCTTCAGCTGCCTTCTGCTGTAAAATTTAAATCGTTCCGCTAGCATCAGCGGCGTGGGGTTTAGATGATTTTTCAGGACAGTAACAATCTCCTCGAACGTCTTATCCACCGGTTCATCTGGTGATAAAAGGTGTTTCAATTGCCCGTATGTCTTTGCACCCATTAAGTTCAGTAAAGTTAGTGCTTTCTCTGCATCTGGGATTTTATTTGCTTTACAATAATTTTGTATGCGTTCTACATACATGGCCCAAACCTCAATGTCGCTATCAAAGGTATCAATGTTCCCATGTTTAGGCATCGTTGCAATTTATTTTATCCCAAGATGGCGGCTTCCCGCTCTTGTCTTCCTCCTCCGCCTACAAAATGGCGGTTTTCCCGCGCTTGGCGGTCTTCACCCACTGGCTGCAATGGCGTTTGGCGTGCCGCTGCTGCTCCCCTTTCCCAGCGGTTAGTAACTCCCCCGACGCTGTCTCCGCTTCACCGCGGCTCCCTCGGGCATTCGCGCTTCCCCGATGTCGCGCCTCGCAGCCCTTCTTGCAGCCCGGTTATTAGCACCGGCTGCGTTCGCCTTCACCGCGGCTCTCGCGCCTTCAGTCGCCCCAGACGCTGCGCCTTTTTGGCCCAAAAGCGGCCCGGCCCTTATCACCAGCCGCGATCGATGTCCCCGCGCTGCGCCTTTCGGCCCGAATGCGGCCCGGCCCTTATCTCCGGTCGCGATCGATCTCACCGCCCTTATTCCTCCGTCTTCCTCCCCCCGTCTGTACAGCCAACGCGGCTGACTTTCTGCTCGCGTCGCTGACCGGCTTACCCGCCACCGAGGTAGAAAGAAGATAGCTGACTGCCGCTGATGGAGGCTTCGAGTTCAGGATGTCTTCTGCACTCCGGGTTCTCGATGCCTGCCGCGCGACGTGTCTTCCAGCAGGGTGATGAGGGTGGATGCCTCTCTTCGACGCCCGTTCTGTGGATGAAGCCGCCGTGGATATAAACTGCCGCAGGGTAAGAATCGGACTCGTCGCCACTGTTAAGTCTGTGTGTTCCAGTTGTATTAAGGTTAATTACTGACACAGACTACAAGAATAAAGTTCAACAGGTCTTTACTAGTTGGAGGTCAGGACTATACTAAATACAATATCACTACACAGTACTTATATACCGGTGGTCACCACCGGTATTACGTATACAGCAGCCAGAGAAAGTAGTACATCTCTTAAGGTGGAACAGGCTTAAGTTCTCTTAAGGTGGAACAGGTTACATACACCACATTCCCTACTTTTATACTCCATCCCCTAGCAATAAAGGCCAACATTCCATTTGCCTTCCTAATTACTTGCTAACTTTTTGTGTTTCATGTACGAGGACACCCAGATCCTTCTGTAGTCTCTCCATTTAAATAATATTTTGCTTTTCTATTCTTCCTCCCAAAGTGGATAACCCCACATTTCCCCACATTATACTCCATTTGCCAAATTCCTGCCCACTCACTTAACCTATCTATACCCCTTTGCAGACTTTGTGTCCTCCTCACAACTTGCTTTCCCACCTATCTTTGTATCGTCAGCAAATTTGGCTACAGCACACTCGGTCCCTTCATCCAAGTCATTAATGTAGATTGTAAATAGTTGAGGCCCCAGCACTGATCCCTGTGGCACCCCACTAGTTACAGTTTGCCAATAGAAAGTTGCAGCACGGAAGGAGGCCATTTCGGCCCATCGTGTCCGTGCCGGCCAACAAAGAGCAATCCAGCCTAATCCCACGTCCCAGCTCTTGGTCCATAGTCCTGCAGGTTACGGCACTTCAAGCGCACATCCAAGTACTTTTTAAATGTGGTGAGAGTTTCTGCCTCTCCCACCCTTTCAGGCAGTGAGTTCCAGACCCCCACCACCCTCTGGGTGAAGAAATTTCCCCTCAAATCCCTTCTAAACCCTCCACCAGTTACTTTAAATCTGTGCCCCCTGGTTTTTGACCCCTCTGCTAAGGGAAATAGGTCCTTTCTATCCACTTTATCTAGGCCCCTCATAATTTTATACACCTCAGTAAGGTCTCCCCTCAGACTCCTCTGTTCCAAGGAAAACAGACCCAGCCTATCAAATCTTTCCTCATAGCTAAGATTCTCTACTCCCGGGAACATCCTTGTACATCTCCTCTGTACCCTCTCTAGTGCAATCACATCTTCCTGTTAGCTGCACACATTAAGGGCTATTCAACTATGGGAGGCACATCAGGCAAGCACATGGCTGCATTCATTAAGGGCCCACTCCTGCCCTGGGAGTGTTTGACGGGACAGTGTAGAGGGAGCTTTACTCTGTATCTAACCCGTGCTGTATCTGCCCCGGGAGTGTCTGATGGGACAGTGTAGAGGGAGCTTTACAACCACGGGTTAATTGAGTGTTAATGGAAACAAGAGTTATGTAATGATTGTTAAAAATTGCAGGAAGCTACTTTAGAAGAAACCACTCTTCGTTTATTGAGAAAGACACAGAAAAATACTCCGATAATGTACAATTCGATTTGGTTTGAATGTTTGAAATAGCACATTAAAAATTGTGAGTACAATGAAGTTTGCTTCCCGCTATTAATTACGAAGTACCTAAAATAATTCAACACTCCTCGTGATAAGAGCAGGGATTAATATTGTGGAGAATGTTTGAGGGAAAAACATCAGAAGCGAAATTGGTAAATTAAAAATCTTTACATCAACATATGAGTGAACATTTCCAAGTCAGTCTGACTTGTCTTTCTTCCTGGACAGCAAAACCAATGTTTATTTCTGTTAAGTCATAGCTTTTCCTGCTTTTTGTTTATAGTTCAGTGACACAAATTGTGTGTATATTTGTAAATTGTAAAATAACAAAAATAAATCACATTTCTGTGACATTTTTTATGTCTTAAACGATTCAAGTTGTGGCTCGGAATCTGTACTCTTTTTTTCTCTTTCTTTCTTCTGTCTCCTCCTCTTCCTCCTCCAGTTCTCATTTTTTCTTTCTTTCTTTCCTTCTTTCTTTCCTTCTTTCTTCTGTCTCCTCCTCTTCCTCCTCCAGTTCTCATTTTTTCCTTCTTTCCTTCCTTCTTTCTTTCCTTCTTTCCTTCTTTCTTTCCTTCTTTCTTTCCTTCTTTCTTTCTTTCTTTCCTTTCCTTCTTTCTTTCTTTCTTTCCTTCTTTCTTTCCTTCTTTCTTCTGTCTCCTCCTCTTCCTCCTCCAGTTCTCATTTTTTCCTTCTTTCCTTCCTTCCTTCTTTCCTTCCTTCTTTCTTTCTTTCCTTCTTTCTTTCTTTCCTTCTTTCTTCTGTCTCCTCCTCTTCCTCCTCCAGTTCTCTTTCTTTCCTTCTTCTTTCTTTCTTTCTTTCTTTCCGTCTTTCTTTCTTTCTTTCTTTCTTTCCTTCTTCTTTCTTTCTTTCTTTCTTTCCTTCTTTCTTTCTTTCCTTCTTTCCTTCTTCTTTCTTTCTTTTTTCTTTCTTTCCTTCTTTCTTTCTTTCCTTCTTCTTTCTTTCTTTCTTTCCTTCTTCTTTCTTTCTTTCTTTCCTTCTTCTTTCTTTCCTTCTTCTTTCTTTCTTTCTTTCTTTCCTTCTTCTTTCTTTCTTTCTTTCTTTCTTTCTTTCCTTCTTTCTTTCTTTCTTTCCTTCTTTCTTTCTTTCCTTCTTTCTTTCTTTCCTTCTTCTTTCTTTCTTTCTTTCCTTCTTCTTTCTTTCTTTCTTTCTTTCTTTCTTTCCTTCTTCTTTCTTTCTTTCATTCTTTCCTTCTTCTTTCTTTCTTTCTTTCTTTCTTTCTTTCTTTCCTTCTTCTTTCTTTCTTTCTTTCTTCTTTCTTTCTTTCTTTCCTTCTTCTTTCTTTCTTTCCTTCTTCTTTCTTTCTTTCTTTCTTTCCTTCTTCTTTCTTTCTTTCTTTCCTTCTTCTTTCTTTATTCCTTTCTTTCCTTCTTCTTTCTTTCTTTCTTTCCTTCTTTCTTTCTTTCTTTCCTTCTTTCTTTCTTTCCTCCTTCTTTCTTTCTTTCCTTCTTCTTTCTTTCTTTCTTTCCTTCTTCTTTCTTTCTTTCTTTCTTTCCTGCTTCTTTCTTTCTTTCTTTCTTTCCTGCTTCTTTCTTTCTTTCCTTCTTCTTTCTTTCTTTCTTCTTTCCTTCTTCTTTCTTTCTTTCTTTCTTTCCTTCTTCTTTCTTTCTTTCTTTCTTTCTTTCTTTCCTTCTTCTTTCTTTCTTTCTTTCCTTTTTCTTTCTTTCTTTCTTTCCTTCTTCTTTCTTTCTTTCTTTCTTTCCTTCTTCTTTCTTTCTTTCTTTCCTTCTTCTTTCTTTCCTGCTTCTTTCTTTCTTTCTTTCTTTCTTTCCTTCTTCTTTCTTTCTTTCTTTCTTTCTTTCTTTCTTTCTTTCTTTCCTTCTTCTTTCTTCTTTCTTTCCTTCTTCTTTCTTTCTTTCTTTCCTTCTTCTTTCTTTCTTTCTTTCTTTCCTTCTTCTTTCTTTCTTTCTTTCCTTCTTTCTTTCCTTCTTTCTTTCTTTCTTTCTTTCCTTCTTCTTTCTTTCTTTCTTTCTTTCCTTCTTCTTTCTTTCTTTCTTTCCTTCTTTCTTTCTTTCTTTCCTTCTTCTTTCTTTCTTTCTTTCCTTCTTCTTTCTTTCTTTCTTTCTTTCCTTCTTCTTTCTTTCTTTCTTTCTTTCCTTCTTTCTTTCTTTCTTTCCTTATTCTTTCTTTCTTTCTTTCTTTCTTTCCTTCTTCTTTCTTTCTTTCTTTCTTTCCTTCTTCTTTCTTTCTTTCTTTCCTTCTTCTTTCTTTCTTTCTTTCCTTCTTCTTTCTTTCTTTCCTTCTTCTTTCTTTCTTTCTTTTTTCTTTCCTTCTTCTTTCTTTCTTTCCTTCTTCTTTCTTTCTTTCTTTCCTTCTTCTTTCTTTCTTTCTTTCTTTCCTTTTTCTTTCTTTCTTTCTTTCTTTCTTTCCTTCTTCTTTCTTTCTTTCTTTCTTTCCTTCTTCTTTCTTTCTTTCTTTCTTTCCTTCTTCTTTCTTTCTTTCTTTCCTTCATCTTTCTTTCCTTCTTTCTTTCTTTCTTTCTTTCCTTCTTCTTTCTTTCTTTCCTTCTTCTTTCTTTCTTTCTTTCCTTCTTCTTTCTTTCCTTGTTCTTTCTTTCTTTCTTTTCTTCTTCTTTCTTTCTTTCTTTCTTTCCTTCTTCTTTCTTTCTTTCTCTCTTTCTTTCCTTCTTCTTTCTTTCTTTCCTTCTTCTTTCTTTCTTTCTTTCTTTCCTTCTTTCTTTCTTTCTTTCTTTCCTTCTTCCTTTCTTTCTTTCTTTCCTTCTTTCTTTCTTTCTTTCTTTCTTTCCTTCTTCTTCCTTTCTTTCTTTCTTTCCTTCTTCTTTCTTTCTTCTTCCTTTCTTTCTTTCTTTCCTTCTTTCTTTCTTTCTTTCTTTCTTTCCTTCTTCTTCCTTTCTTTCTTTCTTTCCTTCTTCTTTCTTTCTTCTTTCTTTCTTTCTTTCTTTCTTTCTTTCTTTCCTTCTTTATTTCTTTCTTTCTTTCTTTCCTTCTTCTTTCTTTCTTTCCTACTTCTTTCTTTCTTTCTTTCTTTCCTTCTTCTTTCTTTCTTTCTTTCTTTCTTTCCTTCTTCTTTCTTTCTTTCCTTCTTCTTTCTTTCTTTCTTTCCTTCTTCTTTCTTTCTTTCTTTCTTTCCTTCTTCTTTCTTTCTTTCTTTCCTTCTTTCTTTCTTTCTTTCCTTCTTTCTTTCTTTCTTTCCTTCTTCTTTCTTTCTTTCTTTCTTTCCTTCTTTCTTTCTTTCTTTCCTTCTTCTTTCTTTCTTTCTTTCTTTCTTTCTTTCCTTATTCTTTCTTTCTTTCTTTCTATCTTTCCTTCTTCTTTCTTTCTTTCTTTCTTTCTTTCCTTCTTCTTTCTTTCTTTCTTTCTTTCTTTCCTTCTTCTTTCTTTCTTTCCTTCTTCTTTCTTTCTTTCTTTCCTTCTTCTTTCTTTCTTTCTTTCTTTCCTTCTTCTTTCTTTCTTTCTTTCCTTCTTTCTTTCTTTCTTTCCTTCTTTCTTTCTTTCTTTCCTTCTTCTTTCTTTCTTTCTTTCTTTCCTTCTTTCTTTCTTTCTTTCCTTCTTCTTTCTTTCTTTCTTTCTTTCTTTCTTTCTTTCTTTCTTTCCTTCTTCTTTCTTTCTTTCTTTCTTTCCTTCTTTCTTTCTTTCTTTCCTTCTTCTTTCTTTCTTTCTTTCTTTCTTTCTTTCTTTCCTTATTCTTTCCTTCTTCTTTCTTTCTTTCCTTCTTCTTTCTTTTTTTCTTTCTTTCCTTCTTCTTTCTTTCTTTCCTTCTTTCTTTCTTTCTTTCTTTCTTTCCTTCTTTCCTTCTTTCTTTCTTTCTTTCTTTCCTTCTTCTTTCTTTCTTTCTTTCTTTCCTTATTCTTTCTTTCTTTCTTTCTATCTTTCCTTCTTCTTTCTTTCTTTCTTTCCTTCTTCTTTCTTTCTTTCTTTCTTTCCTTCTTTCTTTCTTTCTTTCTTTCTTTCCTTCTTCTTTCTTTCTTTCTTTCCTTCTTCTTTCTTTCTTTCTTTCTTTCCTTCTTCTTTCTTTCTTTCTTTCTTTCCTTCTTCTTTCTTTCTTTCTTTCTTTCCTTCTTTCCTTCTTCTTTCTTTCTTTTTTCTTTCTTTCCTTCTTTCTTTCTTTCCTTCTTCTTTCTTTCTTTCTTTCCTTCTTCTTTCTTTCTTTCTTTCCTTCTTCTTTCTTTCCTTCTTCTTTCTTTCTTTCTTTCTTTCCTTCTTCTTTCTTTCTTTCTTTCTTTCTTTCTTTCCTTCTTTCTTTCTTTCTTTCCTTCTTTCTTTCTTTCCTTCTTTCTTTCTTTCCTTCTTTCTTTCTTTCTTTCTTTCTTTCCTTCTTCTTTCCTTCTTTCTTTCTTTCTTTCTTTCCTTCTTCTTTCTTTCTTTCTTTCCTTATTCTTTCTTTCTTTCTTTCTATCTTTCCTTCTTCTTTCTTTCTTTCTTTCCTTCTTTCTTTCTTTCTTCTTTCTTTCTTTCTTTCCTTCTTTCTTTCTTTCCTTCTTCTTTCTTTCTTTCTTTCTTTCTTTCCTTCTTTCTTTCTTTCCTTCTTCTTTCTTTCTTTCTTTCTTTCCTTCTTCTTTCTTTCTTTCTTTCTTTCCTTCTTCTTTCTTTCTTTCTTTCCTTCTTCTTTCTTTCTTTCTTTCCTTCTTCTTTCTTTCTTTCTTTCCTTCTTCTTTCTTTCTTTCTTTCTTTCCTTCTTCTTTCTTTCTTTCTTTCTTTCCTTCTTCTTTCTTTCTTTCCTTCTTCTTTCTTTCTTTCCTTCTTCTTTCTTTCCTTCTTTCTTTCTTTCTTTCTTTCTTTCTTTCCTTCTTTCTTTCTTTCTTTCTTTCTTTCTTTCCTTCTTCTTTCTTTCTTTCCTTCTTCTTTCTTTCTTTCTTTCTTCCCTTTTTCTTTCTTTCTTTCTTTCCTTCTTCTTTCCTTCTTTCTTTCTTTCCTTCTTTTTCTTTCCTTCTTTCTTTCTTTCCTTCTTTCCTTCTTTCCTTCTTTCTTTCCTTCTTTCTTTCCTTCTTTCCTTCTTTCTTTCTTTCTTTCCTTCTTTCCTTCCTTCTTTCCTTCTTTCCTTCTTTTCTTCTTTCCTTCTTTCCTTCTCTTTCTTTCTTTCTTGTCTCCTCCTCCTGTTCTCTTTTTTCTCTTTCTTTCTGTCCTCTTCTGTCCACTTCTGTCATCTTCTTTCCACTTCTGTCCACCTCTGTCCTCTTCTGTCCACTTCTGTCCTCTTCTTTCCTCTTCTGTCCACTTCTGTCCTCTTCTTTCCTCTTCTGTCCTCTTCTGTCCACTTCGGTCCTCTTCTGTCCTCTTCTGTCCACTTCTGTCCTCTTCTTTCCTCTTCTGTCCTCTTCTTTCCACTTCTGTCCTCTTCTTTCCTCTTCTGTCCACTTCTGTCCTCTTCTTTCCTCTTCTGTCCTCTTCTTTCCTCTTCTGTCCACTTCTGTCCTCTTCTTTCCTCTTCTGTCCTCTTCTGTCCACTTCTGTCCTCTTCTTTCCACTTCTGTCCTCTTCTTTCCTCTTCTGTCCACTTCTGTCCTCTTCTGTCCACTTCTGTCCTCTTCTGTCCTCTTCTTTCCACTTCTGTCCTCTTCTTTCCTCTTCTGTCCACTTCTGTCCTCTTCTGTCCACTTCTGTCCACTTCTGTCCTCTTCTGTCCTCTTCTGTCCACTTCTGTCCACTTCTGTCCTCTTCTGTCCTCTTCTTTCCACTTCTGTCCACTTCTTTCCTCTTCTGTCCACTTCTGTCCTCTTCTTTCCTCTTCTGTCCTCTTCTTTCCTCTTCTGTCCACTTCTGTCCTCTTCTTTCCTCTTCTGTCCTCTTCTTTCCACTTCTGTCCTCTTCTTTCCTCTTCTGTCCACTTCTGTCCTCTTCTGTCCACTTCTGTCCACTTCTGTCCACTTCTGTCCTCTTCTGTCCACTTCTGTCCACTTCTGTCCTCTTCTGTCCTCTTCTTTCCACTTCTGTCCACTTCTGTCCTCTTCTGTCCACTTCTGTCCACTTCTTTCCACTTCTGTCCTCTTCTTTCCTCTTCTTTCCTCTTCTGTCCACTTCTGTCCTCTTCCTTCCTCTTCTGTCCACTTCTGTCCTCTTCTTTCCACTTCTGTCCTCTTCTTTCCTCTTCTGTCCTCTTCTGTCCTCTTCTTTCCACTGCTATCCTCTTCTGTCCTCTTTCTCTTTTTCTTTTTATTCCTCTTCCTCCTCCTCCTCCTCATCCGAGGCGGGTCTGTGAGGAGCCACTTGGTCCTGAGGAATCTGCAAGCCATGATGCTGTGCCATGTTGTGAAGTACACAGCAAACCACGATGATTCTGGAGACCCTGGCTGCTGAGTACTGTAGGGCTCCACCTGATCTATCCAGGCATCTGAAGCGCATCTTCAGCAATCCGATGGTTTGCTCAATAATGCATCTGGTGGAAGTGTGGCTGGAGTTGTAGCGCTCCTCAGCTTCGTTGGTTGGTCTCCTCAATGGCATCATTAGCCACGTCCTCAGGGGCTAGCCCTCGTCTCCAAGTAGCCATCCCTGAAGTTCGTCTGGCGGCCTGAATAGCGGAGGCACAGTAGACTGGCGCAGTATGAGGGAGTCATGGCAGCTGCCGGGGTACTTGGCACAAACATGCAAAATCTCCTTCTTGTGGTCACACACCAGCTGAACGTTAAGGGAGTGGAAGCCCTTGCGGTTGACAAAAACTCCTGGATTGCGATGGGGTGCCCTAAGGGCCACATGTGTGCAGTCAATGATGCCCTGCACCCTTGAAAAGTCTGGTTTGACTCAGCGCTCGCACAGGTACTTCTGGCTTCAGGCCAGAGCTTTGCAGTTGGATTTAACTTTCAGTGCCATAGCCTTGAGTTGCCACATATAATGGGGGCTGCAATGGGTGGAAACATTGGCTTACTGCATTGCATTCAAAGGGCTCAGAGATGCCGTGAGAGAGTGCCAGTCATGGCCAGATGGAGAAGGGCCAACAGGCATCAGCACAGGAGGCCTTACCCACCCAGGGTATACCGCCAGCAGTTCTCATATCTGAACATGTCTGAGGAGCACTGTGTTCGGAGGCTGCAATTCAGAAGGGAGGTGGTCACTGAGATCTGCCACTTGCTTTGCAGAGATCTGCAGCCACAGCTGAGGAGTGGGATGTCTCTGTCGGTGGCAGTGAAGGTGACAGTGGCTCTCAACTTCTATGCCACCGGCTCCTTCCAATCCGCTACTGGGGACATTGCCAACATCTCCCAGTTCGCAGTACATTGCTGCATCTGCCAGGTGACCAATGCCCTTTTCAGAAGGAGACGTCAGTACATCTCCTTCCCCATGACCCTGGACAAGCAGCAAGAGCGTGCAATGGGATTTGGAGGAATAGCGGGCTTCCCCATGGCCCAGGGCACCATTGACTGCACGCATGTGGCTTTGCGGGCACCTCTACAGAATGCCGAGGATTACCGCAACCGGAAGGGCTACCATTCACTCAACGTCCAGTTGGTGTATGACCACAGGCAGCTCATACTAGCTGTCAATGCCCGCTTTCCAGGCAGCAGCCACGATGCCTTCATCCTGCGCCAGACTTCTGTGGCAGACATTTTCGAAGCCCAGGCTCACCCATGAGGATGGCTTCTCGGGGACAAAGGCTATCCTTTGTGCACCTGGCTGATGACCCCGCTCCGTGCACCCAGCACCCCTGCTGAAGAGCGATAATGACAGCCATCAAGCTACCAGGAACATCATTGAGCACACAATCGGCGTGCTCAAGCAACGGTTCCGCTGTCCGGATCGTTCCGGAGGAGCCCTACAGTACTCGCCTGAGCGAGTCTCCCATTTCGTTGTAGTGTGCTGCATGCTGCACAACCTGGCTATCCTCAGGACTCAGCCACTGCCAGCAGACATTGGAGGACCACCAGAGGAGGAGGAGGAGGATGAGGAGCACCAAGATGGGAGGGAGGCACAAAGTGCAAGGGCTGTCCGTCGGCAGCTTATTGCAACTCAGTTCTAGGCCCCCTCTCAGGGAATGGCTTGTGCCAATGAAAGAACATGAATGGAGCCGCTCCGCAAGCCCTTAGCTGGTCAAGGCAACAAATAGTTCAAACTGCAAACATGGACAATGTGATTAAATAAAACTTTTTACTGTGCAAACTCTGTGCCCTTCCCGCATGACAAACTAATTCAGATAAACCCCCCAAAAAACAAACAGTCAGAGACATAACTGGCTCTCACAACCTTCAGAAAATGAAAAAAACAGTTAAACAAAAATGACCATGATCTTCAGCCTTCATACAAAAAACAAACACTACAGTCTCAGCCTTCATAAAAAACAAACACAACAGTCTCGGCCTTCATAAAAAACAAACACAACAGTCTCAGCCTTTATAAAAAACAAACACAACAGTCTCAGCCTTCATAAAAAACAAACCTTCTCGGCCTTCATATATAAAAAAACCTTCTCGGCCTTCATATATTAAAAAAAGCCTTCTCGGCCTTCATATATAAAAAAAACATTTGGCCACACCTTCTACTTTTTCCCCTGCGAGGGTGACCCACCTCGCTTCCGCGAGTGGCCCTTTCCCGCCCTGCAGCTCCTCCTCAATGGGACCCCAGTGGCTGCAGCAAGGCTGGGGAAGGCTGCTGAGAGTCAGATAGTGAGACGGCAGATGCCCTTGGGGGACAGCCTGGACCAGCTCTGGGCCTGGAGGGCCCGGCTGCTGACTGCTCCAACTCTGCTTGGGTGGCAGTAGTCTGTCCTACGGGTGGTGGCAGCTGCAGTGGAGGAGTGACAGTGTTGGCTGCAGGAATGCTGCCAACCTGACAGAGCACAGGCACTCCCTGGTCGGCTGATACACTGGCACTCGCACGGGCCAGCACTGCAGCATGCGCAGCAATCTGCTGAAGCACAGACTGCTGGGCTGCTGCGGCGCGGCGAGGGTCCCGGCGATGCCTGGCCGATCCAGCAAGGGTGGCAGCAGTTAGTGCCCTTGTGGCCCTGATCTGTGTCTGCATCAGACCAGCCAGTGAATGCACGACTGAGCACTTGGCTGGAAGCCGCCTGTGCTGCCGCGAAGTCCTGAAGACTCCTTGCCTGTGCTGCACTGAATTCTTGCAGACTCCTGGCCTGTGCTGCCCCGAATTCCTAAGCACTCCTTGCCAGTGACTCTATGGAGTCAGGCATCCTTGCCACTGCAGCCATGAGCTCAGTGTGCCTGTGCTCAGCCTGGGCGCCCAGTTCACCAAGGAGCCACACCTCCTCTGCGCTCACCGTAGCAGGACTGGAGACCGCACTCATCCTCCGGGGAGAAGGCCGATGAGCTTCCCCACCCCTCCCGCATTGCTGCAGCCTGCTGGGCCCCGGAGCTTCACTCTCCTCAGACCCTTCCCCCCCTGCTCCCCTCCAGGGAAGACGTATCCCCATCATGGCCATGGGCTGCCTCGGCTGAGGGTGGCACTGATGGGCTTCCTCTTCCTCCTCCTCGAATTCAGAATCACTGACAGTGGCAGCTTGAGGGCCCGCCTCCTCACCTGGTGATTCAGCATCTGAAAGCAGGGAGGCACAAGAGTTGCTTTAGAGTGAGGAGAGGGCGGCAGCGAGGGAGGCATGAGTGCTGCTATGCACTGCATTGGTTCGATAGTAGCAAAGGATGCTGGGGTGAGGCACAAGTGGAAAGAGAGAGGTCAAAAAGGTGATGACCTTACCATTGCTGTGCAGAACAGGGTCGGCATCTCCACTGGCGACGGGGCCAATCAGCCGGCCTGCCATAATGCGCTCCACATGCTGCTCCAGGTCGCTGAGCTCTTTGAGGTCAGGATGGCCTCTTCCGGTCCGCCGCTGCTGCCTGCGATTGTGGGCCAGCTTGCCCTGCAAGAGAAAGGACGGCCTCTAAGTACAGTGTCAAGCCCTGATCTTGCCTGCACTGCCTCCCATGGTGGAATAGCCCTGACAGTGTCAAGCCCTGATCTTGCCTGCACTGCCTCCCATGGTGGAATAGCCCTGACAGTGTCAAGCCCTCATCTTGCCTGCACTGCCTCCCATGGTGGAATAGCCCTGACAGTGTCAAGCTCTGATCTTGCCTGCACTGCCTCCCATGGTGGAATAGCCCTGACAGTGTCAAGCCCTCATCTTGCCTGCACTGACTCCCATGGTGGAATAGCCCTGACAGTGTCAAGCCCTGATCTTGCCTGCACTGCCTCCCATGGTGTAATAGCCCTGACAGTGTCAAGCCCTCATCTTGCCTGCACTGCCTCCCATGGTGGAATAGCCCTGACAGTGTCAAGCCCTGATCTTGCCTGCACTGACTCCCATGGTGGAATAGCCCTGACAGTGTCAAGCCCTGATCTTGCCTGCACTGCCTCCCATGGTGGAATAGCCCTGACAGTGTCAAGCCCTGATCTTGCCTGCACTGCCTCCCATGGTGGAATAGCCCTGACAGTGTCAAGCCCTGATCTTGCCTGCACTGACTCCCATGGTGGAATAGCCCTGACAGTGTCAAGCCCTCATCTTGCTTGCACTGCCTCCCATGGTGGAATAGCCCTGACAGTGTGTAAAGTGCTGAATGTGCAAGTGATTTTCATGAGAGTCCCATAGCTGTTGGATGAGGGCTGGGCATTGGGGCTTTCAGGTCCCTTTGGCCATAAAGTGAGGTGCACATGCAGGGATGAGGAGGATACTGGAAAGGGTACTCGCCCTGACAACCAGAGTGAGGTCGTTGAACTTTTTCTGGATTGCACAGGAGTCCTGGCAACCATGCTGTTGGAGGTCACCCAGTTTGCCACCTCCCTCCAGGCTTTTCTATACTCGCTGGGCAGCGGCCTCCTGCCACTATCAGGGAAGAGGACAAGTCGCCTGCGCTCCACTGCGCCAACCAGTAGCCTCAGGGCACCCTCGCTGAAGTGCTGCGCTCGCTCCCTAGCCTTCTCCATAGTCGTGGGCGTTGAAATGTTGAAGCAGCTATGTTCAGGACTTGATTCAGGGCTGCAGTGTGCAGGGCGTGGCAGCCAAACAAGTCCACCCTCCCCCTTTAAGAGCTGACCGGCGCCAGCGTGTCTGCCTTCAATCAGCAACTCGCCGCACCTGCGCTGCGCCCGCCCTTGGTGGTAGCGCCTCGGCACGCCGGCTTAGCGCCTTATGATAGTCGTGCATCGCCTGCTTTAGCGCAGCAGCAACCTCTTGGGGCGATGCAACTGAATATCGGCGAAGGTGGCGCTAAGTTGCGCCGGGCGCTAAATTTAGCGAACGCCCGGCTGTAACGCCCCAAACGTGGCTATACTGAATTTCTAGGCCTATATTTCTGGAATTGTCTCAGAGTAATCCTGTATAGAACCCACAAATTCTGTACATTCTTTTGTAAGGAGTTGCAGAATTCTGGGGGGTATTCCGGACCCTCATAATATCTGGAAGGTTACAGTCTAGTTCAACTTATTAAAAGTACTATCCGGAGGACGGTAACATCTTTAGGTGGTCCTTTCCTTTAGGGAGAGATAGCCTGAACCTTTAGACCCATTTAAGCATCTTATGGAATTCGGCTATCTCTAACTTAAGTTGCGGGTGAACATCTGGGGAATACGCCTGATCTGGAATAGCCCAAAAGGGCTAGGACTGTAATTATCCCTTCAAGCTATGCCTCCTGGGTGGCGCAGGAAAGTGCCAAGGGCCTGTGGTTCACAGCTCAGGGAATATGTTTGCGCTTACGGCAGTAGAAGTGCAGGGAACCGGGTTACAGAGAGGCATAGAGGTCCTAGGGAAAGCCGTAATAAAGGCGAGTGATTTACAGTCCAAGGGGCGAGCATGTGACATGCTGGCTCAGGACTTGATTGACAGTGTTGAATCAGACATTGAAGACATCAGGTTTGGGATGGTGCCCTGGCATGCGCAGAAGGAAGTCAGCAGTCTCAATCTGATTAACTGGGAGGAAGATAGACAGGAGCTCTTGGTAACCCGACCAGCAGGTGGGGGGGCTGTGGATGCATTTAGATTTCTAATGATGATGTCACGGGGCACAAGAATGGGACATATCGGGGGGATGTAAAGTAGAGTCTCTGGGAGTGGTCAGAGGCGAATCGGTGTACACTGGCTCGGCCTCCACTGGAGTATTGTGTCCAATTCTGGGCACCGCACTTTAGGAAGGATGTGAAGGCCTTAGAGAGGGTGCAGAAAGGATTTACAAGAATGGTTCCAGGGATGAGAGCCTTCAGTTAGTGGATAGGAGGTTGAGGGGAGATTTGATAGAGGTGTTCAAAATCATGAGGAGTCTAGACAGAGTATATAGAGAGAAACTGTTCCCATTGGTGGAAGGGTCGAGAACCAGAGGACACAGATTTAAGGTGATTGGCAAAAGAACCAAAGGCGACATGAGGAAAAACTTTTTTACACAGTGAGTGGTTAGGATCTGGAATGTACTGCCTGAAAGGGTGGTAGAGGCAGATTCAATCACGGCTTTCAAAAGGAAATTGGATATGTACCTGGAATAAAAATATTTGCAGGGCTACGGGGAAAGGGCGGGGGAGTGAGACTAGCTGAAGTGCTCTTGCAGAGAGCTGGCACGGGCTCGACAGGCTGAATGGCCTCCTTCTGTGCTGTAACCATTCTATGATTCCAAGCTTATATTGTGGTTAATAACAGACACACCCTGTTCTTTCCCCTGATCTGATTACAGATTCCAACCAGTCAATTCAGTGAATAGAATGTCTTATCAGTGTTGCCATGGCGACCTGTCTGCAGTGAAAAGCCTGTTTGAGTTTCTAACTCAGACTAAACTTCTCTTTCCCATAATACACATTATATCAGACATTTAATGTCAATGTATTTCAGACATGTTATGTTAATATCTCTAAAATCTACAGGGAGATCAGATACACAAATCTTTAAAAGTTGGAGGACAAGTTTATAAAGTAATTTAAAAATGTTACCCGAGGTTTTTTATAAATGGGGCGTAGAAAACAAAACCATCGGTTCGGCTGCAGTTAGAATAAGTGTTGGGCATCTTACACTAGGAAGGATGTGTGGTAAACCACTTTTATCGTTCACTATCGTTACACTATAGTTATCACTGTTGTATTGTTCTCACTGTTCTCACTGTTGTATCACTATACGAGGTCGCCTCTTGTCGCGCTGTTATACCTGGGCTGACCACCTCCGACTCCGCCCATGGCTCCACCTACCTGCCCAGGTATAAAGGTAGTCGACTGGCTGGTATTCCTCCTTGTTGGACCCGATCACCCACGAGGGTGGGCTCTGTTATTTAGTCAATAAAAACCTTTAGTTACGTTCCTAACTCGTCGCTTTTTATTGGACGAATTGATAGGTATATCAGGATGTTGGGGCCACAGAGAGGCTGCAGAATAAATTAATGGAGGTTATACCACGGATGAGAGGCTTTAGTTATCAGAGAATCAGAGAATGATACAGCACAAAAGGTGGCCATTCGGCCCATCATGCTTATGTTAGCTCTTTGGGAGAGCTATCCCATTAGTCCCACTCCATTGCTCTTTCCCCATATCCCAGTAAATGTTTTCCCTTCAAATATTTATCCAATTCCCTTTTGAAAGTTACTCTTGAACCTGCTTCCTCCACCCTTTCAGGCAGTGCATTTCAGATCATAATAACTCACTGGGTAAAGAAATGTTTCCTCATGATGACCTGTCTGCAGTGAAGCGCCTGTTTGAGTTTCTAACTGAGGCGAACTTCTCTTTCCCAGGAGGAGAGACGAGAGAAACTGGGGCACTTCTCATTAGAATAAAGCAGGATGAGAGGAGATGTGAGCGAGGTGTTTAAACTTGATCAACGACACCGACCAAAATATCAGAGAGACTCCCTGTCCTTCAGGACCTGTGTCCAGGGAAGAAGCTGATGGGTTTATCAGATCATCTTTGGGTTAAATATTGTGCTCGTGGAGCTGAGCCCCTAGTGTCAGCATTAAACACTCTCCAGTTGGGTACAGCACGGGTTAGACACAGAGTAAACCCATCAGCCGCTCCCCGACACATACCGAGGGACAGGGAGTGTCCAGGACAATGACATTTCTCACTCAATAAGGTATAAATTGATCCTGTACCTCTCCCCATTAATCCTGGGCTCCA
The DNA here is from genome assembly GCF_052327205.1 of Somniosus microcephalus. Taxonomy (NCBI): domain Eukaryota; kingdom Metazoa; phylum Chordata; class Chondrichthyes; order Squaliformes; family Somniosidae; genus Somniosus; species Somniosus microcephalus. The sequence continues at coordinate 38,176,200 of NC_141018.1, forward strand.
CACGGGGCGAATCCTGCTCCTGTTTCCCTTCCAGTAACAGTACTGAGCTAAACCCAGCCTTTAATGAGCAGGGCTGAGGGAGGTTGGTTGCTAGGCACTGCAGTGATGTCATAAAGCAGGGCCATTCAGCCCAGCTGGTCGTCTCCTTGACCCTTTAAATGTCGAGAGCCGGGACACCCTGTCTCCAAACACACCCACCTGTTCATCCTGAGAATCCCCGGGGAAGGCCCAAGGCCCAGAGTGTGGAACACAACCAAGGGGGAAAGAGGAGGAGAACCAGGACACCCTTCAGCTCCACAATACAACAGAGGGACTTTGGCCTAGAAATTGGAGATCACTAAAAACCTGCCGGTGCCACCGTGGGCTGGAGTTAACGGCTGCCGAAATTGATGGCGTTGGCAGGACCGGTAAATTGGTGTTGGCTGCTAATTAACATTAGCCCAGCACTAAACTTAACGTGTGTGGTGATTATTCTTTATGTTTAGTAAGAAGTATTGTGATTGGTTGTTTGTTTCCTGCCTTGGGATATATGCTGTAATCTCATTGGTAGTTGATGTCATGTATTTTTTTTTAAATACATGACATCAACTACCAATGAGATTACAGCATATATCCCAAGGCAGGAAACAAACAACCAATCACAATACTTCTTACTAAACATAACGAATAATCACCACAACGTGCAAGGCCGTTTTCATGGCATTAGTCCCAGCAGGATGCCCCAAAGTAGCGTGGCCGTAGCGTCATTGCAGCAAGGAGAGCTTTCTCTTAAAGCAAGGCTGTTATTTTAGAAAGCAGTGCGGTCCCTTAACGGGGTATTGCCTTCTAAAATGAGAAAAACCAAAATTAATTAAAAATAGACAGTTTTTAGTTCTTACAGCGCAACTGCCTTCTGAAAATTCCCAAGTGGCAGTCTACAGCTTTTCATGCTGAATTGCGTTCCGAAACTAAAAAATGGGAAAAGTGCTATTCATTAACACAAATGGCTCAGCAAGCCAGGGAAGGGTCACCCAGGGTCTTGCATGCAGCACTCCAGCTTTGTGCAGGGGGTCAACACTGCAAGACAGGCCCTCTACCCACAGGGGCCACAGGAGGCTCTCCAGAAAGAAGGATGTGGGACCAGATCACCGAGGCCGTCACTGCCACCTGGCTCCAGTGTCCAAAGTAGCTTCATGACCTTAGACCACTGATCAAGGTCAGTGAATGCATCTTCAAAAGCCATCTCCTACCAACTGCACCACAAGCCTCACACACTTCTCAATGCATGACTCCACCCCACCCCCATCACTCACCTACCAACAATCTGTACCAAACACGAGGCACACCTCCCATTCCTAACTTCACCTCACCCCCTTGGAGGAGATGGCGCTGGCCATTCTTGACAGGGGCATGGCTGAGCCCTTGGCCAGTGGCGGGGCTGAAAGGATGCAAAATGCTGGTATTGTCATACATTATCCTCCTTCTCGCATGCACCTCTTGCTTTCCCGTCCTTCCCTCACCACATCTTCACCCTTGTGCCTTTCTCATTTCACACACCCAAAAAATGCAGACTGCGCAGCTAGTGGCTGACCAAGAAGAGGGAGCAGAGAGTGAAGAAGAATAAAGGGCGTCACTCAATTTCACACTCCCAGCCACCAACTCCTCAAGGTCAACCAGCAAGGCCATTTGCATTGTCCCCCACTGAAAGTCAGCAGCCTTCCACCAATCATGCTGCCGCCATTGGAGCAGGCAAAGGCACTAAGCGAATGCATAAGGGTGATGAGTTGATTTCTTGATGTCATATTGGATGGATAGACGTATAAAGTTGGATTGGAAAGTTAGCTCTGTGGTGGCTTTTACTTCAGCATTGTGGCCAAGAGGACGCTGTGGTCAGTAACAGAGGTAAGGTAAGGTGAGACCAATGTTGAAAGGGGAATTGGGTTTGTGGTCATAGAAACATAGAAGATAGGAGTAGGAGTAGGCCATTCGGCCCCTCGAGCCTGCTCCGCCATTTAATGAGATCATGGCTGATCATCCAAATTCAGTACCCTGTCCCTGCTTTCTCCACATATCCCTTGATCCCTTTAGCCTTAAGAAATATATCTAACTCCTTCTTGAATATATTTAATGAATTGGCCTCAACTGTCTTCTGTGGTAGAGAATTCCACAGGTTCACCACTCTCTGGGTGAAGAAATTCCTCCTCATCTCAGTCCTAAATGGCTTACCCCTTATCTTTAGCCTATGACCCCTGGCCTGGACTCTCCCGCCATTGGGAACATCCTTCCTGCATCTAGTCTGTCTAGTCCTGTTAGAATTTTATAAGCTTCAATGAGATCCCCTCTCATTCTTCTAAACTCTAGCAATTATAAACCTAATCGACCCAATCACTCTTCATACGTCATACCTACCATCCCAGGTGTCAGTCTGGTGAATCTTTGCTGCACTCCCTCCATGGCAAGAACATCCTTCCTCAGATAAGGCGACCAAAACTGCACACAATACTCAAGGTGTGGTCTCACCAAGGCCCTGTACAACTGCAGCAAGACATCCTTGCTCCTGTACTCGAATCCTCTCGCTATGAAGGCCAACATACCATTTGCCTTCTTAACTGCCTGCTGCACCTGCATGCTTACCTTCAGTGACTGGTGCACAAGGACACCCAGATCTCGTTGCACTTCCCCTTTTCCCAATCTCTTGCCGTTCAGATAATAATCTGCCTTCCTGTTTTTGCCACCAAAGTGGATAACCTCACATTTATCCACATTATACTGCATCTGCCAGGCATCTGCCCAATCACCCAACCTGTCCAAATCATATTGGAGTTTCTCTGCATCCTCCTCACAGCACACACGCCCACCCAGCTTTGTGTCATCTGCAAACTTGGAGATATTAGATCTAGTTCCCTCATCTAGATCATTAATATATATTGTGAATAGCTGGGGTCCAAAGACCGATCACTGCGTTACCCCGCCAGTCACTGCCTGCCACTCGGAAAAAGACCCGTTTATTTCAACTCTTTGCTTCCTGTCTGCCAACCAGTTCTCTATCCAAGTCAGTACCTTACCCCCAATCCCCTGTGCTTTAACTTTGCACGCTAATCTCTTATGCGGGACCTTATCGAAAGCCTTCTGAAAGTCCAAATACACCACATCGACTGGTTCTCCCTTATCTATTCTACCAGTTACATCCTCAAAAAATTCCAGTAGCTTAGTCAAGCACGACAGTGCGGCGCTCCCTCAGTACTGCCCTTCCGACAGTGCGGCGCTCCCTCAGTACCGCCCCTCCGACAGTGCGGCGCTCCCTCAGTACTGCCCCTTCGACAGTGCGGCACTCCCTCAGTACTGCCCCTCCGACAGTGCAGCACTCCCTCAGTACTACCCCTCCGACAGTGCTGCGCTCCCTCAGTACTACCCCTCCGACAGTGCTGCGCTCCCTCAGTACTACCCCTCCGACAGTGCGGCGCTCCCTCAGTACTGCACTGGAATCCCAGCCTGCATTTTGTGTTGAAGTCTTGGAGTGGGATTTGAATTCACGAGCTTCTGACAAAGCCGAGATTGCGACCCACTGATCCTCGCTATGGAAGCCATTCTGTTGGGATGAAGTAAAGAGCGGAGACTTCCCCACAATAGAGAGGCACAATTGGAGGACGAATCCCTGCCCCTGGATCTTCATGCCGCCTTGCTATAGCACCTATTGAGCAGCAACATTGGCAGAGGTCTTGAATTGGTCACCCGGGCACATTCTCAGTGCACAGAGCAGGAGAAAATATAATGGAAAACAATTAAATGATAAAGAAACTGTCTTAATATCTCTGTTTATACATCATAGAGAGAAGAAAGATCGAACATGTTGGGGCTTTTTTCTTTAGAAAACAGAAGACTCAGAGATGTCCTGATAGAGATCTTTAAAATTATGAATGGGTTGGACAGGGTCGATGTGGAGAGAATGTTTCCACTTGTGGGAGAATCCAAAACTAGGGGCCATAAATACAAGATAGTTATTAATAAATCCAATAGGGAAATAAGGAGAAATGTCTTTACTCAGAGAGTGGTTAGAATGTGAACTCGCTACCACAGGAAGTGGTCGAGGCGAATAGATTAGATGCTTTCAGAAGGAAACTAGACGAGTACATGAGAGAAAAGGGAACCGAAAGATATGCTGAAAGGCTGAGCTGAGGAATGGGAGGAGACTGGTGTGGAGTATAAACCCCAGCACAGACTGGTTAGGCCGAATGGCCTGTTTCTGTGCTGGATATTCTATGTAAAAAGAAACAGACTAAAGGCCCAATCAGCCATTCCCTGTTTGATTGATCCCCACCCTCTTCAGAAACACATCTAATAGTCTCCTGACCTCGTTGTCACGCTCCGCTTCATTCTCCCTCCCTGGGAACGTACTCCAGAACTCTGTTTCCCAGTGGGTGACTTTCCTTCTTGTAGCTAATTTCTGCACCTTCACCTGTGACGTAATAAAACTCACTACGCACTTGGTTTGAGCGTAAAGCAAGGCTTTAATCAACTTGTTTCAGAACGTGGAGGTCTAATTGTACTTCACTAGTTCCTTGTCTTACAAAATGTCCCTGGCAAGCTGGGCCAACGCCCGAGTATTTACACTCCTTGGACGGCGCCACCAGCTGGCCATCCAGTGTTATTTCATGAGTAGTTTCTTTATGATGATGAGATTTATAACAACCTGTTCCCCTCGGATTTGCCAATTCCCTTCATCATAACAACAAGGCCACTCTACAAAGTCTCTCCTTTTCCCAAGAAAACATCAAGAGCATGACCTGGTGCCCTTAACATAGCTCATGTCTGGAACTACCTCATAGAGGGGGGAGAGAAAAAAATATATAATAAAAGGAATAAAGGAGCAGGCAGCGAGTTGTGGGTGTGGGGAGAAGAATGAATTTTGCAGTTGAGGATGAGATGTTAAAGGCAGTGGCCATTGATGCAGAGCCACATGGATCAGTAGGCCCCAGGTTCATCTCCCAGCCTGAGCTGAGTTTCCCGGGGGCAGAGGTTAAGGAGTTGCAATTGGCATCAGCACTCCCGGACTAAGAAGGGGAAGATCGGCCAGGGTTTCTGCACCTGTTTGTTATCAAGTGACTCCCTCCTGGAATGTGCATTTGTGCGGAGTTTGGGTGCAGACGGGATTAGGATGCAGTGTTGTCCCTCTCCTACAACCAATGCTCACTGTGAAGAAAGGCCACTTGAGTGAGCTAACAGACATTGGCCAGTGCCTGTGATACCGTAACCCTGGCAACAGTTGAAAGTGGGGGATGACTTTACTCCCTTCCCATTCATTCCCACTGTACAGATTCCCAATGGCCCAAACCCCTTCCCATTCACTCCCACTGTACAGAATCCCAATGGACCAAACCCCTTCCCATTCACTCCCACTGTACAGAATCCCAATGGCCCAAACCCCTTCCCATTCACTCCCACGGTATAGATTCCCAATGGACCAAACCCCTTCCCATTCAGTCCCACTGTACAGAATCCCAATGGGCCAAACCTCTTCCCATTCACTCCCACTGTACAGAATCCCAATGGACCCAAACCCCTTCCCATTCACTCCCACTGTACAGAATCCCAATGGGCCAAACCCCATCCCATTCACTCCCACTGTACAGAATCCCAATGGACCAAACCCCTTCCCATTCACTCCCATTGTATAGAATCCCAGTGGACCAAACCCCATCCCATTCATTCCCATTATACAGAATCCCAATGGACCAAACCCCATCCTATTTTCTCCCACTGTATCGAATTCCAATGAACCCAACCTTTTCCCAATTAATCCCATCATATCACAGCCATCAGTGCAGCTCTCTAGAAGGCTCTCCCTAAGCCCCTCCCTCTTCTACTTTAGATTTTACTATTGAAGTCTCTTCAAAGTCTTGTATTGTTTGGCCATGCTTTCGGTTATCTCTGCTGGTTCTGATCATTGTCCATGTCTCCTCCGTGAAGGCCCTTGGGATGGATGTCTTGTACATTAAAGGTGCTATACAAATGCCGTTGGTTCTCACTGTATGCAATGCTGATGGAGCTCCCTCTTCCCAGTCCTTCCTGTCCATTCCCACTGTATTGAATAGAAATGGTCGAATGCGTCACCTGTCCTAGTTTCCATGAATGAGCTGGAGGTTGGACAGGACTGAGCGTTGGTGCGACATGACCTCTTGTTGAGTTTAGAACAGCTTACTCCATTTCCCCAGCCCCTCCCATTGTCTTGTTTCAGACCAACCTTGCACAGCATTGGAACAAAAGCTGCTGAATGTTTGCAGCATTTAAATTCAGCTTTAAATTCCACTATTTTATACGGGCGAACATCCCATTACACGAAGCACATCAAAGGTGAACACAGCGGAGCGGTAGAGCAGTGTGGCGAGCTGGTCTGTTTTCAATCCCACCTCAGTGCTGAGTGATGCTGCACTCTCAGCTGATTACTGCAAAATGTTTTTCCATCTGAAAATGTAATGGAACAATTTTCGGTACAAAGTTATCTCCGTCTCACAGTGCATCCTTTGTCTCCCTCTCTATACTGTACACTTCTGATAAGTGTTCACGGAAATTGTGGGAAATGAGTTCCGCTTTGCCTATTGAAATACTTTTTTTATTGTGAATTTTAAGCTCATTTCAATGAGGGATCTTGGTACTGCGCAGTGAAGCATTATCTATTTCAGTGTTGGCATCAAGCACTCCCATTATCGCAGGGATTGACTCTTTCGGAAAGAGGAGACTGGCGTGTGAGTCTAAGGTTTAAAACCAGCTTCAGCCACACAAATCATGTCCCAGTTTAGCACGCTACAATCACAACAGGCTTTAGGGTTGGTTTGTCTGTGTCTGATACCCGAGCGAGTGGCCAGACATCCCAATTTGAATACAAGCACCCCACGGGATCTGTTCCAAAATGTACCGCTTTTTAAAACATTGAACAGTCTGCTTGATTTTCGGTCACAGTTTTTTAATCGTATTTATCAACCCGTCTCGTCTGTCTGTAGGCTTGAAGGAGAAATAGATAGTTTTGTGAAATTGTGAAAAAAGGAAATGTAAGAATATTGCTTCTACCATGAAATATTTATTAGTTTATTCTAGTTGAAGAATTAACCAATAACAACAACATCTTTCATTTATATAGCGCCTTTAATGTAGTAAAATGACCCAAGGGCGCTTCACAGGAGCGTTATCAAACAAAATTTGACACCGAGCCACATAAGGAGATATTAGGACAGGAAAGAGATAGGTTTTAGGAGCATCTTAAAGGAGGAGAGAGAGAGAGGTAGAGAGGAGGAAAGGTTTAGGGAGGGAATTCCGGAGTTTAGGACCCAGGCAGCTGAAGGCACGGCCGCCAATGGTGGAGTGATTAAAGTCGGGTATGCACAAGAGGGCAGAATTGGAGGAGTACAGAGATCTCGGAGGGTTGTGGGGCTGGAGGAGGTTACAGAGATAGGGAGGGGGGCGCCATGGAGAGATTTGAAAACAAGGATGAGAATTTTAAAATCGAGGCGTTGCCTACTACTGTATAAATACTGCTGTTGGTTGTTCGTTTACTTTCTAATAAATCTGTTTGGCAGATAAAGCCTAACTCAAGGGCAGTGATATCCTGCTTCCTGCCAAAGATAAGGATGATCACAGGATAAAAGCAATAGCTGAAATAAAGTGAAGCGAACTCTTTAATCGTTCTCTGGGCATGCTATGAATTTACCTTTATACCTGGGCAAGTGAAAACCATCTCAGGGACATAAGATTCACCTGGAGAGTTGGTCCGAAACATGGAATCCAAAATAGCTAGAGTGAAAAAGATTAAAATAGCCCCTCATGGCCATACCAGCTCCTAAAGATTCTTATGTGCAAATAAGCAATTATTCATGAAGACTCGAGTGTGATACACTACCTGCCAGATACATCAGACCAGTTCACCAGAAAAGACATGGAAGCATTAGAACGCCACATTCACATGGATCACAGAATCGGGGCTACAGTGTAGTAGCCCTGTCTCCGGCCCACATTCCCTTTGAGTACAGAGTCCCTGCTGGAAGTGTGAGATCGTGGAATTAACCCGAGAGTCAGACACCTTGGGGGTCTCCGCCTCTCCACATAACTGAAGTCCCACTTCCCTGGTACCATTCATGTACCAGGCTACCAATATACAGTGGAGCACATGGTTATCCAGATAACCAATCGGGACAAGTGGTGAGGTGCTTGAACCAATCAGGATATTAATGGGTCGTGGTAAAGTGACTTTTGTTTGATTGGTCTAACGGTTGGCTCAAACATTAGACCAATCAAACAAAAGTCACTTTACCACGATCCATTAATATCCTGATTGGTTCAAGCACCTCACCACTTGTCCCGATTGGTTATCTGGATAACCATGTGCTCCACTGTGTGTTTCTTGCACTCTCTCCGAATCACCATGGATACAGTCACAGGAGACACTAATCTGGGGAATTGTTCCAATATATTATTCTAACACTGGAATCTGAGCAATTCATTCAACTGAAATTTAGGAACTTTTCCATTCACGAATCTTATCAAACAGAAGGAAAATATAACCGATGATCTCATATTCCAAGTGTTAAAATCTCATTAGTGTAGGGAGTGGAGCCCAAGCTAAGGCTCGAATAAGCTACATCTTTCTTCAGAATTCCAGTGCACAAATCTCTTTCCATTCACTCCCATTGTGCAGAGTTCCAATGTAAGAACATAACATAAGAAATAGGAGCAGGAGTCGGCCATTCGGCCCCTCGCGCCTGCGCCGCCATTTTATAAGATCATGGCTGATCTTCGACCTCATCTCCACTCTCCTGCACTATCCCCATATCCCTTGATTTCCTTAATATTCAAAAAACTATCGATCTCTGTCTTGAATATACTCAACGACTGAGCCTCCACAGCCCTCTGGGGTAGAGAATTCCAAAGATTCACCTCCCTCTGAGTGAAGAAATTTCTCCTCATCTCAGTCCTAAATGGCCGATCCCTTATCCTGAGACTGTGACCCCTGGTTCTAGACTCCCCAGCCAGGGGAAACATCCTCCCTGCATCTACCCTGTCAAGCCCTGTAAGAATTTTGTATGTTTCAATGAGATCACCTCTCATTCTACTAAACTCTAGAGAATATAGGCCTAGTCTACTCAATCTCTCCTCATAGGACAATCCCCCCACCCCAGGAACCAGTCTGGTGAACCTTCGTTGCACTCCCTCTATGGCAAATATATCCTTCCTTAGGTAAGGAGACCAAAACTGTACACAATACACCAGGTGTGGGCTCACCAGGGCCCTATATAATTGCAGTAAGATGTCTTTACTCTTACACTCCAATCCTTTTATAATAAAGGCCAACATACCATTTGCTTTCCTAATTACTTGCTGTACCTGCATGTTAACTTTCAGTGATTCGTGTACAAGGACACCCAGGTCCCTCTGGACACCAACATTTTCCAATCTCTCACCATTTAAAAAATACTCTGCTTTTCTATTTTTCCTACCAAAGTGGATAACTTCACATTTCTCCACATTATATTCCATTTGCCATGTTCTTGCCCGCTCACTTAGCCTGTCTATATCCCCTTGAAGCCTCCTTGCATCCTCCTCACAACTTACATTCCCACCCAGCTTTGTATCATCAGCAAACTTGGATATTTTACATTTGGTCTTCATCCAAATCAGTGTAGCAGCCTCCTTCTCATTTACTCCCCACCGCACAGAACTAGGGAGCGTGGCTCGCTATGAAGAGGATTGACTTCAGGAGGATACAGACTGGACAGGAAGAGGTCAGGTGAAATTTAACGTGGGGAAGTGTGAGTTGAGGAAATTATTGGCCAGCCCATAATTACAGCAAAGTGGTGAGAGAAAGAGAGAGAGATAAAGGTGGGGGGGGGAGGTAAACAGGAAAGAGAGAGAGGGGACAGAGAGAGCGCTCTGAGACGTCTGGAGGGTGTGAAAGGTGCTGTAGATTTGTGTGTTCTGTCTTGAGTGTCGAAGTGGCAAACCGTGAGTGTTGCTGCCGTCTCCTGCTCCTGAAATCAGTGCTTTAACCAGCTCTGCTGACAGAGCTCTGACTAGCACAGTCAGTGAGTCTCCTGCAACATCTCTGCAGTTACTGCATGTTACCAGCTGCTCCGGCAACTCCCCGAGGACTGCCTGCTAATCACTCTTTATACCAAACCCCCATTTTGTAGAATATTATGGGATTTTTAATGCTTATTCAGTCACTCCTGTTGACAGGGCTGGATCCACCTGTCGTTGAAAATTACCCTCTCTCTTCTGCCTGTCCGCATATTAATTGTCATTAATATTTCAGAACCCAAAGGACTTTAGCCCAGCAAAATACAGCCCATTAATCTTTCATTCCCTTCCTAAGGTACGCTGCTGCCATCGCTAGCCCCCTCAGTGGTATCATGTCCAGGCTTGAACTCTCTGCCCGCTCCCTTCAGTCATTAGCCAGGATCGCATTGCCAAACATGCTTAATGTTCCAAGTGTGTTAACTCCACGTGAGACAGAGGGAGAGAGCAGGAGAGGAGGCACCTGCCCTGGACATGGTGCGAGTGTGTATGGCTGATGGCAATAATGGAGACAGACTAGGATGAGAATGTTACAGGACATTTAGTTAAATAATTCTAATCGGTGTTGACTGCCAACACGCAACAAACACACAAGACACAACACGCAACATAAACACGCAACGCACATTAACACAACATGCAACATAGACACGCACAAGATGCAACATGCAACAGAAACACACACACACTGTGAGTTACACTGTGAGTTACACCAAGTTGAAACAACTAAAATTAAATTTGCCGAGAGCCTTTTCATGAAGCCAGAGCCTCTAACTGTCTGCTCCCAGTCTAATGAGGGTCAAACAGCAAAGGAACTGAGCAGCGTGGAAGAAAGATTTATTTATACAGCACTTTATCACACGTCACAGAAATAGCTCAGAACGCTTCACACAAAGTCAGTGGCTTTGATATTGCAGCGGAGGCTAACGTGGCAACCAGTTGATGTTTGGTTGCAGTTGTTTGCCCGATGATGCACTCCCTGCTCCTCTTCGAATAGTGTCCTGCAACGTTTGATCTCCACCATTGCAGCAGGCAGATAGGTTGTCAGTGTAACATCTCATCTAAAGAATGGCACCTCTGACAGTGCAGCACTCCCTCAGTATTGCACCATTGGGTCAACTTAGGTTACCTGACTCCTGTCCTCAAACCCACAGCCTTCTGTTCAGGAGGAGTCCAGCTGAGACTTTGAAGGCCAAGTACGTAGAATCATAGACTGATACAGCACAAAAGGAGGCCATTCGGCCTCTCGTGCCTATGCTGGCTGTTTGAAAGAGCTATTCAAATATTCCCACTCCCCTGTTCTCTGCACATTTTTCCTTTTCCGGTATTTATCCAATTCCCTTTTGAAAGTTATTATTGAATCTGCTTCCACCGCCCTTTCAGGCAGCGCGTTCCAGATCACAACAATTTGCTGAGTAAAGAAATTCTCCTCATCTCCCGTCTGTTTTTTTTGCCAATCCCCTTAAATCTGTGTCCTTTGGTGACCAACCCTCCTGTCACTGGAAACAGTTTCTCCTCATCTACTCCATCAAAACCCCTCGTAATTTGGAACACCTCCATCAAATCTCCCCTTAACCTTCAGATCGAGGGGATCAGATATTCGGAAACCCGATGGCTGCAACTCTGGCTGGGACTAAGGGACCTTCATGTGTGCAGTGCAACTGGTCAGAGTAGGACAACCTGCATTACTACATGGGATTGACCTTTGTCGAGTATTCTAGCACCACATTCCATATTAAAGAAAGAAAGACTTGCATTTCTATAGCACCTTTCACGGCCTCAGGACGTCCCAAAGCACTTTACAGCCAATGAAGTACTTTTTGAAGTGTAGTCACTGTTGTAATGTAGGAAACGCGGCAGCCAATTTGCGCACAGCAAACTCCCACAAACAGCAGTGTGATAATGACCAGATAATCTGTTTTTAGTGATGTTGATTGAGGGATAAATATTGGCCCAGGACACCGGGGAGAACTCCCCCCCTGCTCTTCTTCGAAATAGTGCCGTGGGATCTTTTAAATCCACCTGAGAGGGCAGAGGGGGCCTCGGTTTAACGTCTCATCTGACAGTGCAGCTCTCCCTCTGTACTGGCACTGGGGTCAGCCTAGATTTTTGTGCTCAAGTCCCTGGAGTGGGACTTGAACCCATAATCTTCTATATATTAGGGAGAAACCTGAGAGAGTTCTCTCCTCCGAGCCAGCTCCCTATTGTTGCTCCCACTGCGAATTATCCGTTGGGAGCAGCTAACTGTGGGGTGCCATGGTTGTTCTCGGGAAGCAAGCTGACACTGAGACCAATGTCAACAAAAGGCATGTTGGATTTGAGTGGAATTGCTGGTGTCAACCCGTCACCTCCTGATAGCTGGCTGAGAGAAGCAATATTGAAACGAGGTGCTTCTGCGATGTATAAATAGCTGAGTCACAAAGTCTGGGTATCAGTTGCAGTTAGCGAGAAAGGAGTCAGGCAAACGGCCCCAGCCCGAGGGGAACTGCGCTATAGACATTTTTATTCATTTGGATGTTGCGTCACATTTAGTGAGAGATTTAAAAGAATGTTTTGAATACCTGGCTGGACTAAAAATGCCTCCACAATTCCCCGACAGGAAGGCGATGTGAAAGCTTGGGAAATGCAAAATTGAATTGAAGAATCTATCAGAGTCTGTTGCTACTTTACATTGCTTCATTTGACACGAAATACTGAGTTTCTCGAGTCTGCCAAGAACAATGTTGCTTTTCCAGGGTGGAGGAGGTTCTGGATGCAGAGACTCTCTCCCACTAATTTCAGGGTCTGTGTTTTCAGTCACTGAAGGACGGTGGCACATCAGACTGGAAACCATTCCATGACTGCACGGTGCACGATTGGGTCAGATGGTGGCAACATCCATCGTCCCGCTTGAGCACCCCAACACTGGGGAGCTACCTTCACCCCACAACCCTCCTCCACTGCAACACAGCTAGTCTGCCTTTGGATGTTGTCTTTAGAAGATATTTTATTCTCCCAGTTCCTCTCCTCTTCTCCTCCTGGGGTACTTGGATGGCCTCTTGCTTCTCTGATTGTTCTGCATCAACAAGAATAGTCTTCTTCGTCTTCTTAGGCAGTCCCTCCGAACCGAGGATGACTTGCTTCCACACTAAAAATGAGTTCGCAGGTGACTGATGAGTCCAATGTGGGACCTACAGTCTCTGTCACAGGTGGGGCAGACGGTGGTTGAAGGGGCGGGTGGGTGGGGTTCTCGGGTTGCCGTGCGCTCCTTCCGCTGTTTGCGCTTGGCTTCGTTCCGGTCTGTCGCTGTTGGGGTTGTCCATGAGGGTCCTGACGTTCCAGGTCCCGAACGTCATTTTAAAGGGTGGAAGATGCCTGTGCGTGAATTCTTTTAACGTGGGGTGGCCGTTGCACACCAGCTACCACACGGGTTTGACAGAGCAAGGTCTTGGTCCAATGGCAAGGGGATCCAAGACGATTGGAGACCAGGCTCTGCTACATCGGCTGAGCACACACACACACACACAAACATACTCCTACTATCCCCCTCCCTCCTTCCCACAGGTCCTCGCTGCCTGGGTTTCACGACAGGTTAGCTGATTACCATGTCCCTTAACAATCCCTGAACGTCTTCATTTTCACAAACACTGAACAGCTGTAACAATAAGTAGGATAACTCGATCATTGTCACTACGCCTTTTAAGGCCTTATCTTTTGATCTTCTCTAGCTATACTCATGGAGGTATCAAAGGTATATGTACTTGCACTAGGAAGGGTTGTCCTTGCCTGGAAGATTTGCATCAAGGCACTGTGAAACTAAACTGGACACTGGCATGTGCGTCACTGAGAATCGGAACAAGCAGAATATCTCATCCACATGGATAGAATTGGTCAAAAAAGTGAATCTGAGAGATGCTTGACTTTTTGAACTGCTGTGAGAGATTGTTTTAATCTTTGACCTGGTCTGACTTTGATGACATCACAAGTATACCAGCTCAGAGAGAGAGGTTGTGGTTTTTGACAGGAAATGGTCTGTTGACCTGGCAGCAAGTTCAAGCTTGGCCTCTTATAGCATCAGCCATGCAAGCAACGTCAATAGACCTTAGGGAAGTATATTGGTTGGGCTGTCACCAAACCCCCTCCATTAGAGTGGGGGAGGGGCTGGTACAGAATGCACAGGACCAGAGGACACTGTTGCAGGCCTCCTGGCCAGCCCCAGAGTTCGAAAGATCCCACACTCCACTCTTAGTACCCCATGTACAGCAAGCAATTAGGAAGGCAAATAGCATGTTGGCCTTTATTGCAAGGGGCTTGGAGTATAAGAGTAAGGAAGTCTTGCTCCAATTGTACAGGGCCTTGGTGAGACCACACCTGGAGTACTGTGCACAGTTTTGGTCTCCTTATCTAAGGAAGGATATACTTGCCTTGGAGGCGGTGTAACAAAGGTTCACTAGATTGATTCCAGGGATGAGAGGGCTGTCCTATGATGAGAGATTGTGTAGACTGGGCCGATACTCTCTGGAGTTTAGAAGAATGAGAGGTGATCTCATTGAAACATGTAAGATTCTGAGGGGGATTGACAGGGTAGATGCTGAGAGGTTGTTTCCCCTGGCTGGAGTGTCTAGAACTAGGGGGCATAGTCTCAGGATAAGGGGTCGGCCATTTAGGACTGAGATGAGGAGGAATGTCTTCACTCAGAGGGTGGTGAATCTTTGAAATTCTCTACCCCAGAGGGCTGTGGAGGCTGAGTCGTCGAGTATATTCAAGGCCGAGATCGATAGATTTTTCGACTCTAGATAAATCAAGGGATATGGCGATTGGGCGGAAAAGTGGAGTTGAGGTTGAAGATCAGTCATGATCTTGTTGAATGGCGGAGGGGGCTCGAGGGGCCGCATGGCCGACTCCTGCTCCTAATTCTTTTTTATTTTTATTTTTTATTCTATTCTGCCCCTAATTCTTATGTTCTTATTCCTTTCTTTGTTAAATACCTGTCCAGCTCCCTCTTGACAACATCCGCCTCCACAGTCTTCCTGGACAGTTCCACACAGTCACGACACTTGGCATAAAGCAGCACAATCGCAACTGTCTGTGCACCTTCCCTCTTCTGGGAATCTTCAACGAACACACGCTACTTCCATGGCAAGGCTGCCTTATCCAGTGTCAGTGGGTTCAGGGAGTATTCACAGTGACGTTTATAGCCCAGAGAACCCCCACAGCGCAGCTCCTTGATCATTCCAGCGTAAGCTGATTCTCATCCTGAGGGAATAGCTATTCCCAGACAGTTTTAATTATGGAAAAGCCCACAGTGCAGGGGAAGGGCCGAGGCCCCACGGTGCTGGACACCAGGGGAAGGGCCAAGGCCCCACGGTGCTGGACACCAGGGGAAGGGCCGAGGCCCCACGGTGCTGGACACCAGGGGAAGGGCCGAGGCCCCTTGGTGCTGGACACCAGGGGAAGGGCCGAGGCCCCTTGGTGCTGGACACCAGGGGAAGGGCCGAGGCCCCTCGGTGCTGGACACCAGGGGAAGGGCCGAGGCCCCTCGGTGCTGGACACCAGGGGAAGGGCCGAGGCCCCTCGGTGCTGGACACCAGGGGAAGGGCCGAGGCCCCACGGTGCTGGACACCAGGGGAAGGGCCGAGGCCCCACGGTGCTGGACACCAGGGGAAGGGCCGAGGCCCCTCGGTGCTGGACACCAGGGGAAGGGCCGAGGCCCCACGGTGCTGGACACCAGGGGAAGGGCCAAGGCCCCACGGTGCTGGACACCAGGGGAAGGGCCGAGGCCCCTTGGTGCTGGACACCAGGGGAAGGGCCGAGGCCCCACGGTGCAGGGACACCAGGGGAAGGGCCGAGGCCCCACGGTGCTGGACACCAGGGGAAGGGCCGAGGCCCCACGGTGCAGGGACACCAGGGGAAGGGCCGAGGCCCCTCGGTGCTGGACCCCAGGGGAAGGTCCGAGGCCCCACGGTGCTGGACCCCAGGGGAAGGGCCGAGGCCCCACGGTGCTGGACACCAGGGGATGGGCCGAGGCCCCACGGTGCAGGGACACCAGGGGAAGGGCCGAGGCCCCACGGTGCTGGACACCAGGGGAAGGGCCGAGGCCCCTCGGTGCTGGACACCAGGGGAAGGGCCGAGGCCCCACGGTGCTGGACACCAGGGGAAGAGCCGAGGCCCCATGGTGCAGGACACCAGGGGATGAGCCGAGGCCCCACGGTGCTGGACACCAGGGGAAGGGCCGAGGCCCCTCGGTGCTGGACACCAGGGGAAGGGCCAAGGCCCCACGGTGCAGGGCACCAGGGGAAGGGCCGAGGCTCCACGGTGCAGGGCACCAGGGGAAGGGCCGAGGCCCCTCGGTGCTGGACACCAGGGGAAGGGCCAAGGCCCCTCGGTGCTGGACACCAGGGGAAGGGCTGAGGCCCCTCGGTGCTGGACACCAGGGGAAGAGCCGAGGCCCCACGGTGCAGGGCACCAGGGGAAGGGCCGAGGCCCCACGGTGCTGGACACCAGGGGAAGGGCCGAGGCCCCACGGTGCAGGGCACCAGGGGAAGGGCCGAGGCTCCACGGTGCAGGGCACCAGGGGAAGGGCCAAGGCTCACTGTGCAGGGCACCAGGGGATGGGCCGAGGCCCCACGGTGCTGGACACCAGGGGAAGGGCCGAGGCTCCACGGTGCAGGACACCAGGGGAAGGGCCGAGGCTCACTGTGCTGGACACAAGGGGAAGGGCCGAGGCTCACTGTGCTGGACACCAGGGGAAGGGCTGAGGCCCCACGGTGCAGGACACCAGGGGAAGGGCCGAGGCTCACTGTGCTGGACACCAGGGGAAGGGTCGAGGCCCCACGGTGCTGGACACCAGGGGAAGGGCCGAGGCCCCTCGGTGCTGGACACCAGGGGAAGGGCCGAGGCCCCACGGTGCTGGACACCAGGGGAAGGGCCGAGGCTCCACGGTGCAGGACACCAGGGGAAGGGCTGAGGCCCCACGGTGCAGGACACCAGGGGAAGGGCCGAGGCTCACTGTGCTGGACACCAGGGGAAGGGCCGAGGCTCACTGTGCTGGACACCAGGGGAAGGGCCGAGGCCCCTCGGTGCTGGACACCAGGGGAAGAGCCGAGGCCCCACGGTGCTGGACACCAGGGGAAGGGCCGAGGCCCCACGGTGCAGGACACCAGGGGAAGGGCCGAGGCTCACTGTGCTGGACACCAGGGGAAGGGCCGAGGCTCACTGTGCTGGACACCAGGGGAAGGGCCGAGGCCCCACGGTGCAGGACACCAGGGGAAGGGCCGAGGCTCACTGTGCTGGACACCAGGGGAAGGGCCGAGGCCCCTCGGTGCTGGACACCAGGGGAAGGGCCGAGGCCCCACGGTGCAGGGACACCAGGGGAAGGGCCAAGGCCCCTCGGTGCTGGACACCAGGGGAAGGGCCAAGGCCCCTCGGTGCTGGACACCAGGGGAAGGGCCGAGGCCCCACGGTGCTGGATGTCACCAAGGTTGGAAAATGCCTGAGAGAAGATGCGGTTGATGAGGAAGTAGTGATCAGATTGTGGGCGGGAGGGAAGGCTGAAGGAGGGGAGGAGTTCCACATTTTTGATACCCTGGGAAAGAATGCGTTTGAGTCGGAGATAAGCCCTGAGCCTTCATTCCAATACAGCGAGGATGGAAGTCAGGCTTTGGAGTTTGTCTTTGCTTATTAAACCTTAATTAATTTTTTTTGAACTAATTTTGTTAAATCTTGAACATAAACATTGAACTCTATAACAAGAGGGAAAGTTCTGTGCGATTTGAGATCTTTGATGGTTCACATGAGCAGAGCTAAAGCTTTAAAGTTTAATTTTCAATATTTCCCCAGATCTGACAGGAATATTTGCAAACACACAGACTCCACTTCAAAGTAGCCTTGAAATTTAGTTGAAAAAACATCAAGTTCCACGGGAATGAGCTCGGCTTTGGTGACTGCGCGAGCTCCCAGAATGCTCCGCTACATCCCTTTGCATCTTCCCTCTCTGTTCAGATCTAAAATTGGCCTTTTACACATAAAACATTCAAAGCAAACTCAGCTCTGTGTTGTGGATCTAACAGGCTCGTGTCAACTGGGAACTGTGAGGCACATAATAACTGGTGACCTTTCTATCAAAGATACCAGAGAGGCCTAGTGGGGTTTGTCATCCTGACTAAATTTGAGAGCCTTCTGTGATTATGAAATGGACAGTCCTGAGCGAGTCATTTTCTCCCCCAAATCCTAATTCCAGACATCTCCTGCTCGTTCCCCACAGCCCTGCAAATTTCTCCTTTTCAAGTATTTATCCAATTCCCTTCTGAAAGTTATTATTGAATCTGCTTCCACCGCCCTTTCGTGTAAAAGAAACTTCTCCTCATCTCTCCCCCTCTGGTTCTTTTGCCAATTGCCTTAGACGGTTGTTTACCTGTGTGTGGAATGGCACAGAGAGCAGAGCGGCAGGATGATCCCTCCCAGGGGGAGCCGAGCAAACTGACCCTGTCCTGAGATCAGACGGTCATAGAGTTTTACAGCACAGAAAGAGGCCCTTCGGCCCATCGTGTCTGCGCCGCCCATCCATCCCTGTCCAGTCTAATCCCATTTTCCAGCATTTGGTCCATAGCCTTGTATGCAATGGCATTTCAAGTGCTCATCCAAATGCTTCTTGAATGTTGTGAGGGTTCCTGCCTCTACCACCCTTTCAGGCATTGAGTTCCACATTCCAACCACCCTCTGGGTGAAAAAGTTCCTCCTCAAATCCCCTCTAAATCTCCTGCCCCTTACCCTGAATCTATGCCCCCTTGTTATTGACCCCCCTACTAAGGGGAAAAGTTCCTCTTTGTCTACCCTATCTATGCCCCTCATCATTTTGTACACCTCAATCAGGTCCCCCCTCAGCCTTCTTTGCTCCAAGGAAAACAACCCCAGCCTGTCCAGCCTCTCTTCATAGCTGAGGCGCTCCATCCCAGGTAACATCCTGGTGAATCTTCTCTGCACCCTCTCCAAAGCAATCACATCCTTCCTATAGTGAGGCGACCAGAACTGCACACAGTACTCCAGCTGTGGCCTCACCAGCGTTTTGTACAGTTCCATCATAACCTCCCTGCTCTTATATTCTATGCCTCGGCTAATGAAGGCAAGTATCCCATATGCCTTTTTAACCACCTTATCTACCTGTTCCGCTGCCTTCAGGGATCTATGTACATGTACACCAAGGTCCCTCTGACCCTCTGTACTTCCTAGGGTCCTACCACTCATTGTGTATTCCCTTGCCTTATTTGTCCGTCCAAAATGCATCACCTCGCACTTTTCAGGGTTAAATTCCATTTGCCACTTTTCCGCCCATCTGACCAACCCGTTTATATCGTCCTGTAGCCTGAGGCTTTCCTCCTCACAATTTACCACCCCACCAATTTTCGTGTCATCTGCGAACTTACTGATCATACCTTTTACATTCTCATCCAAATCATTTATGTAGATCACAAACAACAAGGGACCCAGCACCGATCCCTGAGGTACCCCACTGGACACAGGCTTCCAGTCACAAAAGCAACCTTCGACCATCACCCTCTGCCTCCTGCCACTCAGCCAGTTTAGGATCCAACGCGCCAAGGCACCCTGGATCCCATGGGCTCTTACCTTCTTGACCAGTCTCCTATGCGGGACTTTGTCAAAAGCTTTACTGAAGTCCATGTAAACCACATCCACAGCATTTCCCTCATCCACCCCCCTAGTCACCCCCTCGAAAAATTCAATCAGATTTGTCAGACATGATTTACCCTTGACAAAGCCATGCTGACTATCCCCGATTAATCCTTGCCTCTCCAAGTGGAGACTAATTTTGTCCCTCAGAATTTTTTCCAATAATTTCCCTACCACAGATGTTAGGCTCACTGGCCTGTAATTCCCTGGTTTATCCCTGCTACCCTTCTTGAATAATGGTACTACGTTAGCTGTTCTCCAGTCCTCTGGTACATCCCCTGTGGCCAGAGAGGTTCTGAAAATTTGTGTCAGAGCCCCTGCAATCTCCTCCTTTGCCTCCCACAGCAGCCTGGGATACATCTCGTCTGGGCCTGGGGATTTATCCACTTTTTGGCCTGCTAAAACCGCTAGCACCTCCTCCCTCTCGATGCTAATATGTTCAAGTATGTCACAGCCCCCTTGCCCGATTTCTATGTCTGGAGGCAGTGTTCCCTTTAAGCTGCGAGGTCGCGCGGCTCTCGGGACCTCCCGCACACCCATAAAAATTAACGGGAACATTGCCTGGACATCCATCAAGTCATGAGGAGATGAAGCTCTTGCATCTGTTCCCTAGCTCACTGGGGCCTCGAAACTTGGCCAGGTTTGTGGGATGGGGGAAAGAGGAAGATTGACATTTTATTTTCGTTCAGTGTGATGATAATATCCTTGAAGATTGCTGATCTGACCTCATGGGCTTGAAAAAGCCCGAGAGCAGACTGAGCGAGTGCTTCAAACTCAAGGGAACGTTCTTGTCCGATGTTGCATTGGGCTGCAGTTGTCGTGCGTTGAAAGTTATGAAAGCATGGGACAGGGTGGATAGAAGCAGGCCGCTTCCAGTAGTTGAGGGGTCAAGGACGAGGGGCCATTGATACAAGATTAGGGCCAGATTTTCAGTGTGCCGTGAGGCGGGCTTTCAGGCGTGCGGGGGGGCAAAAATCCCGAATTCGGGGGTCCCGACATCATCCCGCACAAAACCCGCCTCCCCGTAAGTTTCAGGGGAGGCGGGTACCCGCCCCGCACTGGGACCCGCCGACCCGAGGCGGGAAGGGATTAGTGCCAATTAACTGCCTGTTAACAGGCAGTTTTTAGCCTAATCCCTATTTTGAGGGGTGTCGTGTGGGATTCCCGACGGCTCCAAACCACGCCAGGTTAGAGCAGGCGGGCCGTCGGGTTGAAGGAGTTGGAGGGGTCGCGATGTCGGTGTTCAGGTGAGTGATGGGTGCATGAGTGCAAAGTGTGTTTGGTGTGTCTAAAGTGTGTAAAGAAGTTTTACTTACCTGTACTTACCTTAACAGCCTTTCTTCCTCTAGGCGTCGGGAGCGCATCACTCAGCCGGAACTGAAAGCTGAACGGCTGCGATCTGTCAAAAGTGACAGCCTTCAGTTTTCAGTGCCAGTGACAGTTCTAACTGAGTCTGCGTACAAGGACTCAGGTTAGAAGTAAGACTGTCAGTGTTTGACAGCTTCAAACAGCTGTGAAACACTGATATTTCATCTGTCAAAAACTGTTGACAGATGAAATTTCAGTCTGTGACGTCACCTGTTGCCGGGTGGCCCTTAATTGGCCTGCTGAGCCCGCTGGGCGGGCTTAACAAGGTCAATCAAGGGAAAATCACGTCGATTGGCTGGACGTCGATGGAGGCGGGACTAAAACCCGAAAGCTGTAGTCCCGCCTCCTTCCCGACAGCTTAATGAAAATCCAGCCCTAAATGTCCAAGATTTAGAACAGAGGGCAGGAGAAAGCTCTTCACACAGAGAGCTGTGAGGCTGTGGGATTCACTCCCAGGGTTAGTGACCGAGGCAGACTGTCAACATTAAAGATTGGATTGGAGTGGAGAGGGGAATCAATGAATGGGGGTTGAAAGGATATGGGAACAGGGCGGGTAAATCTGATTCGGACTATTTGCTCACATGGAGAGTGAAGGCTGATAGGGACTGGTTGGGCTGAATGGCCTGTTTCTGTGTTGAACCATCTATGTATTTCTATAAAGTTCTGGATTAGCTGCCCCGACCCTCATCATGTTGTATGTCGTTCCACTGAAGCCACACAGAACAGGAAGGTCCTAGCTTTAACCCCGAGTCTGAACCAGAGCAACAGTGAAGGCAGTATAGTTGACCTCATCCTACCCAGGCTAGAGAATGGACACAATCGGCCGGGGCACCTGGTCACCATTGCTCTCCGCTGACTGGAGTTGAAAACCGCGTGTGAGTGAATGTCTGGCGAGGTCTGGATAGTGATGGTTAGTGATGCGTCCGTGGTCACATATCCTGCAGCGCGTGTGGGTAACTTATCTTGAATGAGGAACAAGCTGGTGTCTGGAGCCCATTGAACTGTAGCCAGCGAGAGTCAGAATCTTCAGGAGGGGAAGTGGAAAAGACTGGACAATGAAATGAAAGACAGTTTGAACCCTGGTTGCGAATCAGGAACGAGACTGAAAAGCTCAGGCTGAGCGAGTAATACAACACTGGAATATTCATTCAAAGCTTGAGTTATTGTGCTTTTTCAGAGTAAATTAGCTTCCAGTGGGATGGGAGTGCGCTACACAAAACACTCAATTATGTACAATCGGAGCCAGACCAGAATTAATTTCACTGCGAGGAGAACCTGCAACATATCACACAAAACGCACTGCATCTTAATGAGCTGCTCACTGCCACAGTGCAACACCAGCAGCAACGCACTGCTCGCATTCACTGGACACATCGGGCCATGGTTCGGAAAGGCCATTCAGCACATCGAAGCCCATCCCTCTGATACACCGGGAATATACCACGTTGAATACCATACTAGGAATATACTATTGGGAATACTGTACTGGAAAATACTACTGGGAATACTCAACTGGGACTATACAATGGGAATACTCTACTGGGAATACAGTACTGGGAATATACTACGTTGAATACCATACTAGGAAAAATACTATTGGGAATACTCTACTGGGAATATACAATGGGAATACTCTACTGGGAATATGCTATTGGGAATATGCTATTGGGAATATACTATTGGGAATACTCTACTGGGAATATGCTATTGGGAATACTCTACTGAGAATATACTACTGGGAATACCGTACTAGGAAAATACTACTGGGAATACTCTACTGGGAATATATTGGGAATACTGTACTAGGAATATACTACTGGGAATATGCTATTGGGAATACTCTACTGGGAATACCGTACTAGGAATATACTATTGGGAATACCATACTAGGAATATACTACTGGGAATATGCTATTGGGAATACTCTACTGGGAATATAATACTGGGAATACCGTACTAGGAATATACTATTGGGAATACTGTCCTGGGAATATGCTATTGGGAATATGCTATTGGAAATACCCTACTGGGAATGCCGTACTGGGGAATGCCGTACTGGTACCGTCTCTGGTCTCAGACTCCCCGAATTCCCTGCTCCTTATACAGTATTTGAAATTGCTGATAAAGTTTCTTTTCTCTGACTATCCCTTGCTCTGTGTGAGTGCGAAGGCTGAGTTTGAGCAATAGCAGCACTGGTGGATTAATGGCCAAAAGAGTTTAAAATAGATTTTTTAAAGGATTTTGGAATAGATTTAGGATTCGAACTGAATTCCGAGGAATGAGTGAGCAAATTGGGAATGAGGTAAGGAAAGTTCCCAAAGGAAATAATATTAAGTTTGAGACCAATTTGAAAGGATTTGTTGGTGGTTTTGCGAGTTCTTTTCCTGCTGATCAATATGGTGCAGATTTTGTACATTTTCCCAACTCTAATTTTTAACCCTTCAGGTTCCTGGGCTGTGAGTGGTTAGGAGGAGTTTACCGTTTTTTAAAAAACTAAAAAAAAATTTGCTCATCCAAGTGAAAATTGTTAGTGCGATGCACTGGAGCCCCCCCTTGTTTCAGGGATCCCCAGCCCCAACAATCACTCCCAGTTCCCCCACCGCCCCCCCCACCTCCCGCTCCCACCACCCCGCAGCCATGTAATCTCCCGGGAGAGGCAAAAAAACAAGGGGAAAAACCCAGGACCAATAAGGGGAAAAATACTCTGGATAATTCTTCTCCGACCACCTCGGGAGATCAAAACCAGCCCAGGAGATCACAAGGACCATTGTTCTCTATAAAATCACTTATCTTCTATACAGTGTGATCTCTGCCCCAGTCAGGAACCGTTCCAGCTCCCTCTTGAAGGCAGAGAGTCAGCACCCACACCAGCCCGCAATACATTCCAGAGGCTCACTACCCTCTGGGAAAAGAAGAACTGCCCACCATCCAGTCTATTCCTACTCTTACACAGTTTAAACTCATATCCCCTGGTTCTCCCCAGGGACGTTATCCAGCCCTTTCATTATTTTATAGACCTCTATCAGGGCAGCTCTCAGTCTACGCTGCTCTCTCTCATACAGAACAAAGGCCTAGAAATTCACTTGGGCGCGGGCAGCTCGCTCGCGCCCAAAAGTTAGCGCTGGGCGGGGAGGCATTAGCGCACGCTGTATATTCGTCTTCTGCGCCCCAATTCGGAAGCGGGCGCTATACCAGGGTGTGCCCGCCTCCGTTTGGGGCGCAGCAACTGAATATCGGCGCGCTAGTTGCCGCAGCGCCACCCGATGCGGTGCGGCAGGCTGCGGTACTGCAGGCCTCCTCCTTCTCTTAAGGGGGAGGTGCCTGCAACGGCCGGAGCCCCGATCGCGAGTGCCGGCAAAAGAGCCCGGCACAACGGAGAAGTGCCGGGCTCCACGGAAACCAGCCGGCAATGCCGCGGGGGGGGTGGAGGAGGCCGGGGGAAGGAGGTGCGGGCAGGCGGCCGCCGAAAAAGCGGCCGGCCGCACCTTCAGCTTTAAAGCGCCCCACTATGGCAGCAGGACGGCCCCGTTTTCTGTTCGCTGTTTGCGCCCGCTTCGGAGGAGGCGGGCGCAAATAAATATGGGGATCGGCGCGGTTCCGGGACGTTACGGACCACCGCGCACACCGATGACGTCATCAGTCCCGGCGCAGCGCTAACGGCTACCGCTGCCAATACCGCTGCACTCAATTTCCGCGCTACCACCCCGCCGGCGCCAAAGACCTCTTTAGGCGCTAAGTGGGCGCAAGGCCGACTGAATTTCTAGGCCAATGTTCCCTCTCCACTGTCCCAACACCTGCCCCGGCCGCAGCTTCAGAAGAAACCCGTCTGCTCCTGCCCACAGTGACCTTTCCGCTTCCCACACCAGCCGCCCTGTGTGGGTTAGATTGTCAGCTGGCACCAGCGACCCATACGTGAGATCGCTCAAACTCAACCCGCGCTGTCCACCATATGGAAGGGGCTGAGTCTGCAATTGACCACTGGTCCCAGACCACCGCCCCGCTCACCTCACCGCCCCGCTCACCTCACCGCCCCGCTCACCGCCCCGCTCACCTCACCGCCCCGCTCACCGCCCCGCTCACCTCACCGCCCCGCTCACCTCACCGCCCCGCTCACCTCACCACCCGCTCACCGCTCACCTCACTGCCCCGCTCACCTCACCGCCCCGCTCACCTCACCACCCGCTCACCGCTCACCTCACTGCCCCGCTCACCTCACCGCCCCGCTCACCTCACCGCCCCGCTCACCTCACCGCCCCGCTCACCTCACCACCCGCTCACCGCTCACCTCACTGCCCCGCTCACCTCACCGCCCCGCTCACCTCGCCGCCCCGCTCACCTCGCCGCCCCGCTCACCTCACCGCCCCGCTCACCTCGCCGCCCCGCTCACCTCGCCGCCCCGCTCACCTCGCCGCCCCGCTCACCTCACCGCCCCGCTCACCTCACCGCCCCACTCACCTCACCGCCCCGCTCACCTCACCGCCCCACTCACCTCACCGCCCCGCTCACCGCCCCACTCACCTCACCGCCCCACTCACCTCACCGCCCCGCTCACCTCACCGCCCCACTCACCTCACCGCCCCGCTCACCGCCCCACTCACCTCACCGCCCCGCTCACCGCCCCACTCACCTCACCGCCCCGCTCACCTCACCGCCCCGCTCACCTCACCGCCCCACTCACCTCACCACCCCGCTCACCTCACCGCCCCGCTCACCTCACCACCCGCTCACCGCTCACCTCACTGCCCCGCTCACCTCACCGCCCCGCTCACCTCACCGCCCCACTCACCTCGCCGCCCCGCTCACCTCACCGCCCCGCTCACCTCACCGCCCCGCTCACCTCGCCGCCCCGCTCACCTCGCCGCCCCGCTCACCTCGCCGCCCCGCTCACCTCACCGCCCCGCTCACCTCACCGCCCCGCTCACCTCACCGCCCCACTCACCTCACCGCCCCACTCACCTCGCCGCCCCGCTCACCTCGCCGCCCCGCTCACCTCACCGCCCCGCTCACCGCCCCACTCACCTCACCGCCCCGCTCACCTCACCGCCCCGCTCACCTCACCGCCCCGCTCACCTCACCGCCCCACTCACCTCACCGCCCCACTCACCTCACCGCCCCACTCACCTCACCGCCCCGCTCACCGCCCCACTCACCTCACCGCCCCGCTCACCTCACCGCCCCGCTCACCTCACCGCCCCGCTCACCTCACCGCCCCACTCACCTCACCGCCCCGCTCACCGCCCCACTCACCTCACCGCCCCGCTCACCGCCCCACTCACCTCACCGCCCCGCTCACCTCACCGCCCCGCTCACCTCACTGCCCCACTCACCTCACCGCCCCGCTCACCGCCCCACTCACCTCACCGCCCCACTCACCTCACCGCCCCGCTCACCTCACCGCCCCGCTCACCTCACCGCCCCGCTGTTCAATTTCATCCTCTTGTCGCGAAGACCTTGACCCTTGTGAACTCTCAGAGCATCAGCAACCCACGCAGCCATTCTTCACAGCACTGATCGTGGGCAGGATATTCGACCATGGGGGCGTTACAGGTGAGTGCGTATTCTGTTCACACTCTCCCACTGGGGTCACTAATCAAATCGGGGTCTGGGGGTCCGGCTGGTTTTCATTATCCTCACCAGCCCAAGGATGTTGAAGGTAATTGCTGTCCTCACTTGAATTGGCTATCTCAGTACTGAACGGATTCTGGAAATGCCCCCATCATGTCACTGACACTGCCTCCCTCTGATTTAGTTGCACAGACTGGGCTTGTATTCCCTTGAATATAGGAGATTGAGGGATGATCTAATCAAGGTATTTAAGGTGTTAAAGGGAGTCGATAGGTTAGCTACAAAGAGAAACTATTTCCTCTGGTGGGGGGAGTCCAGAACAAGGGGGCAGAACCTTAAAATTAGAGCCAGGCCGTTCAGGGGTGATGTCGGGAAGCACTTCCTCACACAAAGGGTGGTGGAAATCTGGAAAACTCTCCCCCACAAAGCTGTGAATGGTGGGGGTCAATTGGAGCTTTCGAGACTGAGATCAATGGCTTTTTGTTGGGTAAGGGTATCGAGGGATATGGGGCAAAGGCGGGTAAATGGAGTTGAGATGCAGATCAGCCACGATCTGATAGAATGGTGGAACAGGCTCGAGGGACTGAATGGCCTCCTCCTGCCCCTATGTTCCGATGATATCTGTCTGAACGAGGGTTCGTTCTTTGCAACTCCCTGAGTCCATGTATCGAATCACAGGAGACTTGTCACCAATGTTCCCCTTAATTTTTTGGGGGGAGCCCTGTGGCCCCGTTAATGGGCTGAGCAGCTCATTCACAATCCCGCTCACAAGCCCGCGCACAATCCCGCTCGCAATCCCGTTCACAATCCCGTCCATGTGCAGCTTTTTCAATTTAAAAGCCAGTTGAGCGGCTGGGCAGGAGCTCAAGAGCACGGCATGGCCACGCACCCGCGCTGGTTAAAGGGACCTATCTTCTCCAAAACTGACAAATACACATCGTATGACAGATGTCAGGTCGCGAATACAAGGGAGAATCAGGCTGAATATAAATAGTTCAGAGGGGAAGTGAAAAATAAAATAAGAGGGGCAAAGAGAGGGTATGAGAATAGAATGGCAGCTGACATAAAAGGTAATCCAAAAGTCTTCTATGGGCATAAATATAGTAAACGGGTAGTAATAGGAGGGGTGGGGCCAATTAGGGACCAAAAGGGAGACCTACGCATGGAGGCAGAGGGTATGGCTGAGGTACTAAATGAGTACATTGCGTCTGTCTTCACCAAGGAAGAAGATGCTGCCATAGACATAGTGAAAGAGGAGGTAGAGGAGATACTGGATGGGATAAAAATTGATAGAGAGGAGGTACTAGAAAGGCTGGCTGTACTTGAAGTAGATAAGTCACCAGGATCAGATGGGATGCATCCTAGGACGCTGAGGGAAGTGAAGGAATAAATTGCGGAGGTACTGGCCATAATCTTCCAATCCTCCTTAGAAACGGGGGTGGTGCCAGAGGACTGGAGAATTACAAATGTTACACCCTTGTTCAAAAAAAGGGTGTAAAGATAAACCCAGCAACTACAGGCCAGTCAGTTTAACCTCGGTAGTGGGGAAGCTTTTAGAAACAATAATCAGGGACAAAATTAACAGTCACTTGGACAAGTGTGGATTAATTAAGGAAAGCCAGCATGGATTTGTTAAAGGCAAATCGTATTTAACTAACTTGATTGAGTTTTTTGATGAGGTAACAGAGAGGGTTGACGAGGGCAATGTGGTTGACGTGGTGTACATGGATTTCCAAAAGGCGTTCGACAAAGTGCCACACAATAGGCTCGCCAGCAAAGTTGAAGCCCATGGAATAAAAGGGACAGTGGTAGCATGGATACAAAATTGGCTAAGTGACAGGAAACAGAGTGGTGGTGAATGGTTGTTTTTCGGACTGGAGGAAGGTATACAGTGGTGTTCCCCAGGGGTCGGTTCTAGGACCACTGCTTTCTTGATATATATTAATGACTTGGACTTGGGTGTACAGGGCACAATTTCAAAATTTGCAGATGACACAAACCTTGGAAGTATAGTGAACAGTGAGGAGGATAGTGATAGACTTCAAGAGGGCATAGACAGGTTGTTGGAATGGGTGGACACGTGGCAGATGAAATTTAACGCAGAAAAGTGTGAAGTGATACATTTTGGTAGAAAGAATGAAGAGAGGCAATATAAACTAAAGGGTACAATCCTAAAGGGGGTGCATGAACAGAGCGACCTGGGGGTATATGTGCACAAATCGTTGAAGGTGGCAGGGCAGGTTGAGAAAGCAGTTTAAAAAGGTTTACGGGATCCTGGACTTCATAAATAGAGGCACAGAGTACAAAAGTGTGGAAATTATGATGAACCTGTATAAAACACTGGTTCGGCCTCAACTGGAGTATTGTGTCCAATTCTGGGCACCGCACTTTAGGAAGGATGTGAAGGCCTTAGAGAAGGTGCAGAAAAGATTTACGAGAATGATTCCAGGGATGAGGGACTTCAGTTACATGGACAGACTGGAGAAACTGGGGTTGTTCTCCTTAGAGCAGGGAAGATTGAGAGGAGATTTGACAGAGGTGTTCAAAATCATGAGGGGTCTGGACAGAGTAGATAGAGAGAAACTGTTCCCATTGGCGGAAGGGTCGAGAACCAGAGGACACAGATTTAAGGTGATTGGCAAAAGAACCAAAGGTGACATGAGGAAAAACTTTTTACGCAGTGAGTGGTTCGGATCTGGAATGCACTGCCTGAAAGGGTGGTGGAGGCAGACTCAATCACAGCTTTCAAAAGGGAATTGGATAAGTATCTGAAGGAAAGAAATTAGCAGGGCTACGGGGAAAGGGCGGGGGAGTGGGACTAGCTGAAGTGGTCTTGCAGAGAGCCGGCACGGGCTCGACGAGCAGATTGGCCTCCTTCTGTGCTGTAACCATTCTATGATTTTATTCTATTCTATGAAATTGGCAGATCAGAAAATGAGTGATAGAAACAGATTCAATTAGTTTCACTTTGATTAATAGAGCAGGCAACAAATTAATAATTGATTTATTGTTAAGAAACTGAATTAAAATCTGATAGAATCTCTTCAAGCCCATTGCTGTTCAGTTCATTTGTCTTGTTTTAAGTGATCAAATCATTCAGGGATTCGAACACATTACCTCAAGCACAGCCTGTGGAATTCTGTTGATCAGGGTGTAATCTGATTAACTCTCGCACACACTCGGGGTGATTGGGAGGATCTTTTCACTAACTAAAGGATGTGAAGTCCCTTGAGAGGGTGCAGAGGAGATTTACCAGAATGGTTCCGGGGATGGGGGATCTTAGCTACAAGGACAGGTTGGAAAAGCTGGATTTGTTTTCATTAGAGCAAAGGAGGTTGAGGGGTGACTTGATAGAGGTGTGTAAGATTAGGACGGGTTTGGATAGGCTAGACGGGGAAAGGCTGTTCCCACTAGTTGATGGTACAAGGACTAGGGGACGCAGATTTAAGGTTTTGGGCAAGAGATACAGGGGGGACATGAAGAAAAAAACTTTTTTACGCAGCGAGTGGTGAGGACCTGGAACTCGCTGCCGACGGAAGTGGTGGAAGCGGAGACACTCAGGCCTAGAAATTCACTTTGGGCCCGCCAGCTGGCGTGCGCCCAAAAGTTAGCGCTGAGCGCGGAGCCAGTTGCGCCTGTCAGATATTCAGTTTTTGCGCCCCAAGTCGGAACCGGGCGCTATTCCAGGGTGTGCCCGCCCCCGCTTGGGGCGCTGAAACTGAATTTCAGCGCTCTAGGCGCCGCTGCGCCACCCGCTGCGGAGCGGTACTGAGGTGCCTGCAACGGGGAGATCGCCGCTGGATCGTGCCGGCAAATGAGCCCGGCACCACGGAGAAGTGCCGGGTTCGCGGAAAGCAGCCGGCAATGCCGCGGGGGGGGGTGGGTGGGTGGAGGAGGCCGGGGAAGGAGGTGCGGGCAGGCGGCCGCCGAAAAAGCGGCCGGCCGCACCTCCACCTTAAAGCGCCCCACTAAGGCTACAGTACGGCCCCGTTTTCTGATCGCTGTTTGCGGCCACTGCGGAAGAGGCGGCCGCAACTAAATATGGGGGTCGGGCCGGTATCGGGGCGGAACCGGGGCACTGCGCACACCGATGACGTCATCGGTGCCGGCACAGCGCTAACGGCTACCGCCGCCATTACCGCTGTGCTGAATATCAGCGCAAACTCCTCTATTGGCGCAGAAGCCCTCTTTGGGCGGTAACTGGCCGCAAAGCTGGCAGCGCCTTACTGAATTTCTAGGCCTCAATGTTTTCAAGGGGAGACTGGATAGGCACTTGAGGGAAATAAACTTGCAGGGCTACGGGGATAGAGCGGGGGAATGGGGCTGACTGGATTGCTCTACAGAGAGCCGGCACGGTCACGATGGGCCGAATGGCCTCCTTCTGTGCCGTTATGACTCTATGATGACTAAACCTTGTGCGGCAGAAAGGCCTGGTCCGTGCTGAGTTTGCAGATCTGGGACAGGGTAATTACATTTTTTTTCTGTCGTTCAACATCAGCCTCTGCTTCCTGGGCTAGAAATCAGCCCTGGTTCCCTGACTGCTACCCAGTGAGGCCGGCTGGGAAGGACGGGTGTGGTCATCAATGGAGCGCGGGCCCAGGTTGACACTCAACTGTTACAGACCCTGCCAGCACTCACTGACTGCGATCCCGAGGGATGATCCCTTGGCCCAGGTACTGGACCATGACTGATGGAGCCTGTGCCCCAGAAAAAGACACGGCTCCCTGCACAGAGGGGAGACCTGGAAAGGCAAGAAGTGTGCTTTTTAAGGGTTAACATTAGTTGAGGGTGAGATTGGCTGCCTGCTGGCTGTTCAGTTCCACCCGGTTCACGGTCCATTATCAGGCTGTGGTTAACCGAAGCTGTCTCCTTCCTCTGTCCAAACCCTGCTGCCTGGCAAGTTCCCGCAGTCCCGCATGCAGTCAGCAAGGTTCCCGCAGTCCCACATGCAGCGAACAGGGTTCCCGCAGTCCCACATGCAGTCAGCAAGGTTCCCACAGTCCCACATGCAGTCAGCAAGGTTCCCGCAGTCCCACATGCAGCGAACAGGGTTCCCGCAGTCCCATATGCAGCGAACAAGGTTCCCGCAGTCCCACATGCAGTCAGCAAGGTTCCTGCAGTCCCACATGCAGTCAGCAAGGTTCCCACAGTCCCACATGCAGTGAACATGGTTCCCACAGTCCCACATGCAGTCAGCAAGGTTCCTACAGTCCCACATGCAGTCAGCAAGGTTCCCACAGTCCCACATGCAGTGAACAAGGTTCCCACAGTCCCACATGCAGTCAGCAAGGTTCCTACAGTCCCACATGCAGTCAGCAAGGTTCCCACAGTCCCGCATGCAGTGAACAAGGATCCCGCAGTCCCACATGCAGTCAGCAAGGTTCCCACAGTCCCACATGCAGTGAACATGGTTCCCACAGTCCCACATGCAGTCAGCAAGGTTCCTACAGTCCCACATGCAGTCAGCAAGGTTCCCACAGTCCCACATGCAGTGAACATGGTTCCCACAGTCCCACATGCAGTGAACATGGTTCCCACAGTCCCACATGCAGTCAGCAAGGTTCCTACAGTCCCACATGCAGTCAGCAAGGTTCCCGCAGTCCCGCATGCAGTGAACAAGATTCCCGCAGTCCCACATGCAGTCAGCAAGGTTCCTGCAGTCCCTCATGCAGTCAGCAAGGTTCCCGCAGTCCCGCATGCAGTGAACAAGGTTCCCACAGTCCCGCATGCAGTGAACAAGGTTCCCGCAGTCCCGCATGGAGTCAGCAAGGTTCCTGCAGTCCCGCATGCAGTGAACAAGGTTCCCACAGTCCCGCATGCAGTCAGCAATGTTCCCGCAGTCCCGCATGCAGTCGGCAAGGTTCCCGCAGTCCCGCATGCAGTGAACAAGGTTCCCGCAGTCCCGCATGCAGTGAACAAGGTTCCCGCAGTCCCGCATGCAGTGAACAAGGTTCCCGCAGTCCCTCATGCAGTCAGCAAGGTTCCCACAGTCCCGGATGCAGTGAACAAGGTCCCCGCAGACCCTCATGCAGTCAGCAAGGTTCCCGCAGTCCCTCATGCAGTCAGCAAGGTTCCCGCAGTCCCGCATGCAGTCAGCAAGGTTCCCGCAGTCCCGCATGCAGTCAGCAAGGTTCCCGCAGTCCCACATGCAGTCAGCAATGTTCCTGCAGTCCCGCATGCAGTGAACAAGGTTCTCCTCTACCACAGACACCCATTGCCCAGTGGGAGGGCAGTCTCTGCGATCTGTGTATCAGTATCCACAAGCAGCCATTTCTGATTGTCAGTCCCGCATGCAGTCGGCAAGGTTCCCGCAGTCCTGCATGCAGTCAGCAAGGTTCCCACAGTCCCGCATGCAGTGAACAAGGTTCCCGCAGACCCTCATGCAGTCAGCAAGGTTCCCACAGTCCCGCATGCAGTGAACAAGGTTCCCGCAGTCCCGCATGCAGTCAGCAAGGTTCCCACAGTCCCTCATGCAGTCAGCAAGGTTCCCGCAGTCCCGCATGCAGTCAGCAAGGTTCCCGCAGTCCCACATGCAGTCAGCAAGGTTCCCGCAGTCCCTCATGCAGTCAGCAAGGTTCCCGCAGTCCCACATGCAGTCAGCAATGTTCCTGCAGTCCCGCATGCAGTCAGCAAGGTTCCTGCAGTCCCGCATGCAGTGAACAAGGTTCTCCTCTACCACAGACACCCATTGCCCAGTGGGAGGGCAGTCTCTGCGATCTGTGTATCAGTATCCACAAGCAGCCATTTCTGATTGTCAGTCCCACATGCAGTCGGCAAGGTTCCCGCAGTCCCGCATGCAGTGAACAAGGTTCCCGCAGTCCCACATGCAGTCAGCAAGGTTCCCGCAGTCCCACATGCAGTCAGCAAGGTTCCTGCAGTCCCGCATGCAGTGAACAAGGTTCCTGCAGTCCCGCATGCAGTGAACAAGGTTCCCGCAGTCCCACATGCAGTCAGCAAGGTTCCCGCAGTCCCACATGCAGTCAGCAAGGTTCCTGCAGTCCCGCATGCAGTGAACAAGGTTCTCCTCTACCACAGACACCCATTGGCCAGTGGGAGGGCAGTCTCTGCGATCTGTGTCTCAGTATCCACAAGCAGCCATTTCTGATGGTCAGTCTAACCATCAGTTGTAAATTCCTATCAGTTACTGTCTGACTTGCCCCATCTCAATCAATGTTAGCAATCTGTCCATCTCTTTATCTGTGTCTATCTCTTGTTCTGTATATCTCTCCATCTTTCTATTTCTCTCTACATGTCAATCTATCCGTGAGCTATTTGTCTCTGTCTCTGCATCTATCAGATTCTTTCGATCTCTGAATCTGTCTTTGATGTAATGTAGATTCTCTCTGTCTCTCTCTCTCTCTTTCTTTCTCCTCTCTCTGTCTCTCTCTCCCTCTCTCTCTGTCTCTCCCTCTCTCTCTGTCTCTCTTCTCACTCCCTCTCTCCCCCCTCTCTCTTTCTCTCTCTCTCTCCCTGTCTCTCAATTCAATTCAATTCAAATCGCTTTATTGGCATGACAAGGTACATCTTATGTTGCCAAAGCATCGAAAAACATTCATGGTTGTACACAAAAATACAGATCTATCCATACAGTGTATAAACAGATATATCCCTGAGTGCATAAATATACATTCATATAATTTGTATATACTCTTTTCTTATATTTAGTGGTTGTCCCTCTGTTTATGGCAAGCTGTAACATAGTGTGCCGCTAAGGTTACACAATTTCTCTCTTCCCCTAGTAGGTATGGGAGTTTTTGGTGGTCATTCAAATTTCTGAATTCCAGGCATATTTTTGTGAATTTTGGGTAGAAATTCTTCCTTATGCCCTGATATTTTCTACAAGCTGTGAGGAAGTGCATCTCTGTCTCCACCACTCCCTGACTGCAGTGAGAGCATATCCTGTCCTCTCTTGGTAGCCGGGTCTGCCTGTGTCTACCTTTTTTGATCGCCAGGCTATGTTCACTAAGTCTGTACATTGTCAAGGTTTTTCTCAGTTTGCTATCCTTTACCATGGTCAGGTAATCAGCCATGTTGTATTGTCTGTTTAGGGCCAAGTAGCAATTGAGTTTGCTTTGGGTTTTTGTTGTTTCTGCCCAATATGACAGATATTTTTCCTTTTGCTCATTGACGATTGTGTTGGGTCGAATTCTTTGTGTTACGCTGTCAGTGTCCTGGGGCTGGCTATTGTTAGTAGTGTTAGTAGTTACTTCACTGAGTCCCAAGGCTAGTTGACTGAGGGTATTCTTCTTTATGGACCTCTCTTGGCATTTCAGGGCTTCGTAATGATAGCATTGGGGGTTGCTCATTTCTAGGTGTTTCCAAAATTTGGTGGCTCTTTTTTGGATAGTGATTATTAATGGATATTGGCCTAGTTCTGCCCTGCATGCATTGTTTACGGTTTTCCTTTGAGTCCGGAGGATACTTTTACAGAATTCTGCATGTAGGATCTCAATTGGGTGTTTGTCCCATTTTGCAAATTCTTGTTGTGTTAGCGGTCCCCACACCTCGCTGCCATAGAGTGCAATTGGTTCTCTCTCTTCTCTCTCCCTCTCTCTCTCTCTGTCTCTCTCTTCTCTCACCCCCCTCCCTCTCTGTCACTGTCAGTTACACTCTCTGTCTCCATTTTTTGCTCTAAGGCTTTATTTAGATTGCTGAGAAGCTCCTAATTCATTCCCAGCAATCTGGTTCATTGCTGAAGCGCAAACAGGTTGGGAAGATTTCCAGGAATGAGTACGAACACCAAGTAAAGACAGCACCAGACTGTGATGCTCTTCATGGGAAAATAGCCTGACAAACTTGGTGTTAAGGTGCACGAGTGATGAATAGTTTGATGGAGGTATCGGGGACACCAAAAAGAAAAAATGACTTGCATTTCTATAGCACCTTACCCCATCTCGGGACGTCCCAAAGCGCTTTACAGCCAATTAAGTACTTTGGAAGTGTTGTAATGTAGGAAACACAGCAGCCAATTTGCGCACAGCAAGCTCCCGTAAACAGCAATGTGATGATGACCAGATAATCTGTTCTAGTGATGTTGGTTGATGGGGCCTCGGTTTAAAGTCTCAACTGAAAGACAGCCCCTCCGACAGTGCAGCGCTCCCTCAGTATTGCCCCCTCCGACAGTGCAGTGCTCCCTCAGTACTGGCCCTCCGACAGTGCAGCGCTCCCTCAGTACTGCCCCTCCGAAAGTGCAGCACTCCCTCAGTACTGCCCCTCCGACAGTGCAGCACTCCCTCAGTACTGCCCCTCTGACAGTGCGGCACTCCCTCAGTACTGACCCTCCGACAGTGCGGCGCTTCCTCAGTACTGCCCCTCTGACAGTGCAGCACTCCCTCAGCACTGTCCCTCCGACAGTGTGGCACTCCCTCAGTACTGCCCCTCCAACAGTGCAGCACTCCATCAGTACTGCCGCTCCGACAGTATGGCGCTCGCTCAGCACTGACCCTCCGACAGTGCGGCGCTCCCTCAGTACTGCCCCTCCGACAGTGCAGCACTCCCTCAGTACTGGCCCTCCGACAGTGCAGCACTCCCTCAGTACTGACACTCCGACAGCGCGGCACTCCCTCAGTACTGCCCCTCAGACAGTGCAGCGCTGCCTCAGCACTGCCCCTCCGACAGTGCGGCGCTCCCTCAGTACTGCCCCTCCGACAGTGCGGCACTCCCTCAGTACTGTTCCTCCGACAATGCAGCGCTCCCTCAGTACTGACCCTCCGACAGTGCGGCGCTCTCTCAGTACTGCCCCTCCCACAGTGCGGCGTTCCCTCAGTACTGCCCCTCCGACAGTGTGGCGCTCCCTCAGTACTGCCCCTTCGAGAGTGCGGCGTTCCCTCAGTACTGCCCCTCCGACAGTGCAGCACTCCCTCAGTACTGCCCTTCCGACAGTGCAGCACTCCCTCAGTACTGCCCTTCCGACAGTGCAGCACTCCCTCACCACTGCACTGGAATATCAGACTGGATTATGTGCTCAAGTCTCTGTAATGGGACTGTGAACCCACGACCTTCTGACTCCCAGCCGAGAGTACTGAGCCCTGGCTGACACCGGAAGAATCATATCCTGGTGAAAAGGATCGCGGGTGAGTTTTCACTTTTT
The DNA here is from genome assembly GCF_052327205.1 of Somniosus microcephalus. Lineage (NCBI taxonomy): Eukaryota > Metazoa > Chordata > Chondrichthyes > Squaliformes > Somniosidae > Somniosus > Somniosus microcephalus. Next base: position 38,212,930 of record NC_141018.1, read on the forward strand.
TACTGCTAGCCGCGCCGGCTCTCTCGTTAGTCCCGCCCTTTCCCCATATCCCTGCAACTTTTTCTCATTCAAGTATTTGTCCAAGTCCAGTTGAAGGCTGCGATTGAATCTGCTTCCACCGCCCTGTCGGGTGCGAGCGGACCCCTCGCTGGTTTTAGCCGCTGGATCTGGACCGTTACTGTGGACAACCTTCAGCCACTCCTGGAGAATTACTCAAGGACTATCAGATGGAATTGTTAGGTTTGCAGCCGCATCCAATCATTCGACGGACCATTGTGATAAATAGATTGGTTTTAATAAATGCAACGCGTTTGTAAATGACAAAAGCAATTAGCGTGCAGGCGGGTGGGTGCTTCCTTGCTCCAGGCATCTGCTGCATCTCACTAATCAACAAACAGAAACACTGGGATCACAGCCCAGATCCAGCAAAATAAATGGGATGGTTCACTTTCATTTCTCTTTAAAGGAATTTTAGAACGCAACAGTGAGCCAATTATATATTTCAGGCATTGATTGTCCCATCAAACACTCCCAGGGCAGGTACAGCACAGGTTCGATACAGAGTAAAGCTCGCTCTACACTGTCCCATCAAACACTCCCAGGGCAGGTACAGCACGAGTTAGACACAGAGTAAAGGTCCCTCTACACTGTCCCATCAAACACTCCCAGGGCAGGTACAGCACAGGTTCGATACAGAGTAAAGCTCCCTCTACACTGACGCATCAAACACTCCCAGGGCAGGTACAGCACGGGTTAGATACAGAGTAAAGCTCCCTCTACACTGTCCCATCAAACACTCCCAGGGCAGGTACAGCACGGGGTCGATATTGAGTAAAGCTCCCTCTACACTGTCCCATCAAACACTCCCAGGACAGGTACAGCATGGGTTAGATACAGAGTAAAGCTCCCTCTACACTGCCCCATCAAACACTCCCAGGGCAGGTACAACACGGGTTAGATACAGAGTAAAGCTCCCTCTACACTGTCCCATGAAACACTCCCAGGGCAGGTACAGCACGGGTTAGATACAGAGTAAAGTTCCCTCTACACTGTCCCATCAAACACTCCCAGGGCAGGTACAGCACGGGTTAGATAAAGAGTAAAGCTCCCTCTACACTGTCCCATCAAACACTCCCAGGACAGGTACAGCACGGGTTAGATACAGAGTAAAGCTCCCTCTACACTGTCCCATCAAACACTCCCAGGGCAGGTACAGCACGGGTTAGATACAGAGTAAAGCTCCCTCTACACTGTCCCATCAAACATTCCCAGGGCAGGTACAGCACGGGTTAGATACAGAGTAAAGCTCCCTCTACACTGTCCCCATCAAACACGCCCAGGGCAGGTACAGCACATGTTAGATACAGAGTAAAGCTCCCTCTACACTGTCCCATCAAACACTCCCAGGGCAGGTACAGCACGGGTTAGATACAGAGTAAAGCTCCCTCTACACTGTCCCATCAAACACTCCCAGGGCAGGTACCGCACGGGTTAGATACAGAGTAAAGCTCCCTCTACACTGTCCCATCAAACATTCCCAGGGCAGGTACAGCACGGGTTAGATACAGAGTAAAGCTCCCTCTACACTGTCCCCATCAAACACGCCCAGGGCAAGTACAGCACAGGTTAGATACAGAGTAAAGCTCCCTCTACACTGTCCCATCAAACACTCCCAGGGCAGGTACAGCACGGGTTAGATACAGAGTAAAGCTCCCTCTACACTGTCCCATCAAACACTCCCAGGGCAGGTACAGCACGGGTTAGATACAGAGTAAAGCTCCCTCTACACTGTCCCCATCAAACACGCCCAGGGCAGGTACAGCACAGGTTAGTTACAGAGTAAAGCTCCCTCTACACTGTCCCATCAAACACTCCCAGGGCAGGTACAGCACGGGTTAGATACAGAGTAAAGCTCCCTCTACACTGTCCCATCAAACACTCCCGGGGCAGGTACAGCACGGGTTAGATACAGAGTAAAGCTCCCTCTACACTGTCCCCATCAAACACTCCCAGGGCAGGTACAGCACGGGTTAGATACAGAGTAAAGCTCCCTCTACACCGTCCCATCAAACTGTGGGGTACTGTTCTATGGGCACAAATACTGATTCATCAAGTGTGAATCCAGACATTTGCATTGAAAGATCCCAGACGTGACACCAGAGCCACAGATTGGCTGCCAAACCTGCCCAGCAACCGCCCAAAAATAACAACAACTTGTATTTATATAGCACCTTTAATTCAGTACAACGTCCCAAGGTGTTTCACAGAAATTTAACACCGAGCCACATAAGAAGATATTAGGAAAGAGTTAGGTTTTAAGGAGCGTCTTAAAGGAGGAAAGAGTGGTAGAGAGGTTTAGGGAGGGTATTCCAGAGCTTAGGGCCCAGGCAGCTGAAGGCACGGCGGCCAATGGTGGAGCGATGGATATCGGAGATGCTCAAGAGGCCAGAATTGGAGAAGCGTAGAGATTTTTTTTTTTTAATTCGTTTATGGGATCTGGGTTTCGCTGGCAAGGCCAGCATTTATTGCTCATCCCTAGTTGGCCATGAGAAGGTGGTGGTGAGCCTCCTTCTTGAACCGCTGCAGTCCGTGTGGTGAAGGTACTCCCACAGTGCTGTTAGGGAGGGAGTTCCAGGATTTTGACCCAGCGACGATGAAGGAACGGCCGATATAATTCTAAGTCAGCGTGGTGTGTGACTTCAAGGAGGGGAACTTGGAGGTGGTGGTGCTCCCAAGGGCCTGCTGCACTTGTCCTTCTAGGTGGTAGAGGTCGCGGGTTTGGAAGGTGCTGCTGAAGAAGCCTTGGCGAGTTGCTGCAGTGCATCTTGTAGATGGTACACACTGCAGCCACGGTGCGCCGGTGGTGGGGGAAGTGAATATTTAAGGTGGTGGATGGGGTGCCAATCAAGCGGGCTGCTTTGTCCTGGATGGTGTCGAGCTTCTTGAGTGTTGTTGGAGCTGCACTCATCCAGGCAAGTGGAGAGTATTCCATCACACTCCCGACTTGTGCCTTGTAGATGGTGGAAAGGCTTTGGGGAGTCAGGAGGTGAGACACTTGCTGCAGAATACTGACTTGGATAGAGAACTGGTTGGCAGACAGGAAGCAAAGAGTTGGAATAAATGGGTCTTTTTCCGAGTGGCAGGCAGTGACTAGTGGGGTACCGCAGGGATCGGTCCAAGGACCCCAGCTATTCACAATATATATTAATGATCTAGACGAGGGAACTAGCTGTAATATCTCCAAGTTAGCAGACGACACAAAGCTTGGTGGGCGTGTGTGCTGTGAGGAGGATGCCGAGAAACTCCAGTATGATTTGGACAGGTTGGGTGATTGGGCAGATGCATGGCAGATGCAGTATAATGTGGATAAATGCAAGGTTATCCACTTTGGTGGCAAAAACAGGAAGGCAGATTATTATCTGAATGGCAATAGATTGGGAGAAGGGGAAGTGCAATGAAACCTGAGTGTCCTTGTGCACCAGTCGCTGAAGGTAAGCATGCAGGTGCAGCAGGCGGTTAAGAAGGCAAATGGTATGTTGGCCTTCATAGCGAGAGGGTTCGAGTACAGGAACAAGGATGTGTTGCTGCAGTTGTACAGGGCCTTGGTGAGACGACACCTTGAGTATTGTGTGCAGTTTTGTTCGCCTTATCTGAGGAAGGATGTTCTTGCCATGGAGGGAGTGCAGCGAAGATTCACCAGACTGATACCTGGGATGGCAGGAATGACATATGAGGAGAGATTGGGTCGATTGGGCTTATACTCGCTGGAGTTTAGAAGAATGAGAGGGGATCTCATTGAAACTTATGAAATTCTAACAGGACTAGACAGACTAGATGCAGGAAGGATGTTCCCGATGGCGGGGGAGGCAAGAACCAGGGGTCACAGTCTAAGGATAAGGGGTAAGCCATTTAGGACAGAGATGAGAAGGAATTTCTTCACCCAGAGAGTGGTGAACCTATGGAATTCTCTACCACAGAAGGCAGTTGAGGCCAATTCATTAAATATATTCAAGAAGGGGTTAGATATATTTCTTAAGGCTAAAGGGATCAAGGGATATGGGGAGAAGGCAGGGACAGGGTACTGAGTTTGGATGATCAGCCATGATCTCATTCAATGGCGGAGCAGGCTCGAGGGGCCGAATGGCCTACTCCTGCTCCTATCTTCTATGTTTCTATGTAGAATACCCAGCCTCTGACCTGCTCTTGTTGCCACAATATTTATGTGGCTGGTCCAGTTAAGCTTCTGGTTAATGGTGACCCCCCCCAGGATGTTGATAGTGGGGGGTTCGGCGATGATAATGCCATTGAATGTCAAGGGGAGGTGGTTAGACTCTCGCTTGTTGGAGATAGTCATTGCCTGGCACTTCTGTGGCGCGAATGTTACCTGCCACTTACCAGCCCAAGCCTGAACGTCGTCCAGGTCTTGTTGCATGCGGGCATGGACTGCTTTATTATCTGTGGAGTTGTGAATGGCGCTGAACACTGTGCCGTCATCAGCGAACATCCCCATTTCTGACCTTATGTTGGAGGGAAGGTCATTGATGAAGCGGCTGAAGATGGTTGGGCCTAGGACACTGTCCTGAGGAACTCCTGCAGCGATGTCCTGGGGCTGTGATGATTGACCTTCAATCACCACAACCATCTTCCTTTGTGCTAGGTATGACTCCAGCCAGTGGAGAGTTTTCCCCCCCGATTCCCATTGACTTCAGTTTTACCAGGGCTCCTTGATGCCACACTCGGTCAAATGCTGCCTTGATGTCAAGGGCAGTCACTCTCACCTCACCTCTGGAATTCAGCTCCTTTGTCCATGTTTGGACCAAGGCTGTAATGAGGTCGGGAGCCGAGTGGGCTTGGCGGAACCCAAACTGGGCATCAGTGAGCAGGCTATTGGTGAGTAAGTGCCGCTTGATAGCACTGTTGATGACACCTTCCATCACTTTGCTGATGATTGAGAGTAGACTGATGGGGCGGTAATTGGCCGGGTTGGATTTGTCCTGCTTTTTGTGGACAGGACATACCTGGGCAGTTTTCCACATTGTCGGATAGATGCCAATGTTGTAGCTGTACTGGAACAGCTTGGCTAGAGGCGCGGCTAGTTCTGGAGCACAAGTCTTCAGCACGATAGCCGGGATATTGTCGGGGCCCATAGCCTTTGCTGTATCCAGTGCGCTCAGCCGTTTCTTGATATCACATGGAGTGAATCGAATTGGCTAAAGACTGGCTTCTGTGATGGTGGGGACCTCAGGAGGAGGCCAATATGGATCATCCACTCAGCACTTCAGCCTTGTCTTTTGCACTCACGTGCTGGGCTCCACCATCATTGAGGATGGGGATATTCATGGAGCTTCCTCCTCCCGTTAGTTGTTTAATGGTCCACCACCATTCACGACTGGATGTGGCAGGACTGCAGAGCTTTGATCTGATCCGTAGATTGTGAGATCGCTTAGCCCTGTCTATAGCATGCTGCTTCCGCTTTTTAGCATGCATGTAGTCCTGTGTAGCAGCTTCCCCAGGTTGGCACCTCATTTTTAGGTACGCCTGGTGCTGCTCCTGGCATGGTCTTCTACACTCGTTGTTGAAGCAGGGTTGGTCCCCTGGCTTGGTGGTAATGGAAGGGATATGCTGGGCCATGAGGTTACAGATTGTGGTGGAATACAATTCTGCTGCTGCTGATGGCCCACAGCGCCTCATGGATGCCTAGATGGTTGTAGGGCTGGAGGAGGTTACAGAGATAGGGAGGGGTGAGGCCACGGAGGGATTTGAAAAGTAGGATGGGAATTTTAAAATCGAGGCGTTGCTGGACTGGGAGCCAATGAGCACAGGGGAGGTGATGAGCGAACCGGACGGTGTGAGTTTGGACACGGGTAGTAATTAGAGGAAAATCTGGATCAGGCTGTGGAAAGAGCTAATGACCTTTGCCTCCTCCATCTCATCCCCAACGTTCCCACAATGACTTTGAGCCAATTTTATACAGTGCCTTCATCTCAGTCGCAATTCACAGCCTTTTCTTGATTTGCGATTAAAGCTCTTGCTTCAGATTCAGTCTCTCTCTTTTAAACAGCACAATCGACTTTACATCAGGGCCCTCTGCGACGGTGCAGTTCTGCATTCTCACTGCTCTTTGTGCGAAGACACTTGCTGTGTTCAAAATAGTAACTGGAAAGGAGGGTCAAAATCAAGGGCCAATAACCAAGCAGGTCCATGGAGGGGGAGGGGGGAGTTAGGGATAATGGGCATGGAGGGGGGATGTGGGAAAGAGTGCGGGCTAGAGCAGGGAGGGTGGGGGAGGGGGAGGAGGCGGGGGAGTGAGGAGGGGGAGGGGGAGGTGGGGGAGGGGGATTGAGGAGGGGAGGGGTAGTGGGAGGGGGAGTGAGGAAAGGGGGAGTGAGGAGGGGTGGGGAGAGGAGCTTGAGGAAGGGGAGTGGAGATGGGGGGGTGAAGAGGGTGGGAGTGGGTGGGGTGGGGAGGGGGAGTGAGGAGAGGGGAGTGAGGAGGGGGAGGGGGAGTGAGGAGGGGGAAGTGGTGGGGGAGGGTGAGTGTGGAGTGGGAGTGAGGAGGGGAGGGGAGGGGGAGGGGGGAGTGGGTGGGACGGGGAAGGGGTGTGGGGAGGGGGAGTGGAGATGGGGGGGTGAAGAGGGTGGGAGTGGGTGAGGTGGGGGAGGGTGAGTGGGGAGGGGGAGTGAGGAGAGGGGAGTGAGGAGGGGGAGGGGGAGTGAGGAGGGGGAAGGGGTGGGGGAGGGTGAGTGGGGAGGGGGAGTGAGGAGGGGGGAGTGGAAGGGGAGGGGGGAGTGGGTGGGATGGGGAAGGGGTGTGGGGGAGGGTGAGTGGGGAGTGAGGAGGGGAGAGTGAGGAGTGGAGGGGGAGGGGGGAGTGGGGGAGGGGGAGGGGGGAGTGGGTGGGACGGGGAAGGGGTGTGGGGGAGGGTGAGTGGGGAGTGGGAGTGAGGAGAGGGGAGTGAGGAGGGGGAGGGGGAGTGAGGAGGGGGAAGGGGTGGGGGAGGGTGAGTGGGGAGTGAGGAGTGAGGAGGGGAGGGGGAGTGGGTGGGATGGGGAAGGGGTGTGGGGGAGGGTGAGTGGGGAGTGGGAGTGAGGAGGGGGGAGTGAGGAGGGGGAGGGGGAGGGGGGAGTGGGAGTTAGATGGGGGGAGTGAGGAGGGGAGGGGGAGGGGGGAGTGGGTGGGGCGGGGAAGGGGTGTGGGGAGGGGGAGTGGGAGTGAGGAGGGGGAGTGAGGAGGGGGAGGGGGGAGTGGGAGTGAGGAGGGGGGAGTGAGGAGTGGAGGGGGAAAGGGAGTGGGAGTGAGGAGGGGGGGAGTGAGGAGGGGTGGGGGAGGGGGTGGGACGGGGAAGGGGTGTGGGGGAGGGGAGGGTGTTTTAGGCTGCACCGGTTGATTTCTGTCGATGCACGGCTCACTCCTCCTAATTCAATCAGTGTTTCTGTAAATGCGTCGGGGATTTTCCTGCAGCATTGAATAAGATGCTGCTTTTACAAAACTCAGCCTGCACTGAACGATCAGTTGTTGGGATTACATTCTATTCCTCGCTCGCGTTCAGTCGTAAAGTCTTCCAGGTTGCTCTGAAACTCGGCTTGTTTTAAAACAAAGTGACCTCGTCCAGGCCAAGGCTGGATTAGGAAGCTGGGAAAGTTCAGGAGCAGAAAAGACTCCTCCATCCATCCATCCAGTCCCAGAGTCTCCATCGCCCACTCCCTCAAATATCTACCAAGTTTTCTCTTAAAATATTCCACACTGTCCGCCTCCATCACCTCCCTGGAGAGACCATTCCACACGTTCACTACTCTCTGTGCAAAGTAGTTGAGTCTAATCTCTCTCTGCATCTTCCCTCTTTTAAGCTTCAGCCCATGTCCCCAGTTCTAGAGTCTGTGACCATCTCAGATTATTGGGATTCAATTTATCAACTCCTTTAAGAATCTTTGATGCTTGAATAATATCTCTCCTGAGCCTTTTCTTCCCCGGAGGAAACAATCCTCATAGCTCTGATATCTTTACCTGGGTGAAGAAAGTAACAGCGAAGATGAGATAACTCCGGAAGTCGAGGTTAAGTGAGGCCAAGGTTGGGTACTCGGAGCCCAGAGAGTGGAGGAGAAAAGGAATGCTGAAGAAGGCAAGGACTCACTACCTTTTCTTAGAAGCTGGAAGGAGCTGTAATGGCTCTACTTGAAATGGGTTAGGGCATCAAAACATAAGAATTAGGAGCAGGAGTCGGCCATTCGGCCCCTCGAGCCTGCTCCGCCATGCAATGAGATCGTGGCTGATCTTCGACCTCGGCTCCACTTTCCCGCCCGATTCCCAGATCCCTTGATTCCCCTGGAGTCCAAGGGGGGAAAATTTGGTGGCGCCCCCCTTTGGGGACGCTAACGTAATTAGCACCCCGAAAAAGTTAGCGCCCCGCACCGTAAATTCAGTAGTAGCGCCCCAAGCAGGAGGCGGGGCACTACTGGAAGCACTCCCCCTCCTTCTTGGGACGCTACCAGTGAATTTCGCAGTGCTACGTGCAACAGCGCCACGAGCGGCGGTACTTAGCACCGCGTCATTGCAGGCCTCCTCCCCTGATTGACCGGGGCCCTGCCGAACCACCAGGGAGCGGGGTGTCGTGTAAACAGCCCGGCACTCGAGGAGTGCCAGGCTGAGCGATCGCTGAATTTTGCGCAACGAGTTAGTGGCGCCACGTCTGGGTGCTAGGACGTTTGCGCCCCGTAACGAGAGGCGCAAATCAACCCGATTTCCCCCTCAAAAAAATCAATCTATCTCAACCTTGAATATACTCCAAGACTCAGCATTCACAGCCCCCTGGGGCAGAGAATTCCGAAGATTCACAACCCTCTGAGTGAAGAAATTCCTTCTCATCTCAGTCTTAAATGGCCGACCCCTTATCCTGAGACTATGCCCCCTAGTTCTAGACACTCCAGCCAGGGGAAACAACCTCTTAGTGTCTACCCTGTCATTCCCCTTCAGAATCTTGTATGTTTATGTGAGATCACCTCTCATTCTTCTAAACTCCAGAGAGTATCGGCCCATTCTACACAATCTCTCCTCATAGGACAGCCCTCTCCTCCCAGGAATCAATCTAGTGAACCTTCGTTGCACCGCCTCCAAGGCAAGTATATCCTTCCTTAGATAAGGAGACCAAAACTGTGCACAGTACTCCAGGTGTGGTCTCACCAAGGCCCTGTACAATTGTAGCAAGACTTCCTTACTCTTATACTCCAAGCCCCTTGCAATAAAGGCCAACATGCCATTTGCCTTCCTAATTGCTTGCTGTACCTGTGTACTAGCGTTCTCTGTTTTCTGTACGAGGACACTTAAATCTCTCTGAACGCCAACATTTTATAGTTTCTCACCATTTAAAAAATATTCTGTTTTTCTATTCTTCCTACCAAAGTGAATAACCTCACATTTCCCTACATTATACTCCATCTGTAACCTTACTGCCCACTCACTTAGTCTATCTATATCCCTTTGCAGAATCTTGTGTTCTCCTCACAGCTTACTGTTCCACCTAGCTTTGTATCATCAGCAAACTTGGATACATTACACTCGGTCCCTTCAGCTAAGCCACTAATATAGATTGTAAATAGCTGAGGCCCCAACACTGATCCTTGCAGCACCCCACTAGTTATAGCCTGCCAACCTAAAAAAGATCCGTTTAGCCCTACTCTCTGTTTTCTGTACATTAACCAATCCTCTATCCATGCTAATGTATTACCCCCAACCCCATGAGCCCTTATCTTGTGTAATAACCTTTTACGTGGCACCTTATCGAATGCTTTATGGAAATCCAAATATACTACATCTACTAGTTCCCCTTTATCTACCCTGCAAGTTACATTTTCAAAAAACTAATAAATTTGTTAAACACGATTTCCCTTTCATAAAACCAGGTTGACTCTGCCTAATCATATTATGACTTTCTAAGTGTCCTGATACCACTTCCTCAACAATGGATTCCAGCATTTTCCTGACAACTGATGTCAGGCTAACTGGCCTGTAGTTCACTGTTTTCTCTCTCCCTCCTTTCTTGAATAACAGACTTACATTTGCTACCTTCCAATCCGCTGGGACAATTCTAGAATCTAGGGAATTTTAGACGATCACAACCAATGCATCCACTATCTCTGCAGCCACCTCTTTTAGAACCCTAGGATGTTGGCTGTCTGGTCCAGGGGATTTGTCAGCTTTTAGTCCCATTAGTTTCTCAAGTACTTTTTCTTCACAGATCTTGATTACTTTAAGTTCCTCACTCTCTAGCCCCTTGGCTCCCCACTGTTTTTGGTAGAGTTTTTGTGTTTTCTACTGTGTAGACAGAGACAAAATATTTGTTTAAAGTCTCTGCCATTTCCTTATTCCCTATTATAATTTCTCCTGTCTCCGCCTTTAAGGAACCAATGTTTACTTTTGCTACTCTATACCTTTTTACATGCTTGTAGAAGCTCTTACAATCTGTTTTGATATTTCTTGCTAATTTACTCTCATTCTATTTTCTCCCTTTTTATCAATTTTTTGGTCATCCTTCGCTGGTGTCTAAAGCTCTCCCAATCCTCGGACTTACTACTATTCCTCACAACATTATAAGCCTCTTCTTTTAATCTAATACGATCCTTAACTTCCATAGTTAGCCACGGATGGATCACTTTTCCGTGGAGTTTGTATTTCTCAATGGAATGTATATTCGTTGAGAATTTTGAGAATAAAACTGCCCTTAATTTGGCACCAATTGGCACTAAATTGTCAATCTTACTCAGGAAGGCGACAGGACTGCTGGTGTGGGAAATGTCACTGGTGCAATATAGGTGATACTGAAACTGAGGCACAATACTCAGGCAGAGTAGATGGAGCTTTATTCTAGGACACTCCGTGCTGTATATGACCTGGGAGATGCTGAGCAGAGATATAGATATGAGGAGGTGGTTTGACCTGGACTGTGTACATGGGCTGTGGGAGGAGATTAAATGGGTGGGTCGAGTCCGTGATAGGGGAGAGTGTACACGGGCTGTGGGAGGAGATTAAATGGGTGGGTAGAGTCCGTGATAGGGGAGAGTGTACATGGGCTGTGGGAGGAGATTAAATGGGTGGGTAGAGTCCACGATAGGGGAGAGTGTACATGGGCTGTGGGAGGAGATTAAATGGGTGGGGAGAGTCTGTGATAGGGGGGAGTGTACATGGGCTGTGGGAGGAGATTAAATGGGTGGGTAGAGTCCGTGATAGGGGAGAGTGTACATGGGCTGTGGGAGGAGATTAAATGGGTGGGTAGAGCCCACGATAGGGGAGAGTGTACATGGGCTGTGGGAGGAGATTAAATGGGTGGGTAGAGTTAGTGATAGGGGAGAGTGTACATGGGCTGTGGGAGGAGATTAAATGGGTGGGTAGAGTCTGTGATAGGGGAGAGTGTACATGGGCTGTGGGAGGAGATTAAATGGGTGGGTAGAGTCCATGATAGGGGAGAGTGTACATGGGCTGTGGGAGGAGATTAAATGGGTGGGTAGAGTCCATGATAGTGGAGAGTGTACATGGGCTGTGGGAAGAGATTCAATGGGTGGGTAGAGTCCATGGTAGGGGAGAGTGTACATGGGCTGTGGGAGGAGATTAAATGGGTGGGTAGAGTCCATGATAGGGGAGAGTGTACATGGGCTGTGGGAGAGATTAAATGGGTGGGTAGAGTCCATGATAGGGGAGAGTGTACACGAGCTGTGGGAGGAGATTAAATGTGTGGGTAGAGTCTGTGATAGGGAAGAGTGTACATGGGCTGTGGGAGGAGATTAAATGGGTGGGTAGAGTCTGTGTTAGGGGAGAGTGTACACGGGCTGTGGAAGGAAATTAAACGGGTGGGTAGAGTCCCTGATAGGGGAGAGTGTACATGGGCTGTGGGAGGAGATTAAATGGGTAGGTAGAGTCCATGATAGGGGAGAGTGTACATGGACTGTGGGAGGAGATTAAATGTGTGGGGAGAGTCCATGATAGGGGAGAGTGTACACGGGCTGTGGGAGGAGATTAAATGGGTGGGTAGAGTCCGTGATAGGGGAGAGTGTACACGGGCTGTGGGAGGAGATTAAATGGGTGGGTAGAGTCCGTGATAGGGGAGAGTGTACACGGGCTGTGGGAGGAGATTAAATGGGTGGGTAGAGTCCGTGATAGGGGAGAGTGTACACGGGCTGTGGGAGGAGATTAACTGGGTGGGTAGAGTCCGTGATAGAGTGTACACGGGCTGTGGGAGGAGATTAAATGGGTGGGTAGAGTCCGTGATAGAGTAGAGTGTACACGGGCTGTGGGAGGAGATTAAATGGGTGGGTAGAGTCCATGATAGGGGAGAGTGTACATGGACTGTGGGAGGAGATTAAATGGGTGGGGAGAGTCCATGATAGGGGAGAGTGTACACGGGCTGTGGGAGGAGATTCAATGGGTGGGTAGAGTCCATGATAGGGTAGAGTGTACACGGGCTGTGGGAGGAGTAGGGGTGATGGGCCGAATGGTCTTTGTCAGTTCGCTGGGTCTTCTATTTTACAATGGTGCCAGTTTCGTGTTCAAGTTGCATTCATGTTTCTGTGGATCCAGGACCAAGAGGTGTAGTTCCCCTGTCGGGAATCCTTATGCTTTTTCCTCACCCATTTGCCCAGCGTATTGAGTGAGTTTCAGGAGCCTGAAGGTTAAATTTCCTTCACTGTCGAACACAATGCTGGATTACTGTGCTGTACTAGGCCCTGCAGCTGTTCACTGTTGCTATGCACTTTATTTTACTGCAACTTCACTGCAGAATAATGAAGTGCTAATTAAATTATTTCTACAATTTTATAGCAACAGTTGTCATTACTAGCACTCTGCATCCAATTAATCAGTTGTTACTAACGCCGTTACAATTTGTGATTGGAGGCCCCATCACCATTTACTGCAAGAAGCACGTCTTATACATGTTCAATCCATTCATCATCCACATTGTGTTGGAAAATAGACTCATCGCCCCATCTATTCCAACCTATCCTATCTCAGGACCTCAAACTGTGGGACTCCTCTCCTCCCTCACCTTCCCTTTCTCCTACAATCTGTGTGTGTGTGTGTGTGTGTGAGTGTGTGTGTCTGTGTGAGTGTGTGTGTGTATTTGGGAAGTAGAACTGGACTTGGCTATGATGCATTTTCATGGCTGAATAGCCTGCCAATTGGAACAAAGCTAAGTCAGAGGTGACAGGCTGCATGGTGTCAGTGAAAGTGCGCACAACAATAATCGAGAGGAGAGATGGAAGAAAGAGAGAGAATGGGGGCGGGGTTGAAGGTGAAAGAGAGAAGAGGAGAGGGGACAGTTAGGAGAAAGAGAGAGGAGAGATGGGAAGAGAAAAGGGGAGGGGATAGCTAGGAGGGGAGGGAGGAGAGATAGGGAGGGGAGGAGAGAGAGAGAGGAGAAATGGGGAGGGGAGGAGAGAGAGAGAGTAGAGAGAGAGAAGGAGAAGAGATGGGTGAGGGAGGACAGAGGTGGAGGGGAGGAGAGAGATGGAGGAGAAAGAGAGGGAGGAGAGAGAGAGGGAGGAGAGAGAGAGGGAGGAGAGAGCGAGGGAGGAGAGATGGGTGAAGGAGAAGAGAGAGAGGGAGGAGAGAGAGAGGGGAGAGAGCGAGGGAGGAGAGAGCGAGGGGAGAGAGAGAGGGAGGAGAGAGAGGGAGGAGAGAGAGGGGAGATGGGGAGGGGAGGAGAGAGGGAAGGAGGAGAGACGAGGAGGGGATGAGAGCGGAGAGGGGTGGAGAAGAGGGAGGGGAGATGGAGAGGGGAGGAGAGAGGGAAGGAGGTGAGATGGGGAGGGGAGGAGAGAGGTGGAGGGAAGGAGGAGAGAAGCGAAGAGGAGAGGGAGGGGATAGTCAGTAGAAGAGAGAGGAAGGAGAGGAGAGCGATGAGCAGGCTAATTCATTGTGTTTGTTACAAAGAGCATCGAGGGGGTTATTTCAATATCGCTGCTCCACGCGGTGCTTGGGGAGGACAGGCAGATGGCACAGAAACCTGCCAGCTCCAACCACGGCTGCCCTCAGTCCCAGAGCATGGTGCAGTAATCTATTATCCCTGCCCTCTTGCACCCCCACGGTTTCCTATTCCACAACAGCCATGAAAGTGTAGGAATGAATAATGGAACAAGACCAACACAGACTCTTTATTCTCAAAATCCAGTCACTGAGATAAACTTCACTTTTGGTTTATTTATGCAATAACATGCAGAAATACCAGTGAGAGAGAGACACACAGAATGAGAGAGGAATACACTGACAGAGAGAGGGAGAGAGAGAGACAGCGAGAGAGATGCAGAGAGAGGGAAAGACAGAGAGAGAGGGAGATACACAGCGAGTGAGACGGAGAGAGGGAGATACAGAGAGAGAGACAGAGAGAGAGAGAGAGAGAGACAGAGAGAGGGGGATGTACACAGAGAGGGAGAGAGCGAGACGGAGAGAGCCACACTGAGAGATCGAGAGAGGGAGAGAGAGATACTGAGAGAGGGAGAGAGAGAAAGTGAGAGGGGGAGAGACAGAGAGGGAAAAAGAGATATATACTGAGAGGGCGAGGGAGAGATACTGAGAGAGGGAGCGAGAGCGAGACTGAGAGAGAGAGAGGGAGAAAGAAAGAGATATGAAAAGAGAGAGAGATACAATGAGAGAGAGAGAGGGCGAGAGGGGGGAGCACTGCCCATGCTCCTTTAGTAGCTCCGTCAGTAACTGAAACTATAACAAGTGAAAAAAATAATCCCATTTTTACAGGAGTGGAAAATAATATAAAGTCCAAGGTGAGATATCACTGGAATCTGATCGAGGGGTTCGGGGGTTTATATATAGAATAACGGATACCCGGGAGTGAGTTACAGGCTGGAATCTAATCGAGTGGTTCGGGGGGGATTATATATAGAATAACAAATACCTGGGAGTGAGTTACAGGCTGGAATCTGATCAAGGGGTTCGGGGGGTTTATATATAGAATAACGGATGCCCGGGAGTGAGTTACAGGCTGCAATCTAATCAAGGGGTTCGGGGGTTTATATATACAATAACGGATACCCGGGAGTGAGTTACAGGCTGGAATCTAATCGAGGGGTTCGGGGGTTTATATATAGAATAACAGATACCCGGGAGTGAGTTACAGGCTGGAATCTAATCGAGGGGTTCGGGGGGGATTATATATAGAATAACAGATACCTGGGAGTGAGTTACAGGCTGGAATCTAATCGAGGGGTTTGGGGGGTTTATATATAGAATAACAGATACCCGGGAGTGAGTTACAGGCTGGAATCTAATCGAGGGGTTCAGGGGGGATTATATATAGAATAACAGATACCTGGGAGTGAGTTACAGGCTGGAATCTAATCGAGGGGTTTGAGGGGTTTATATATAGAATAACAGATACCCGGGAGTGAGTTACAGGCTGCAATCTAATCGAGGGGTTCGGGGGTTTATATATACAATAACGGATACCCGGGAGTGAGTTACAGGCTGGAATCCAATCGAGGGGTTCGGGGGGGATTATATTATATATAGAATAACAGATACCTGGGAGTGAGTTACAGGCTGGAATCTAATCGAGGGGTTCGGGGGTTTATATATAGAATAACGGATACCCGGGAGTGAGTTACAGGCTGGAATCTAATTGAGGGGTTTGGGGGGTTTATATATAGAATAACAGATACCCGGGAGTGAGTTACAGGCTGGAATCTAATCGAGGGATTCGGGGGGTTTATATATAGGATAACGGATACCTGGGAGTGAGTTACAGGCTGGAATCTAATCGACGGGTTTGGGGGGGTTTATATATAGAATAACAGATGCCCGGGAGTGAGTTACAGGCTGGAATCTAATCAAGGGGTTAGAGGGGGTAATATACAGAATAACAGATACCCGGGAGTGAGTTACAGGCTGGAATCTAATCGAGGGGTTCGGGGGGCTTATATATAGAATAACAGATACTCGGGAGTGAGTTACAGGCTGCAATCTAATCGAGGGGTTAGAGGGGGTAATATATAGAATAACAGATACCCGGGAGTGAGTTACAGGCTGGAATCTAATCGCGGGGTTAGAGGGGGTTTATATATAGAATAACAGATACCCGGGATTGAGTTACAGGCTGGAATCTAATCGAGGGGTTAGAGGGGGTAATATATAGAATAACAGATACCCGAGAGGGAGACATACTTGATGTGTTGGCCTTGACATGTTCCTTGAGTTGATGATTTAACCCACTGTTTGCCGCGGTGCGAACCTGTGTTGACTGCACAGTATCATTGATTCCACTGGCCTTGTCGAATTTCTGTAGAGAACAATCTGTTGAGAGTGTGTGAGATGATGGCAGAATCTGCTTCAATCTCATTACATCACCGAGGCCCAGGTTTAGAGGGAAATAAGCTGCCACTGTCATCAAGTAAACACAATCTCTAAATCTCGCGTACTCCCCCGATTGTGTGTAATATTAAACACTGAAATGAACAGAGAATTGTGACAGGTGTTTCTTGTTCGATTGAGAAACTCTAGTGAATGGCTGAGGCCTGTCATGCAGAACAGAACCAAGATTGAAAACAGCGGGAGAGAAGGCAGTGTAATTCCACAAGCTGTGATTGCATCCCACTAAATGCGGGATCAGGGAGCTGTAGATTGGAGGCGGTAGACTAAGGAAGACTGAGGGAGGGGAGGAGGCCCCCAGATTTGAGCTCCTAGGAATGAATGAACTGAAGTAGCTGATGGTGCGATGAGTCTTATCATAGAATCATAGAATGGTTACAGCACAGAAGGAGGCCATTCGGCCCCTCGAGCCCGTGCCGGCTCTCTGCAAGAGCACTTCAGCTAGTCCCACTCCCCCGCCCTTTCCCCGTAGCCCTGCAAATTTTTTCCTTCAGGTACTTATCCAACTCCCTTTAGAAAGCCGTGATTGAATCTGCCTCCACCACCCTTTCAGGCAGTGCATTCCAGATCCAAACCACTCGCTGCGTAAAATGTTTTTCCTCATGTCGCCTTTGGTTCTTTTGCCAATCACCTTAATCTGTGTCCTCTGATTCTTGACCCTTCCGCCAATGGGAACAGCTTCTCTCTATCTACTCTGCGCAGACTCCTCATGATTTTGAACACCTCTATCAAATCTCCTCTCCATCTTCCCTGCTCGAAGGAGAACAACCCCAGCTTCTCCAGTCTATCCATGTAACTGAAGTCCCTCATCCCTGGAATCATTCTCGTAAATCTTTTCTGCACCCTCTCTAAGGCCTTCACATCCTTCCTAAAGTGCGGTGCCCAGAATTGGACACAATACTCCAGTTGAGGCCAGACCAGTGTTTTATACAGGTTCATGAGTTGCGCTCACACGTTGTGTAAAGGAGGCTAGATGTTGGGCGGTTTTGTTGTATCCATGTGTTAATGGAGACACGGAATGCAGGAGTTGGTTTAACAGGTGTTTACTGAACAAAGTCTGGAGGTGAACTACAAGATACAAGACACTATACAGGCTTATATAGCCCGAGTGGCCACTACCGGCATTAAAGTACACAGGGACTCTTAAAGGCACATACACCACAATTCCTCCCCTTTTAGACAACCAGTACATAACATTTTAAGTAATCATTAATTAACATGTTTACAAGAACAATAATCTACACATTTGCTGCAGTTAATCAATTATAAGTCAGTCTCTCTGGAGGCTTCCTGACTCGGTCCGGATAACGCCTCGGTGGTGTAGTAGTTTTCGGTGGTGTAGTAGGTTCTTTTGGCAAGGTCAATTCGGCTTGAGTGCCAGTGTCGGGTTCATCTGGTTCCAGTATCACCGGATCGGAGGTAGATACTATGGGTATCTCTGCTTCATCATTAGGCATATAGAGTTGTGGTGTAGGTTGTCCCTTTTCGGATGACTCTATGATCTGGTCAGCATGGCGCCTTATTATGCTTTCTCCAATGTCCACGGTATACATCAGCGGTCCTAGTTGTGTGCAAATAGTTCCAGGCTGCCATTTCTCGGTACGGTAGTCCCGGGCCAAAACTTGTTGACCTATCTGGAAGGTTCTAGTTGGCCTTTCATTCATGCCTTGAAATTGCCGGTTCTCTATGTCCCTTCTGATGTTTGGCTTGATCAAATCCAGGCGGCATCTTAGTCTTCTATTGAAAAACATCATGGCGGGAGTTTGGTTTGTAACCACATGGGTTGCATTCCTGTATGCAAACAAGAAGTTATCTACCTTATGCTGTAGATTTATGTCTTCATTACCCATGGCCTTTATGGCCTTCTTGAAGGTCTGGACAAACTTTTCAGCCAATCCATTGGTGGCGGGATGGTATGGGGCGGACGTGTAGTGCTTAACCCCATTGTTTTTTAAGAACTTCCTGAATTCTTCGGACACAAATTGCGGTCCATTATCAGAACAGATCTGTTCAGGCAGCCCATTCCTGGCAAATATGGTCCTTAATACTGTGATGGTTTTTTCCGTGGTGGTGGAGGACATCTTTATTACCTCCAGCCACTTGGAGTGTGCATCAACCGCGATTAAGAACATTGGCCTAGAAATTGAGGTTGCGCTGCGCCGGGGCTTAACGCCGGAAATTTAGCGCCGGTGCTAAGTCGCGCTGTGCGCGCCAAAAATTCAGTAGCGCCGCGCCCAAACGGCTGCCGGCGCTACTGAAGGCTGTTTGCGCCTGAAAACTGGCGCTACGCGCCGCATTGCGGCGCTATTCCGGCGCTGCGGCGCCCGATGCGGTGCGGCAGGCTCGGGAAGTGCAGGCCTCCTCCTTCCGTTAAGGAGGAGCTGCCTGCACCCGGCCGCGGCCCGCGCAAATCTCTGCAAAAATGAGCCCGGCACCTCGGACAAGTGCCGGGCTTGCATCTGTTCCGGGGGGGGTGGGGGAAGAAGTCCGGGGAGGGAGCTGCGGGCAGGCGGCCGGCGGGAAAGCGGCCGGCCGCCGCGCCTCCTTAAAGCGCCGGCGCAGACTCCGGCAACACTCGTTTGCCGGAGTCTTAGTTGCGGCTGCCACTGGCGAGGCGGCCGCAACTGAATTTCGGCTTGGGGCCGGGTTACCACGGCAACCGGGACGCTGCGCACACCGATGACGTCATCGGTGCCGGCGCAGCGCTACCGGTCTACCGCGGCGGAAGGGCCCCAGGCAATTTCGGCGCCGGCGCCAATTGCAGCGCTAGGCCCTCTAGCGCCGCAAAATCGGCGCTAAGGGCACTCAATTTCTAGGCCATTGAGTCCATAAATGGACCAGCAAAGTCGATGTGTACCCTTTGCCATGGAGATGAGGGCCACTCCCATGGATGTAGAGGGGCTTGTGGTGGGGCGTTTTGGACCTTCTGGCATCCTAGACAGCCCTTGGTCAATTCTTCGATGTCTCCATCGATACCTGGCCACCACACAAACGATCTGGCTAGGTTCTTCATTTTCACTCCACCCAGATGCCCCTCGTGAAGCTCCTTTAGCATTTTATCCTGGAGTTTGGGTGGAATCACCACTCTGGATCCACACATCAAGGTTCCTCGGCACACTGACAGCTGTTCTCTTCTTTGCGAGAATGCTGGCAACAGTGGTTCGCCATGTGCTGGCCATCCCTTCACCGTTAAATCGTAGACTCGTGAGAGAGTCGGGTCATTTCTCGTTTCCTTTTCAATGGTAGAATTTGTTACTGGTAGACATTCCACTATGGTTGAGTGGAACATCTCCACTGGGTCCACTGTAGGTGCCTCTTCTACCGTTGGCAATGGTAGACGCGATAAACCGTCAGCATTTCCATGCTGTTTTGATCCTTTGTATTCTATGTCATATTGGTGTGCCCCTAGGAAAAGGGACCACCTCTGTAGCCTTTGCGCTGTCATAATGGGAACGCCCTTTTTAGGGTTGAATATGGAGACGAGGGGTTGATGGTCAGTCAACAAGGTAAATTTTTGTCCGTGTAGGTAATGGTTGAATTTCTTCACTCCCCATACCAGGCTGAGTGCTTCCCTGTCGATCTGGGCATAGTTACGCTCAGCTGAGTTCAATGAGCGTGACGCAAAAGTTATCGGCCGCTCCGAGCCATCAGGGAATCTATGCGATAATACCGCTCCTACGCCGTAAGGGGATGCATCGCACACCAGTCTGATTGGCAGTGATGGGTTGTAATGAGCCAAAACTTCCTTGGACGTGATCAAGCCTTTGCATTTATGGAAGGCACGTTTACAGTCTTCGCTCCATTTCCAATTTACTCCCGTTTGTAGCAGTTCGTTAAGAGGGTGCAGAACAGTTGACGAGTTCGGTAAAAATTTATGATAGTAATTTATCAATCCCAGGAACGACCTTAATTGTGAGACATTTTCAGGTGCAGGGGCTTTTATGACCGCTTCAATTTTTTCAGGTGACTTATGCAACCCTTCTTCGTTAATTATGTGGCCACAATATGATATTTGTTTCTGGAAAAATTCGCACTTGGGGCGATTTGCTCGTAGGCCCCGTTCTCTCAGCCTAGTGAGCACCTGCTCCAAATTGGCAAGGTGCTCGTTGTCGTTTTCTCCTGTTACAAGGATGTCGTCTAGGTAACATTGAGTCCTCGGAATCCCTTGCAGGACTTGCTCCATAGCTCTTTGCCAGATAGCTGGAGCTGATGCTACTCCGAAAACCAGTCGATTGTACTGGTACAGGCCTTTGTGTGTGTTTATCGTGAGATACTTTTTAGAGGCCTCCTCAATCTCCATCTGTAGATATGCCTGTGCCAAGTCAATTTTGGTGAAACGTTTCCCTCCGGATAGTGAGGCGAAAATATCTTCTATCCTAGGAAGAGGATACTGTACCGTGTGAAGAACCGGGTTTACAGCCACCTTGAAATCCCCACAGATGTGAATTTTTCTCTGTTCTTCAGATTTATCATTATTCAACGTTTTCTTCATGACCGGGACGATGGGTGTTGCCCACTCGCTCCAATCTACCTTGGATAACACGCCTGCCTTTTCCAAATTCTCCAGCTCTGCCTCGACTGCTGGACAAATTGCGTATGGCACCGGCCTTGCCGTAAAAAACTTGGGAATTGCCGCATCTTCCACTTTTATTGAGGCGGTGACGCCTTTCAAGGTTCCTAGTTCCTGTTGAAACACTTCTTTGGCGTTGGCCAAGATGTCTTTTAATCGTTCAGGTATGACGTCATCATCATTTTTTTTCTTACTGGTCACCGTCAGTGCCTGAATGGAGTGCCAGTCTAAACGTATCTTCCTGATCCATTCACGTCCCAACAGCGGTGGACCACCATCTTGCAGAACGTATAAATACAACTTCTGTATTTCCTTGCCGTTGTATACAACAGGCACCCTTATTTTCCCTCTGGGATATACTTTCTGCCCCATATATGTTTTCAAGATAATGGATGTGTCTTTCAAAGGTATATGCGGAAATAGCCGCTCGTAATCCCGTCTACTTATGACGGTCAGAGCTGATCCTGTATCTAGCTCCATTTTAACTGGGGACCCCGCTATCGTGAGGGTAACCCAAATGGTCTGGTAATCTTCTTTGGCAATTACATTATGTAATTTGAGACAGCTTAGTCTCTTGTTTCCGGAGTCGCTATCGCTCTTCTGGTCTTCGGAGCTACTGTCCGTCATCATTTGTACCTTTCTGTACTTTTCCTTATTGATTTTTTTTCTGTCAGTGGATTTTTTGTTTCCAGATCGGCATACACGTGCAATGTGTCCCATCTTTCCGCATTGCCTGCATGCTTTGTCCTTGAACCAGCAGTCCCTCTGGTCATGGGTGGATCTGCCGCAGCGATAACATCTCTCGAAACCCTATGTCATTTCATGAGTGCCGAAGTCCTGTGGCTTTTGCTGTATCTCTGCAGCTCCTTTTGCTGCTGCTTCGTATGATACAGCCACACTGAAAGCCTTGTCCAGTGTTAAATCTTTCTCAGAAAGTAGCCTTTTCTGTGTTCCTTCACTTAGGAGACCGCAGACAAATTTGTCTCGAAAAGAATCTGCCAGTCCTGCCCCGAATTGGCAGTGCTTTGACAGCTTTCTTAATTCGGTGAGGTAATCAGCGTTACTTTCATTCTTGTACTGATTCCTCCTGAAGAATTTGAATCGTTCCGCTATCAGCAGCGCTGTTGGGTTTAAGTGCTCCTGTAGGGTATCAACAATCTCTTTAAAATTCTTGTCCATCGGTTTGGCTGGAGTGATTAAGTTTCGTAACAGCCCGTATGTCCTTGCGCCCATTAGATTTAGAAGTACCGATGCCTTTTTATCATCCTCTATTTCATTCGCTGTTCAATATACCTCCACTCTTTCCACATATGTGGTCCAATCCTCTACATCACTATCGAAAGCAGTAATATTGCCAGTCTTAGGCATCCTGAAAAAAAAATGGCGCCTCCCGCGCTTTCCTTTCTTCCCTGCCGGGAACAAAAATGGCGCCTCCCGCGCTTTCCCGCCACTGCCGCTGCTGACAACGCTGTTCTCCGCGGTTTTTATTTATACAGATACTTTTAATAGTTGGAGACTCGTTTCCGCCGGACTCTCTGGGACTTTTCCCTCCCTCTGCTTGGTCCGAACGCCGACCTGCTTTGCAGCGCTGGCCGTCTCCCGAGTGCTCCACCCTCCGTCTCTGTTTGCCTCCGCCTTCGCTGCTCGGCCCCGCTGCAGAACCAGCCGATCGAGCCCCAGCCCGCCGCCCAGGAAGGATTATTGCAGTACCTGCCACCAGCCCGGCTAGCTGGTGAAATCAGAGTTTTTTTCTCGTTTATTTTTTCTTTGACCTTCGTCTGAGGAATCGATCTCCTTGAGGTGCTGCCGAATTGCAGGTAAGTCCGTTTCCAATTTGTCGCCACTGTTGTATCCGTGTGTTAATGGAGACACGGAATGCAGGAGTTGGTTTAACAGGTGTTTACTGAACAAAGTCTGGAGGTGAACTAAAAGATACAAGACACTATACAGGCTTATATAGCCCGAGTGGCCACTACCGGCATTACAGTACACAGGGGCTCTTAAAGGCACATACACCACAGGTTTCTCTTTTCCCAGGAAGTGGTGGAGCTGTGGCACAGGCTGTCGGCCCGTGCGGTGAATGCTGACTCGCCAAATTCCTTCAAGCGAGAGCTGGACCTCTTTCTGGATGGGATGGAGGTCACCTTGTACAAAAGGTCGGTATCCTGTAAATAAATCAGGGTCAGTGTAATCTCCTGGACTGGCTTTAACCGCCTGAAGGGGTCAGAGAGGAAGTTTCCAGATCATTTTTCCCATAATTGGCCTGGGTTTTTATCTGTTTCTTTGCCTCCCCCAGATTGCCTGGCTCCGGGTGGCTGGGTGGTACCTGATGCTTAAGGAATCCGAACTGTCTGGGACAAGCTGGCTGGTCTTTTCCTCGCCGTCAATTTCCTATCATGGTATGACTTCAGCACAGTGAAGACGCAGCGTGGAGGAAGAATACTTAGGGCGGGCAATTGGGAGCTCAGGAGGAACTGGAGAGGAAAGTTCAGAGGAACGAGGACCTCAGTAGTACGGGCAAAATGGAGACAAAAAAGTTTCTAAGGAGAGAAGATGGTTGGAAGTGAGAGGCAGGAGTTGGATGGCGCGCTTGTCTTGGAGCCGGAAGTTCTTCTCGGTTATCGCCAGACAAATCCATTCTCACACGGGGAGGATGGACGTGCCAGCTCTTCTTCCAAGTCGTCATCTTTGCAAACCCAGGATCACGGACAAGGGGAAATTTGTTATGAGGAACTGACTGATGATTAGGATTCTCCATCCCTAACTTCAAACCTGATCTTCAGTGGCACTCACATTATCCGTGACAATGCCAAGGGAGGGGAGGGCACAGGATGGCACCAAAGCTGAAAAGAGCAAGAGGAGGGAAAGCAAGCTACATCAGGAGGCTGTGGTGAAGTGTAGAGGGAGCTTTACTCTGTATCTAACCCGTGCTGTACCTGCCCTGGGAGTGTTTGATGGGACAGTGTAGAGGGAGCTTTACTCTGTATCTAACCCGTGCTGTACCTGCCCTGGGAGTGTTTGATGGGACAGTGTAGAGGGAGCTTTACTCTGTATCTAACCCGTGCTGTACCTGCCCTGGGAGTGTTTGATGGGACAGTGTAGAGGGAGCTTTACTCTGTATCTACCCCGTGCTGTACCTGCCCTGGGAGTGTTTGATGGGACAGTGTAGAGGGAGCTTTACTCTGTATCTACCCCGTGCTGTACCTGCCCTGGGAGTGTTTGATGGGACAGTGTAGAGGGAGCTTTACTCTGTATCTACCCCGTGCTGTACCTGCCCTGGGAGTGTTTGATGG
Organism: Somniosus microcephalus; assembly: GCF_052327205.1. NCBI lineage: Eukaryota > Metazoa > Chordata > Chondrichthyes > Squaliformes > Somniosidae > Somniosus > Somniosus microcephalus. The sequence continues at coordinate 38,237,155 of NC_141018.1, forward strand.
GACAGTGTAGAGGGAGCTTTACTCTGTATCTAACCCGTGCTGTACCTGCCCTGGGAGTGTTTGATGGGACAGTGTAGAGGGAGCTTTACTCTGTATCTAACCCGTGCTGTACCTGCCCTGGGAGTGTTTGATGGGACAGTGTAGAGGGAGCTTTACTCTGTATATAACCCGTGCTGTACCTGCCCTGGGAGTGTTTGATGGGACAGTGTAGAGGGAGCTTTACTCTGTATCTAACCCGTGCTGTATTTACCCTGGGAGTGTTTGATGGGACAGTGTAGAGGGAGCTTTACTCTGTATCTAACCCGTGCTGTATTTACCCTGGGAGTGTTTGATGGGACAGTGTAGAGGGAGCTTTACTCTGTATATAACCCGTGCTGTACCTGCCCTGGGAGTGTTTGATGGGACAGTGTGGAAGGAGCTTTACTCTGTATCTAACCCGTGCTGTACCTGCCCTGGGAGTGTTTGATGGGACAGTGTAGAGGGAGCTTTACTCTGTATCTAACCCGTGCTGTACCTGCCCTGGGAGTGTTTGATGGGACAATGTAGAGGGAGCTTTACTCTGTATCTAACCCGTGCTGTACCTGCCCTGGGAGTGTTTGATGGGGACAGTGTAGAGGGAGCTTTACTCTGTATCTAACCCATGCTGTACCTGCCCTGGGAGTGTTTGATGGGGACAGTGTAGAGGGAGCTTTACTCTGTATCTAACCCGTGCTGTACCTGCCCTGGGAGTGTTTGATGGGACAGTGTAGAGGGAGCTTTACTCTGTATCTAACCCATGCTGTACCTGCCCTGGGAGTGTTTGATGGGACAGTGTAGAGGGAGCTTTACTCTGTATCTAACCCGTGCTGTACCTGCCCTGGGAGTGTTTGATGGGACAGTGTAGAGGGAGCTTTACTCTGTATCTAACCCGTGCTGTACCTGCCCTGGGAGTGTTTGATGGGACAATGTAGAGGGAGCTTTACTCTGTATCTAACCCGTGCTGTACCTGCCCTGGGAGTGTTTGATGGGACAGTGCAGAGGGAGCTTTACTCTGTATCTAACCCGTGCTGTACCTGACCAGGAACTGTCCAATACTGGTGCAGTCTGTATAGTTGCTGCAACTCCTTCTATGCTTAAACTGCTCTTAGAATTCCAGAATAGAGCAAAAGGCACAGATGAGGAGAAGGCTGTTCAGTAAAGTATTGAAGTGTGACATGAAATCTAATGTTCATGTTTGAAAAGGTTTCCTTGACTTCAAGCACTTGGCCAGCCTCATTTCACAAAGATCAACTATTTCACTGCTTAGTCTTCTAATGATCCAGAGAACTTTGCTTACAGTTGATGCAGACCTCGAGCAGCTTCACTCTGCAAAAGAAGCCTTTAAAATGCTGAGTGAATCTCACAAATTTCGCAGTAATTTGCAGTTATTTCTTGTGGTTAACGGCAGTGATATTACAGCCACTTAAACCAGTCACCACTCCCCTGCTCTTCTTCGAAATACGTAGTGCCATGGAATCTTTTATGTCCACCTGAGAGAGCAGACGGGGCCTCGGTTTAACGTCTCATTCTAAAGACGGCACCTCCGACAGTGCGGCGCTCCCTCAGTACTGTCCCTCCGACAGTGCGGCGCTCCCTCAGTACTGCCTCCCGACAGTGCGGCGCTCCCTCAGTACTGCCTCCCGACAGTGCGGCGCTCCCTCAGTACTGCCCCTCCGACATTGCGGCGCTCCCTCAGTACTGCCCCTCCGACATTGCGGCGCTCCCTCAGTACTGCCCCTCCGACATTGCAGCGCTCCCTCAGTACTGCACTGGGAGTGTCAGCCTAACCTGGAGTGGGACTTGAACCCACAACCTTCTGCCTCAGCGGTGAGAATGCTACCCACTGGGCCACGGCTGACACAGCTGGGGTACAGTTCACAGGCACTGACCATCCCCTTCCCACCCCAATGCCCCCCTGGATGGCTCGGCATAGATAGTCGGAGTCCGCAGACTGTTTGACATTGGCGGGGTGAGCCTCACATCCTGAGTGTTATTCTGTTCTCACCTGACATCCATCCACGGACACTTTTCAGCAGGTTCCGCCGGTTGGAGATCAGGAGGAGGCACCCTATCCTCTGTAGCCCAGGAGGCACTGAGGGTAGTTACAGCCCCCTTGGGCATCAGGTGTGGACAGTCTCTGGAGCAGCAACGATGCCCTTCCAGGGTCAAACAGCTCGTTGAGGGTTACTGTCTGGGTTCACAGGTCGAGCATTGCCAACTGGGAGAGATGTGAAAGAGACGCAGACAGGCCGTGTGACTGCAGGAGTTGGAGCTTGAACAGGGCGGGGAGAAATCGGAGGGAAAATATTCAGTCCGGATGATTGTAAGCACAGATACTGGTTGAGTCACCATCCTTTGAGGCAGAGTATAGCAAGAGGAGCTTCTCGTCACCCTGGAAATGTCAGTGTTTGATTGTTTCATCACTCTCCACTCCCATCACACTGTTGTTGGGTTCGTTATTACTGTTTAACCTATAAAATCTCTTTTATGGGTTTTTGAGGCACTGTCTGTGAGGAACCTACTCATCATTCAGGCCAGTGGCTCTGTTTTACTGTCGGCGTGTGATTGAGGGCCTGATCTGACCTGGCCAGCTGAAGAAGCACCAATCAAACTATTTTACTGCTCAAAAAAGCAAACAAAGGTTGGTTATAAAATAAAGTTAGAAACATTTTTATTGAGCATTTTGAACAATTTTCTGCAGAGCAAGAAGGTTAAAGCCAGCTCCCCTGCTAGTCCTGATATTTTAGGATCAGTGTCAATTCCCCCAAACCTCAAATCTCCCATCCTGCACACTCCGCGTACTCGCTGGGTTGGAATTGAGATCATCGCTCTGTCTCCTACTCTAACTCAATCCTTCCCAGGACCTCAAACTGGGGAATTCCTCATGTCCCTCAGTCTTCCCCATGATGGGCTGAATGGCCTTCTTCTGTGCCATATTATTCTATGATTCTACCTCCTGCTTGCTGTCCCCTAGACCACAATTTTGGTCTCCTTACCTAAGGAAGGATATACTTGCCATAGAGGGAGTGCAACAAAGGTTCACGAGATTGATTCCTCGGATGGCGGGACTGCCGTATGAGAAGAGATTGAGTAAACTAGGCCTGTATTGAATTCAGAAGAATGAGAGGGGATCTCATTGAAGCATACAAAATTATTACAGGGCTTGATAGGATGGATGCTGGGAGAATGTTTCCCTTGGCTGGGGAGTCTAGAACCAGGGGCCACAGCCTCAGGATAAAGGGTCGGCCATTCAAGACTGAGATGAGAAGAAATTTCTTCACACAGAGGGTGATGAATCTTTGGAATTCTCTAACCCAGGGGGCTGTGGAGGCTCAGTCGTTGAGTATATTCAAAACAGAAGTCAATAGATTTCTGACTAGTAAGGGCATCAAGGGATATGGTGATAGGCCCGGTGAATGGCGTTGAGGCAGAAGATCAGCCAAGATCTCATTGAATGGCGGAGCAGGCTCGAGGGGCCGAATGGCTGACTCCTGCTCCTATTTCTTATGTTATGTAATTTCCTGGTATAGCTCATCGTCCTTCCTATTCTGGGCTGCATATAGTGACACCGCTATTCCTGGCCAGAATGGATATAATTGGGCAATTCTCCTGTCAGTCATGCCTGGAAGGGACTGGGATTGATTTTACGCACATCATTAGTATTCTGTAACTATCCTCCTCTCAGTGCATTTTGCTGGAGAAATAATCCTGCTTTTATCGGGAGGCTTTGCTGCAGTTTTGGTCATGAGTTCCGTTTGCTGTGGTTTGTAGACACTCTTTTTAAATAGACTCTGCAGACTGTTTGGTGTAGTGCGCTGTTTAAACAGACTCCGTTTGCTGAGTAAGTAGACTGTTTGCTGTGAGTCCTGCCGTAAGTCCCGCCCCACCTCCAACTCATTGGCTGGCACAGTGGTGACTCTCTGCCTACTTCTGTCCACCTTGGTGCTACCCTGCACTGTGGGTCTCAGCTGCCCAACTTAACAGAAGGTTCGTGGACTGGGCTAAGGTGTCCCCTTTCACCTTGACCCCAGCAGGTTAAAGGTTAGCCTCTCACCTGCCCAATCCTACCACTGATAATGGGAGCCAACTGCATCCCAGCCAGGATTAAAGGATGTTTCTAGCTCCAGTTTACTCTTTGGTTTAGATAATAAGCAAACATAACAAGTCAGTGATGTCCCAACACTGACAAGACACTGTGTTACTGCATGGGTTATACCACTTCGCACTGCTCTGACGTTCCCAGGGATGTAACGTGTGGAAAGCAGATGCAGTTTGATGGGAATTACTGCTTTTCAAAGCAACTGATTACTTTAATGAGTGTTGACACTGAAATCACTAATACTCCAAACCGCAACCAGCAATCTACCAATTAAAAGCATGCAATTAAAACAATTAATTTTGCAATTATAGCACAGGTAGTGTATAGAGCAGCGACAGACGGGAGGGAGGGTATCCAAAGCTTTCTGGGGATTGTTCCCAATTACTCCCTCCTTCTGTTGAAGGTGCTGGGTACAGTTCCAGAGGCTCTGGCCTCTCCCTCACACAGCGGTCAATCTTTGTCTGAGTCTGTACAGTGAGTGCCAACAGAGGGTTAAATCATGGAGGGGTGACACAGTCCTTGCCACACACTTACACCCTCACACACACTCACACACACTTACACCCTCACACACACTTACACCCTCACACACACTCACACACACTTACACCCTCACACACACTCACACACACTTACACCCTCACACACACTTACACACACTCACTCACACCCTCACACACACTTACACTCACACACACACACACTCACACACACACTCACACACACCCTCACACACACTTATACTCACACACACTCACACACTCACTCACACACACACACTCACACACACACTCACACACACACACACACACACACTTACACCCTCACACACCCTCACACACACACACTCACACCCTCACACACACACACACTCACACACACACACATACACACACACTTACACTCACACACACTCTCACACACACACACACACACACACCTTCACACACACTTACACTCACACACACACACACTCTCACACACATTCTCACACACACACTCACACACACTCACACACACACACATACTCACACCTTCACACACACTTACACTCACACACACACTCACTCTCACACACTCACTCTCACACACTCACACACACTTACACTCACACACACACTCACACACACTCACACACACTTACACTCACACACACACTCACACACACACTCACTCTCACACACTCCCACACACACACACACACACTCACTCTCGCACACTAACACACACACACACACTCACACACACACACGCACATGCACACATACACTCACACACCCTCACACACACTTACACTCACACACTCACTCACACACTCACACACACACACGCACACACACACACACACACATAACGCACGCACGCAAGCACCAAACACGTGAGCAGGTTCCCAGCAGTGAGAGTGGGAGAGGTCCTCTATTTGGAAGTTGGAGGATGTCATAGAGTCCAAGAGTCATAACGGCACAGAAGGCGGCCATTCGGCCCATCGAGTCCATGCTGGCTCTCTGTAGAGCAATCCAGTCAGTCCCATTCCCCTGCTCTATCCCCGTAGCCCTGCAAGTTTATTTCCCTCAAGTGCCTATCCAGTCTCCCCTTGAAAACATTGGGTGTCTCCGCTTCCACCACTTCTGTCGGCAGCGAGTTCCAGGTCATCACCACTCGCTGCGTAAAAAAGTTTTTCCTCACATCCCCCCTGTATCTCTTGCCCAAAACCTTAAATCTGTGTCCCCTAGTCCTTGTACCATCAACTAGTGGGAACAGCCTTTCCCCGTCTAGCCTATCCAAACCCGTCATAATCTTGTACGCCTCTATCAAATCACCCCTCAACCTCCTTTGTTCTAATGAAAACAAATCCAACTTCTCCAACCTGTCCTTGTAGCTAAGATCCCCCATCCCCGGAACCATTCTGGTAAATCTCCTCTGCACCCTCTCAAGGGCCTTCACATCCTTCCTAAAGTGTGGTGACCAGAACTGGATGCAATACTCCAGTTGTGGCCTAACCAGCGCTTTATAAAGGTTCAGCATAACTTCTCTACTTTTGTACTCAATACCTCTGTTTATGTTCTCTCAAAAATTGAGAAATTTGGACTCTTCCACCTTGAAAGGAAGCACTGGAGATTGTAAAAGGTAATTTCAGTGCATTAACTCAAGCTGAGCCATGAAAGACTTAGTTTAGGTCTGATATCAGGACGTTCTTTACCCAAACAGTGAACAACATATGGAATTAATTTCCGGTTGGGAGAGTGGAATTGGAACGTCGGTAATCATTTCGGGATCAGCTGGATGATGCGAGTAGAGGCAGTAGGTTTTGCTGAGTGGATGGGATGGGATGGCTTGAGATGTTCATGTCTATCATGTGATCTTATGAATGTAGACTGGTCGGTGCATGGGCAAGTGCTGATTAATACTTGGAATGACAGCCATTCTCCCCAAAACACTGTGATCATTGGAATGTCAGCTGGACTCACCGTCACAGCATTAGCCGGACTCACCATCACAGCGTTAGCCGGACTCACCATCACAACGTTAGCTGGACTCACCGTCACGGCGTTAGCCGGACTCACCGTCACAGCGTTAACCGGACTCACCGTCACAGCGTTAGCCGGACTCACCGTCACAACGTTAACCAGACTCACCATCACGGCGTTAGCCGGACTCACCATCACAACGTTAGCTGGACTCACCGTCACGGCGTTAGCCGGACTCACCCTCACAGCGTTAGCCGGACTCACCGTCACAGCGTTAGCCGGACTCACCGTCACAGCGTTAGCCGGACTCACCGTCACAACGTTAACCAGACTCACCATCACGGCGTTAGCCGGACTCACCATCACGGCGTTAGCCGGACTCACCATCACAACGTTAGCCGGACTCACCATCACGGCGTTAGCCGGACTCACCATCACGGCGTTAGCCGGACTCACCATCACGGCGTTAGCCGGACTCACCATCACGGCGTTAGCCGGACTCACCATCACGGCGTTAGCCGGACTCTCCATCACGGCGTTAGCCGGACTCACCATCACGGCGTTAGCCGGACTCACCATCACGGCGTTAGCCGGACTCACCATCACGGCGTTAGCCGGACTCACCATCACGGCGTTAGCCGGACTCACCATCACAACGTTAGCTGGGCTCACCATCAGAATGTCAACCACAAGACTGAGTGCAGACACAGTGTGTGCATCAACGTGTTAGGAAAGTGGCTTCTGTCCAAATGAAGGGGACACGGCCTGTAATATCTACACCAGCTCATTCACACCGACCAATAGCGACCAGCTTCAGAGTGCAACGCATTGTACAGATCACCCACAATCTCTTCATTTCCGTATCATTGAGCCTCTCTTCCTGTCTGCAGTCTGCAGCTCCTGAGACTGAGGTGACCCGGACTCCAAGGGTTAAATTACGAAGAGAGATTACTCAAATTAGGGTTGTATTCCCTGGAATTCAGAAGTTTGAGGGGTGATCTGATTAAAGTTTTCAAGATGTTAAGGGGAACAGATAGGGTAGCGAGAGAGAAACTATTTCCGCTGGTTGGGGAGTCTAGGACTGGGGGCATCGTCTAAAAATTATAGCCAGACCGTTCAGGAGTGAAGTTAGGAAACACTTCTACACACAAAGGGTGGTAGGAGTTTGGAACTCTCTTCCACAAACAGCAGTTGATTCTAGGTCAATTGTTAATTTTAACTCTGAGATTGATAGTGTTCTGTTAACCCAAGGTATTAAGGGACATGGGGTCAGGTCACAGATCAGCCATGATCTCATTGAATTTCGGAACAGGCTCAAGGGGCTGAATGGCCTCCTCCGGTTCCTATGTGTCTTGCTGTCCTTTCATCGGCTCCACTCATGCTTCACCCAAGGTCTATTAATAAAACTCCCACCAAGAATTAAAAACAAAGTCACCCATTGTATCAATGCACCATGCGATGTCACGTGATCTGATGTCACGTGATCAAACCTCCAGGAATGCCTTCAACCAGAGTTGGCCACCCACTCGTCCACTGTCTGACTCGGAGAGTGGGAGTCAAGCGGTCACACACTTGTGGCCGAAATCACAAGCCGCGCCATCACAAAGGTCAAACCATCATCGATGCAAATTGATGCCATATGCTAATCATGGTATTTGCATATGCAAATTAGATTGGAAAATCACTTCCCCTTCGAACTCCAAAACCGCGAGTCTAATCTTTGGGAAATTCAATACAATTGTTACGCCATTAAGAATTAAATATTAATGATTAAATCTGCATAGACCTCATTTAAATGCAAATTAGGCTCATTAAAAGGTAGGCTGTTCCCCAACAATTCAAATCCAGTGCTTCTATCGATGTGATGTTGAAGAGCATCGCAGCCAGGGGACGGTGCCAGGGGGCAGCGCCAGGGGAACGCTGCCTCACACTGGGGCAGCGCCAGGGGGAACGCTGCCTCACACTGGGGCAGTGCCAGAGGACAGCGCCAGGGGAACGCTGCCTCACACTGGGGCAGCACCAGGGGACAGCGCCAGGGGAACGCTGCCTCACACTGGGGCAGTGCCAGGGGACAGTGCCAGGGGAACGCTGCCTCACACTGGGGCAGCGCCAGGGGAACGCTGCCTCACACTGGGGCAGTGCCAGGGGACAGCGCCAGGGGAACGCTGCCTCATACTGGGGCAGCGCCAGGGGACAGCGCCAGGGGAACGCTGCCTCACACTGGGGCAGTGCCAGGGGACAGTGCCAGGGGAACGCTGCCTCACACTGGGGCAGTGCCAGGGGACAGTGCCAGGGGAACGCTGCCTCACACTGGGGCAGTGCCAGGGGACAGTGCCAGGGGAACGCTGCCTCACACTGGGGCAGCGCCAGGGGACAGTGCCAGGGGAACGCTGCCTCACACTGGGGCAGTGCCAGGGGACAGCGCCAGGGGATCGCTTTCTCACACTGGGGCAGCGCCAGGGGAACGCTGCCTCACACTGGGGCAGCGCCAGGGGAACGCTGCCTCACACTGGGGCAGTGCCAGGGGACAGCGCCAGGGGATCGCTTTCTCACACTGGGGCACTGCCAGGGGACAGCGCCAGGGGAACGCTGCCTCACACTGGGGCAGCGCCAGGGGAACGTTGCCTCACACTGGGGCAGTGCCAGGGGATCACTGCCTCACACTGGGGCAGTGCCAGGGGAATGCTGCCTCACACTGGGGCAGTGCCAGGGGATCGCTGCCTCACACTGGGGCAGTGCCAGGGGAACGCTGCCTCACACTGGGGCAGTGCCAGGGGACAGTGCCAGGGGAACGCTGCCTCACACTGGGGCAATGCCAGGGGAACGCTGCCTCACACTGGGGCAGTGCCAGGGGAACGCTGCCTCACACTGGGGCAGTGCCAGGGGACAGTGCCAGGGGAACGCTGCCTCACACTGGGGCAGTGCCAGGGGAACGCTGCCTCACACTGGGGCAGTGCCAGGGGACAGTGCCAGGGGATCGCTGCCTCACACTGGCGCAGCGCCAGGCGACAGTGCCAGGGGATCCAGTGTGTGTTGCACTCTGTAACAGTGCGTTGGAGGGTGTTGAATGTTACAATGTGCAAATACATCTGTCACCATTGTTGGAGATGAGGAAATGCAATTGATGGAAGAGTTTGGGTGTGTGGATCAGTGTGAGGCAGCCCCAGCAGAGCGGCAGATTCTCCCGTACGGTCGGGTCCCAGTGACCCAGGCCGTGGAATCACTTACTGGAAACAAACATCACTGAGAGAGTTGTCATGGAAACCGTTAAATGAATTGTTTCTCCTGGCTGATTGTGCAGCATCGAGTTACTGGGAGAAAATCGAAATCCTGACACCTGATGCAGGTGACCTGATTTTTGGCAAAATGTTTTACAAAGTGCACAGAGCGGCTCTGACACGGTGAGCACTGTGTGATGCGTTATCCACAGCCCGCTAACCGAGAAAACCTGCAACATCCAACACAGCTCCCTAAAAAACACACCTCAAGACAGGCCCTGATTATATACCAACCTCACTCTCACATAGACCGTAGTGTCATGGCGCTTGAAGACTCTGCCACCCACGGTGGAACAGGACCAGTAATCAGAATCAGAAGTGAAGGGTGGTACCGAGGACCCAGGGCTGGAGAAAGGTTGCAGAGAGACGGTGGAGTGAGACCAGAGAGGGATTTAGAGTCATTGGCCTAGAAATTCAGTGGCTGCGCCACCAGTTAGCGCCTAAAGAGGGCACTCAGTGGCTTTAGCGCCACTGGCCGCGCCTCCCGCGATATTTAGAGGGGCGCTAATGGCGGCGTTAGCCTGTAGTGCTGCATCGGCACCGATGACGTCATCGGTGTGCGCAGCGCCCCGCTACCGCCCCGAGCACAATATTGGGTCGCGCCCCCCCTGTAGCGCCGGTCGCAAATCGCGACCGATTCACGGGGCCTACCTGTGGCAGTAGTGGCGCAAATTAAGGTGGAGGTGCGGGGCGGCCATTTTTTTCGGTGGCCGCCTGCCAGCACCTCCTCGCGCCGGCCTCCTGATCCCCCCCCCCCCGCCCCCCCCCCGCGGCAGTGCCGACTGTGTCCCGAGAGCCCGGCACTTCTCCACGGTGCCGGGCTCTTTTGCTGGCACTCGCGATCGGGGATCGTGCTGGTGCAGGCCCCTCCCCCTTAAGAAGGGGAGGAAGGCCTGCAGTACCGCAGCGCGCCGTGCCGCAGCATGTGGCACTGCGGCATGTAACGCTGCGATATTCAGTTTGAGCGCCCCAAGCGGGACGCGGGGAGCCTCGAGCAGCGCCCCGAGTCCCTCTTGGGGCGCTCCAACTGAATATCGGGAGGGCGCAAGCGTCTCCGCCTGGAGCGCAAATTCCGGCGCCCAGGCGAGCTTGGCACCGCAAATTTTTAGCCCATAGAGTTATACAGCACAGAAAGAGGCCCTTCAGCCCATCGTGTCTGCGCCGGCCATCAAGCCCTGTCTATTTTAATCCCATTTTCCAGCACTTGGTCCGTAGCCTTGTATGCTATGGCGTTTCAAGTGCTCATCTAAATGCTTCTTGAATGTTGTGAGGGTTCCTGCCTCTACCACCCTTTCAGGCAGTGAGTTCCAGACTCCAACCACCCCCTGGGTGAAAAAGTTTTTCCTCAAATCCCCTCTAAACCTCCTGCCCCTTACTTTGAAACTATGCCCCCTGGTTATTGACCCCTCTACTAAGGGGAAAAGTTCCTTTCTCTCTACCCTATCTATGCCCCTCATAAATTTGTACACCTCAATCAGGTCCCCCCTCAGCCTTCTCTGCTCTAAGGAAAACAACCCCAGCCTGTCCAGTCTTTCTTCATAGCTGAAGTGCTCCAGCCCAGGTAACATCCTGGTGAATCGCCTCTGCACCCTCTCCAATGCAATCACATCCTTCCTTTGAAAACAAAGATGAGGATTTTAAAATCAATGCAATGGGAGCCACGGGATATCCGGGAGGACCAGAGTAGTAGTTGTGTGGGGTGGGATACGAGGCCCGGGGCAGTAGGTCTGTGGGATGGGGTACGAGGGGGGCAGTAGGTGTGTGGGATGGGGTACGAGGGGGGCAATAGGTGTGTGGGATGGGGTACGAGGGGGGCAGTAGGTGTGTGGGATGGGGTACGAGGGGGGCAGTAGGTGTGTGGGATGGGGTACGAGGAGGGGGCAGTAGGTGTGTGGGATGGGGTACGAGGGGGGGCAGTAGGTGTGTAGGATGGGGTATGAGGGGGGCAGTAGGTGTGTGGGATGGGGTACGAGGGGGGGCAGTAGGTGTGTAGGATGGGGTACGAGGAGGGGGCAGTAGGTGTGTGGGATGGGGTACGAGGGGGGCAGTAGGTGTGTGGGATGGGGTACGAGGGGGGGCAGGTGTGTGGGATGGGGTACGAGGGGGGCAGTAGGTGTGTGGGATGGGGTACGAGGAGGGGGGGCAGTAGGTGTGTGGGATGGGGTACGAGGGGGGGCAGTAGGTGTGTGGGATGGGGTACGAGGCGGGGCAGTAGGTGTGTGGGATGCGGGGCAGTAGGTGTGTGGGATGGGGTACGAGGGGGGCAGTAGGTGTGTGGGATGGGGTATGAGGGGGGGCAGTAGGTGTGTGGGATGGGGTACGAGGGGGGGCAGTAGGTGTGTGGGATGGGGTACGAGGGGGGGCAGTAGGTGTGTGGGATGGGGTATGAGGAGGGGGCAGTAGGTGTGTGGGATGGGGTACGAGGAGGGGGCAGTAGGTGTGTGGGATGGGGTACGAGGAGGGGGGGCAGTAGGTGTGTGGGATGGGGTACGAGGGGGAGCAGTAGGTGTGTGGGATGGGGTACGAGGAGGGGGGCAGTAGGTGTGTGGGATGGGGTACGAGGAGGGGGGCAGTAGGTGTGTGGGATGGGGTACGAGGAGGGGGGCAGTAGGTGTGTGGGATGGGGTATGAGGAGGGGGGGCAGTAGGTGTGTGGGATGGGGTACGAGGAGGGGGGGCAGTAGGTGTGTGGGATGGGGTACGAGGGGGGCAGTAGGTGTGTGGGATGGGGTACGAGGGGGGGCAGTAGGTGTGTGGGATGGGGTATGAGGAGGGGGGGCAGTAGGTGTGTGGGATGGGGTATGAGGAGGGGGGGCAGTAGGTGTGTGGGATGGGGTACGAGGAGGGGGGGCAGTAGGTGTGTGGGATGGGGTACGAGGGGGGCAGTAGGTGTGTGGGATGGGGTACGAGGGGGGGCAGTAGATGTGTGGGATGGGGTACGAGGGGGGCAGTAGGTGTGTGGGATGGGGTACGAGGGTGGCAGTAGGTGTGTGGGATGGGGTACGAGGGGGGCAGTAGGTGTGTGGGATGGGGTATGAGAGGGGGGACAGTAGGTGTGTGGGATGGGGTACGAGGGGGGCAGTAGGTGTGTGGGATGGGGTACGAGGGGGGCAGTAGGTGTGTGGGATGGGGTACAAGTGGCTGAGTCGTGAATAAGCTGGATATCAGGAAGGGTGGAGTTTGAGAAGATGGCAAGTTGTTGACAGTTCTCTCCCTTTAAACACACGTGCCGGTGAGGCCCAAGTTGGTGAGCTGCCAACAAGGAGCTGGTGATGGAGCTACTACAAGTTGGCACTGATTCCCCAGCCTGCGCTCTCTCTCTGAGCACAGCTCCTGGCCGAGATACGCCAGTTTACACCAGACTGTCTGAAATATACTCAGTGCCACGCTCTCTGATCTAACACAGCTTTGGCTCCCACACTGACTAAAGAATCACTTTTTACACAACACCCTTGGAAACTAGCTCACGTTATAAAGACGGACATTTTCCTGCTCTTGTGAAGCCTGACGTCTGCACCGTCTCTGTAATATTCCCCTCAGTCTCTGTAACGTCCCCTCAGTCTCTATAATGTCCCCTCAGTCTCTGTAACGTCCCCTCAGTCTCTGTAACGTCCCCTCAGTCTCTGTAACGTCCCCTCGGTCTCTGTAACGTCCCCTCGGTCTCTAACGTCCCCTCGGTCTCTGTAACGTCCCCTCGGTCTCTGTAACGTCCCCTCGGTCTCTGTAACGTCCCCTCGGTCTCTATAATGTCCCCTCAGTCTCTGTAACGTCCCCTCGGTCTCTGTAACGTCCCCTCGGTCTCTGTAACGTCCCCTCGGTCTCTGTAACGTCCCCTCAGTCTCTGTAACGTCCCCTCGGTCTCTATAATGTCCCCTCAGTCTCTGTAACGTCCCCTCGGTCTCTGTAACGTCCCCTCAGTCTCTGTAACGTCCCCTCGGTCTCTGTAATGTCCCCTCGGTCTCTATAATGTTCCCTCAGTCTCTGTAACGTCCCCTCGGTCTCTGTAACGTCCCCTCGGTCTCTGTAACGTCCCCTCAGTCTCTGTAACGTCCCCTCAGTCTCTATAATGTCCCCTCAGTCTCTGTAACGTCCCCTCAGTCTCTGTAACGTCCCCTCAGTCTCTGTAACGTCCCCTCGGTCTCTGTAACGTCCCCTCAGTCTCTGTAACGTCCCCTCAGTCTCTGTAATGTCCCCTCAGTCTCTGTAACGTCCCCTCGGTCTCTGTAACGTCCCCTCAGTCTCTGTAACGTCCCCTCGGTCTCTGTAATGTCCCCTCAGTCTCTGTAACGTCCCCTCGGTCTCTGTAATGTCCCCTCAGTCTCTGTAACGTCCCCTCAGTCTCTGTAACGTCCCCTCAGTCTCTGTAACATCCCCTCAGTCTCTGTAATGTCCCCTCAGTCTCTGTAATGTCCCCTCAGTCTCTGTAATGTCCCCTCAGTCTCTGTAACGTCCCCTCAGTCTCTGTAATGTCCCCTCAGTCTCTGTAACGTCCCCTCAGTCTCTGTAATGTCCCCTCAGTCTCTGTAATGTCCCCTCAGTCTCTGTAATGTCCCCTCAGTCTCTGTAATGTCCCCTCAGTCTCTGTAACGTCCCCTCAGTCTCTGTAATGTCCCCTCAGTCTCTGTAATGTCCCCTCAGTCTCTGTAACGTCCCCTCAGTCTCTGTAATGTCCCCTCAGTCTCTGTAACGTCCCCTCGGTCTCTGTAATGTCCCCTCAGTCTCTGTAACGTCCCCTCGGTCTCTGTAATGTCCCCTCAGTCTCTGTAATGTCCCCTCAGTCTCTGTAATGTCCCCTCAGTCTCTGTAACGTCCCCTCGGTCTCTGTAATGTCCCCTCAGTCTCTGTAACGTCCCCTCGGTCTCTGTAATGTCCCCTCAGTCTCTGTAATGTCCCCTCAGTCTCTGTAACGTCCCCTCAGTCTCTGTAATGTCCCCTCAGTCTCTGTAACGTCCCCTCGGTCTCTGTAATGTCCCCTCAGTCTCTGTAACGTCCCCTCGGTCTCTGTAATGTCCCCTCAGTCTCTGTAATGTCCCCTCAGTCTCTGTAATGTCCCCTCAGTCTCTGTAACGTCCCCTCGGTCTCTGTAATGTCCCCTCAGTCTCTGTAACGTCCCCTCGGTCTCTGTAATGTCCCCTCAGTCTCTGTAATGTCCCCTCAGTCTCTGTAATGTCCCCTCAGTCTCTGTAATGTCCCCTCGGTCTCTGTAACGTCCCCTCGGTCTCTGTAATGTCCCCTCAGTCTCTGTAACGTCCCCTCGGTCTCTGTAATGTCCCCTCAGTCTCTGTAATGTCCCCTCAGTCTCTGTAACGTCCCCTCAGTCTCTGTAATGTCCCCTCAGTCTCTGTAACGTCCCCTCGGTCTCTGTAATGTCCCCTCAGTCTCTGTAATGTCCCCTCAGTCTCTGTAACGTCCCCTCAGTCTCTGTAACGTCCCCTCAGTCTCTGTAATGTCCCCTCAGTCTCTGTAACGTCCCCTCGGTCTCTGTAATGTCCCCTCGGTCTCTATAATGTCCCCTCAGTCTCTGTAACGTCCCCTCAGTCTCTGTAATGTCCCCTCAGTCTCTGTAACGTCCCCTCGGTCTCTGTAACGTCCCCTCGGTCTCTGTAACGTCCCCTCAGTCTCTGTAATGTCCCCTCAGTCTCTGTAATGTCCCCTCGGTCTCTGTAACGTCCCCTCAGTCTCTGTAATGTCCCCTCAGTCTCTGTAATGTCCCCTCAGTCTCTGTAACGTCCCCTCAGTCTCTGTAATGTCCCCTCAGTCTCTGTAACGTCCCCTCGGTCTCTGTAACGTCCCCTCAGTCTCTGTAACGTCCCCTCAGTCTCTGTAACGTCCCCTCAGTCTCTATAACGTCCCCTCGGTCTCTGTAACGTCCCCTCAGTCTCTATAACGTCCCCTCGGTCTCTGTAACGTCCCCTCAGTCTCTGTAATGTCCCCTCAGTCTCTATAACGTCCCCTCAGTCTCTGTAACGTCCCCTCAGTCTCTGTAACGTCCCCTCAGTCTCTATAACGTCCCCTCGGTCTCTGTAACGTCCCCTCAGTCTCTGTAATGTCCCCTCGGTCTCTGTAACGTCCCCTCAGTCTCTGTAACGTCCCCTCAGTCTCTGTAATGTCCCCTCGGTCTCTGTAACGTCCCCTCGGTCTCTGTAACGTCCCCTCAGTCTCTATAACGTCCCCTCAGTCTCTGTAACGTCCCCTCAGTCTCTGTAATGTCCCCTCGGTCTCTGTAACGTCCCCTCGGTCTCTGTAACGTCCCCTCAGTCTCTATAACGTCCCCTCAGTCTCTGTAACGTCCCCTCAGTCTCTGTAACGTCCCCTCAGTCTCTATAACGTCCCCTCAGTCTCTGTAACGTCCCCTCAGTCTCTGTAACGTCCCCTCGGTCTCTGTAACGTCCCCTCAGTCTCTATAATGTCCCCTCAGTCTCTGTAACGTCCCCTCAGTCTCTGTAATATTCCCCTCAGTCTCTGTAATGTCCCCTCAGTCTCTATAATGTCCCCTCAGTCTCTGTAACGTCCCCTCGGTCTCTGTAACGTCCCCTCAGTCTCTATAATGTCCCCTCAGTCTCTGTAACGTCCCCTCAGTCTCTGTAATATTCCCCTCAGTCTCTGTAATGTCCCCTCAGTCTCTATAATGTCCCCTCAGTCTCTGTAACGTCCCCTCGGTCTCTGTAACGTCCCCTCGGTCTCTGTAACGTCCCCTCGGTCTCTGTAACGTCCCCTCGGTCTCTGTAACGTCCCCTCAGTCTCTGTGATGTGCCTCAATAAATTCCGAGACTCGATGTTAGCGAAACAAAACAAGGCTTTTATTGACTTAGAAGGTAACACACAGAGGAGAATGTATCTTCCATCCAGAGGTCTGCCGTACTGGATGTGCTGCAGGCTGGGCCAGCTTACATAGGAGCCAGGTATGGGCGGAGCCCTACACACAGTACAATACAATGGAAATGAAACTGAAACCAACCACAGTCACAGGCAGAGAAATACTGATGAGTGATGAATGGAATATTTCATCACACTCTGTAATGTCCCCTCAGTCTCTGTAATGTCCCCTCAGTCTCTGTAACGTCCCCTCGGTCTCTGTAATGTCCCCTCGGTCTCTGTAATGTCCCCTCGGTCTCTGTAATGTCCCCTCAGTCTCTGTAACGTCCCCTCGGTCTCTGTAATGTCCCCTCGGTCTCTGTAATGTCCCCTCAGTCTCTGTAATGTCCCCTCAGTCTCTGTAACGTCCCCTCGGTCTCTGTAATGTCCCCTCAGTCTCTGTAACGTCCCCTCGGTCTCTGTAACGTCCCCTCGGTCTCTGTAATGTCCCCTCGGTCTCTGTAATGTCCCCTCAGTCTCTGTAATGTCCCCTCAGTCTCTGTAACGTCCCCTCAGTCTCTGTAACGTCCCCTCAGTCTCTGTAACGTCCCCTCGGTCTCTGTAATGTCCCCTCAGTCTCTGTAATGTCCCCTCAGTCTCTGTAACGTCCCCTCAGTCTCTGTAACGTCCCCTCAGTCTCTGTAACGTCCCCTCGGTCTCTGTAACGTCCCCTCGGTCTCTGTAATGTCCCCTCGGTCTCTGTAATGTCCCCTCGGTCTCTGTAATGTCCCCTCAGTCTCTGTAATGTCCCCTCAGTCTCTGTAACGTCCCCTCAGTCTCTGTAATGTCCCCTCGGTCTCTGTAACGTCCCCTCGGTCTCTGTAATGTCCCCTCAGTCTCTGTAATGTCCCCTCAGTCTCTGTAACATCCCCTCAGTCTCTGTAATGTCCCCTCAGCCTCTATAATGTCCCCTTAGTTTCTCTCAGATCCTGTCAGTGTCTTTCCAGTTCTGAGGCGCTCAGTCAGTCCCTGTGTCCCAGTCATACTTGGATCCTCAGTGATCCTCTGGGTCCTGCCCTCAGTTAGTGCTGCCCCATTGCCCCTCACATTCCATCGTCTGGCCACCTTCCCTTTCAACAATCACTGCAGGGTTTGAGATCCAAGATTTACTGTCTGTTTGATGACTCAGCCTTGATTCATCCAATAATGCTGCAATTCCAACCACATTGTCTGCAATTGTAAAGGCTCCACTGTGATAACTGTGTCTGCAGCACATCTCTGTGCACCCCGGTGATTACACTGGTGATAGAAATGGAGCAGAGCGGCCAGGTGGAGAATACTGTCACTAAGAGGAAAATAAGGTTGCATAATTACAGAGTTATTGAATAAATTCCGCTGCAGTAACTTCATATCCAATGTCAATTTCTATTGCTGAACATTGGGCACGGACATGGACTGCAGCGGTTCAAGAAGGCGGCTTCTCAAGGGCAACTAGGGATGGGCAATAAATGCTGGCCTCGCCAGCTATGCCCACATCCCATGAACAAATAAAAAATTGTAGAAGTGGAGAAATAGACAACAGCGGAGCGATCTCGGCTCACAGGCTCTGCGCGGAAATTCAAATCTTAGTAAGTGTGAGGTTAAAATGTTCAGAGGCAGATAGAACTGGCAATATTCTGAATAAGAGAGCCTGGGGCTGATGGAGGTCTGTGGGAGTAGGCCTTGGGGCTGATGGAGGCCTGTGGGAGTAGGTCTGGGGGTTGATGGAGGCCTGTGGGAGTAGGTCTGGGGCTCCCCCCCTCTTCGTTGAATAGTGCAATGGGACCTCAGGTTAACATCTCATCCGAAAGAGGACGCCGCCGACACTGCAGCACTCCCTCAGTACTGACCCTCCTACAGTGCGGCACTCCCTCAGTACTGCCCCTCCGATAGTGCGGCGCTCCCTCAGTACTGCCCCTCCGACACTGCAGCACTCCCTCAGTACTCACCCTCTGACAGTGCAGCGCTCCCTCAGTACTGCCCCTCCGACAGTGCGGCGCTCCCTCAGTACTGCCCCTCCGACAGTGCGGCACTCCCTCAGTACTGCCCCTCCGACAGTGCGGCGCTCCCTCAGTACTGCCCCTCCGACAGTGCGGCACTCCCTCAGTACTGCCCCTCCGACAGTGCGGCGCTCCCTCAGTACTGCCCCTCCGACAGTGCGGCGCTCCCTCAGTACTGCCCCTCCGACAGTGCGGCGCTCCCTCAGTACTGCCCCTCCGACAGTGCGGCACTCCCTCAGTACTGCACTGGAGTGTCGGCCTGGATTATGGGCTCAAGTCTCTGGCCTGGGGTTTGAATCAGCAACATTCTGACTCTGAGCCAAGATCGCTGCCCACTGAGCCACGGCTGACAGTGTTTTGAATTATTCATAAATAATTTTGTGGTTGTGAAGTGATTTGGGACATCCTGAAGATGGGATAAGGTGCAATATTCAATATTTTTCTTTGTCCTACTTTCTTGTATCTGTTGTGTGGTAAACCACTGTTATCGTTCACAACCGTTCACTATTGTTACACTGTTGTTATCACTGTTTACACTGTTGTTATCACTACACAAGGTTACCTCTTGCCACGCACGCTGTTATACCTAGGCATACCTCAGCTGACTCCGCCCATGGCTCCGCCTGCTTGCCCAGGTATAAAGGTGACCGCTTGGCTAGTATTCTTCCTTGTTGGAACCGATCACCCACGAGGGTGGGCCCTGTTATTTAACCAATAAAAACCTATAGTTACTATCTTAACTCGTCGCTTTTCATGGAATGAATTGATAGGTATATCAATTTTATTGGCTAAATTTTGAAATGACTGACCAGCCCCAGCAGCTGACTTGGCTGCGAGCCCTCCGACCGCCGTACCTGGATCTAAACCCACAGGCAGCGAATTCAGCCCTCGACTTCGATCACTGGCTGAGCTGCTTTGAATCCTACCTGGTAGCCTCCGGCGTGCCATCGGAAGCCGACAAACTAAGAGTTCTGACCGCCCAGGTGAGCCCTAAAGTATTTGCACTCATCCGGGACCTTGATACATACGAGGAGGCCCTCGACCTGCTAGAAGAGCAGTACCGGAGCCCAGTAAATTCAATGTATGCCAGACATCTCCTAAGATCCCGCTCGCAACAGCCAGGAGAGTCTGTAGATTAATTTTTACGGGCGCTACAAACACTCGGCAGGGACTGTGACTTTAAAGCTGTATCGGCTGCACAACATGCTGAAGGAAATATCCGTGATGCCTTCGTGAAAGGCCTTCGGTCCGACTACTCACGGCAAAGACTGCTTGAATCAAAGGACCTCGACTTGAAAGCAGCTACAGCCCTCGCTCGCTCCCTGGAAGTGGCCCATCGGGACCTCGAGGCGTACTCCGGGTACAGTGCTGCGCGACCGTGGGACTCGGGCCCGACTCCGGCCGCAATACCCCTCGCACCGCCGCCCCTGGGACCTACTACGGCGTCGGTGTCCCGGAATCGATCGGAACCACCACCCCCGGGACCTGCTGCGGCAGCGGAGCCCCGCGATCGGGCCGCCAGCTGCTATTTCTGTGGCCAGGTGAGACATCAAAGGGCGCGCTGCCCTGCAAGGAACGCGACCTGCTCTGGCTGCAGAAAAAAAGGCCACTTCGCGAACGCCTGCAGAGGGAAAGCCACAGACGCCAGCAGTGCCTCATGTGAGTTGTGGGGGCGGCCATCTTTGATCAAGGCCACAGACGCCAGCAGTGCCTCATGTGAGTTGTGGGGGCGGCCATCTTTGATCAAGGCCACAGACGCCAGCAGTGCCTCATGTGAGTCGTGGGGGCGGCCATCTTCTCCGCCATTTTGTTCGCCGCACTCGGCCGCCATGTTGTCTCCAGACCCGACCACCGCCTCACCTGCCGACGACAGCAGCTCACTCAGCCATACACTGGCCTCCGTCACGCTTGACCAAGCTCTCCCGCATCATCTGTCCAGGTCCACGATGGACATCGAGGTAAACGGCCACGCCACGACCTGCCTGTTCGACAGCGGGAGCACGGAGAGTTTTATTCACCCAGACACGGTGCGCTGCTACTCCCTCACTGTCCGGCCAACGCGCCATCGGATCTCGATGGCGTCGAAGTCCCATTCAACAGACGTCAGCGGATACTGTGTGGTGACCCTGTCGGTTAGGGGCACGGAATAAACTTCTCGTCCTGCCCCAGCTCTGCGCTGCCGTCCTACTAGGGCTGGATTTCCAATGCCACCTCCAAAGTGTCACTTTGGCATACGGTGGACCCCTCCCCCCACTCACAGTCTACAACCAGCAGTTTTTAAACCGCCCGCCGCATACCACCTGCGGCCTCTCCACTCTCAAAGTCCCACCCCCCTCCTTGTTCGCTAACCTCACCCGCGACTGTAAACCCGTCGCTACCAAGAGCAGGCGGTACAGCGCCGGGGACAGAGCTTTTATTAGCTCTGAGGTGCAGCGTCTCCTGAAGGAGGGCATCATCGAGGGGAGCACCAGCCCCTGGCGTGCCCAGGTCGTAGTCGTTAAGACCGGCAATAAAAACCGCCTGGTCATCGACTACAGCCAAACCATAAACCGGTACACCCAGCTGGACGCATACCCCCTCCCCCGCATATCTGACATGGTCAACCAGATTGCACAGTACCGGGTATTCTCCACCATCGACCTTAAGTCGGCCTATCACCAACTCCCTATCCGCCCTGAGGACCGCCAGTATACCGCCTTCGAGGCGAATGGCCGCCTCTACCACTTCCTTAGGGTTCCCTTCAGCGTCACCAACGGGGTTTCGGTCTTCCAAAGGGAGATGGACCGGATGGTTGACCAGAACGCGCTGCAGGCCACGTTCCCTTATCTAGATAACGTCACCATCTGCGGCCACGACCAGCAGGACCACGATGTTAATCTGGAGAAATTCCTCCGTACGGCCCAACGGCTGAACCTCACTTACAATAAGGAGAAATGTGTGTTTAACACCTCGCGCCTTGCCATCCTCGGCTGCGTAGTAGAGAACGGAGTCATCGGCCCCGACCCCGAAAGAATGCGCCCCCTCATGGAGCTTCCCCTTCCCCACTGTCAAAAGGCACTGAAGAGAACCCTGGGGCTCTTCGCTTACTATGCCCAATGGGTGCCCAATTATGCGGACAAAGCCAGACCCCTCATGAAGTCCACCTCCTTCCCCCTGACAGCAGAAGCATGTGCAGCCTTCTCCCTCATAAAAGGAGACATTGCGAAGGCCACAATGCACGCAGTGGATGAGTCCATCCCTTTCCAAGTGGAGAGCGATGCATCCGACTTCGCCCTAGCTGCAACCCTTAACCAGGCGGGGAGGCCTGTGGCCTTCTTCTCAAGGACCCTCCAGGGCCCTGAGATCCGACACTCTTCTGTCGAGAAGGAGGCCCAGGCGATTGTGGAAGCGGTACGACGCTGGAGGCATTACCTGGCAGGCAAACGATTTACCCTCCTCACCGACCAGCGTTCGGTTGCTTTTATGTTTAATAACAAGCTGAGGGGCAAAATCAAGAACGACAAGATCTTGAGGTGGAGAATTGAGCTCTCCACCTATGAGTACGATATCTTGTACCGGCCTGGTAAACTCAACGAGCCCCCAGATGCTCTATCACGAGGTACATGCGCCAACGCGCAAGGTGATAGACTGCGGACCCTCCACAACGACCTCTGCCACCCCGGGGTCACTAGACTTTACCACTTCATTAAGGCCCGCAACCTGCCCTACTCCATCGAGGAGGTCAGGACCATGACCAGGAACTGCCAAGTCTGTGCCGAATGCAAACAGCATTTCTATAGGCCGGACAGAGCAAGCCTGATCAAGGCCACCCGCCCCTTCGAGCGCTTGAGCATCGATTTTAAGGGGCCCCTCCCGTCCTCTGACCGTAATGTGTACTTCCTCAACATTATTGACGAGTACTCCCGTTTCCCCTTCGCCATCCCCTGCCCAGACATGACCAGTACCACGGTCATCAAATGCCTGAATGACCTCTTCGCCTTGTTCGGGTTCCCGAACTATATACATAGCAACCGGGGCTCATCCTTCATGAGCGAGGAACTTCGCCAGTTCCTGCTCGCGAGAGGTATTGCTGCGAGCAGGACCACCAGCTACAACCCCCGGGGGAACGGCCAGGTGGAAAGAGAGAACGCGACAGTTTGGAAGGCCGTCCTCTTAGCCCTAAAGTCTAAGGACCTCCCAACCTCTCGCTGGCAGGAAGTCCTCCCGGCAGCGCTCCATTCCATCTGGTCACTGCTTTGTACCGCCATTAACGCCACCCCTCATGAGTAAATGTTCGTTTTCCCCAGGAAGTCGACTACGGGAACCTCGCTACTAACATGGCTGACTTCTCCGGGGCCCGTCCTGCTGTGGAAGCACGTGAGGACCCATAAAACGGACCCCCTGGTCGAGAGGGTGAACCTCCTGCACGCCTACCCCCAGTATGCCTATGTGGAATACCCAGACGGGCGGGAGGACACAGTCTCCTTGCGAGACCTCGCACCCTCGGGCACCCCTGAGACACCACCGTTATCCCTCACCACTCCCCCAAATCCAGCTCCTGTAGGCGGCATGCCAGAACCCCAGGGGCCTTCGTCGACCACGCAGACACCAGCATTAACATCGGATACTGCACCACCGCCGCCGCTGCTGCGCCGGTCAGAAAGGCTTACGAGGCCTCCTGATAGACTGACATACATGAACTGGTAGTACACTTCACCCCGCCGGACTCAATTTTAAACAAGGGGTGAATGTGGTAAACCACTGTTATCGTTCACAACCGTTCACTATTGTTACACTGTTGTTATCACTGTTTACACGGTTATCACTACACAAGGTTACCTCTTGCCACGCACGCTGTTATACCTAGGCATACCTCAGCTGGCTCCGCCTGCTTGCCCAGGTATAAAGGTGACCGCTTGGCTAGTATTCTTCCTTGTTGGAACCGATCACCCACGAGGGTGGGCCCTGTTATTTAACCAATAAAAACCTATAGTTACTATCTTAACTCGTCGCTTTTCATGGAATGAATTAATAGGTATATCATGTTGTATCAGTACGGCTCTAGTCACTGCAGCTCTGAGCGTTCCTTGTTGGTTCCTCCTAAACTCCAAATCCCCTTTCTACACATTCTTCATCCTCACTGTGTTGAAATTAGGACGTACCACTCCTTCTCCCACTCCAGCTCAATCTTTCCCAGGATCTCCATGTGGTGGAACTCCTCACTCCCCCCCACCACCCCCCCCACCCCGCCTCCCCACAATCTCCCCGACCTCCAATCTACAGGCTTTTAAAAATCAAGCTTGTGGCCCCTGTTTGGCTGCTCCTTCACTTACCTCATCCTTGTTGTTGATATTCTGTGCCAGGGACCTTGATTCTTCACCAGCGCCGTAGAAGGAAGAGGAAGCTGCTCAGAGATTCACAGAGTGCTCCTGGCCCAGTAAGAACAAGGATCACAGGAGCTTGGGCTTCCAGCCTAACATAGAAATATTATTCTTTCAAAAATGCGCTTAATATTGACGACAAATATTGACTTTTCGGTGCACTGCCGTCTCTCTATTTACCCTTTCAGAATTGGAATGGGTCAGGTTTGTAGGGCAGTCGCAATTTGGAAAGGAGCGATGAGATGAGATAAGTGTTGGCTAAGTCAATACCTCTTTATATTCTTTTTTCTCATTATTTGTAAACTTGAAAATGAAGAGATGTGTGCCACCATCCCGGGCACGGTGGGAATACTAATGCTTGGATTTTGTCTTATTGGCCGAGGCAACTAATCCTCATAAGGACAGAGCAAACTTGTCAGGCACTTATTCTACAACAGCTTTGGATCAAGATTGTACACAAACTGATTATTATTTAAATATATAGAGACACTGCAATGGTCTGCAATAGAAGCACAAACATCGGAGGTACCTCATGGTGGGGTCAGGCACCTTACATAATGGGGGTTGGTCCATTGGGATTCTATACAGTGGGAGTTAATGGGAAGGGGTTTGGTCCATTGACGTGTAATGTGTCGGAGAGTATTAGAGAGGGATGTGTTGTACAGAGCGTCACAGCGAAAGCTTTATTCTTTGTTTTTATCTTTGGGGCAGTGGTTTCACTCCCACTGATGCGCAACACTTTGCTCTGAGGTGAGATTTTATTCTCTAACCCAGGGAGACAGCAACCTCTGTGTGTTACTGTTTGTTAACACCCTTGACATAATAAAGCAAACGCTGTTAAAGGAGCATTTTAAGGATCCATAGCTGATGATCTCTGAGTTCTGAGCACTGAGTAGTGTCACTGTCAGAAGTGAGGTAACATTTCCACAGGACTGACTGCTCACAACAACAAAATGAATTTACAAGTTCATTTCTCTGAATGTGTTTGATCATAAGAGCAGGAAAAGAAAAAGGCCATTGGCCTTAACAAAACCATCGCTTTTTTTGATAATTCAACTCTACCTTCTCACAATCCCCTTCCAACCGTCTCCCCACGTCCCTCAACCCCACCCACCCACCTTCTCCCCACTTCCCTCAACCCCACCCACCCACCCTCTCCCACATCCCTCAACCCCACCCACCCACCTTCTCCCCACATCCCTCAACCCCACCCACTCCCCACATCCCTCAACCCCACCCTCTCCCACATCCCTCAACCCCACCCACCCACCTTCTCCCCACATCCCTCAACCTCACCCACCCTCTCCCCACATCCCTCAACCCCACCCACCCACCTTCTCCCCACTTCCCTCAACCCCACCCACCCTCTCCCCACATCGCTCAACCCCACCCACCTTCTCCCCACATCCCTCAACCCCACCCACCCACCTTCTCCCCACATCCCTCAACCCCACCCACCCTCTCCCCACATCCCTCAACCCCACCCACCCACCTTCTCCCCACATCCCTCAACCCCACCCACCCACCTTCTCCCCACATCCCTCAACCCCACCCACCCACCTTCTCCCCACTTCCCTCAACCCCACCCACCCACCTTCTCCCCACATTGCTCAATCCCACCCACCCACCATCTCCCCACATCCCTCAACCCCACCCACCCACCCTCTCCCCACATCCCTCAACCCCACCCACCCACCTTCTCCCCACATCCCTCAACCCCACCCACCCACCTTCTCCCCACTTCCCTCAACCCCACCCACCCACCTTCTCCCCACTTCCCTCAACCCCACCCACCCACCTTCTCCCCACTTCCCTCAACCCCACCCACCCACCTTCTCCCCACATCCCTCAACCCCACCCACCCTCTCCCCACATCCCTCAACCCCACCCACCCACCTTCTCCCCACATCCCTCAACCCCACCCACCCACCTTCTCCCCACATCCCTCAACCCCATCCACCCACCTTCTCCCCACATCCCTCAACCCCACCCACCCACCTTCTCCCCACATCGCTCAACCCCACCCACCCACCCTCTCCCCACATCCCTCAACCCTACCCACCCACCTTCTCCCCACATCCCTCAACCCCACCCACCCACCTTCTCCCCACATCCCTCAACCCCACCCACCCACCTTCTCCCCACATCCCTCAACCCCACCCACCCACCTTCTCCCCACATCCCTCAACCCCACCCACCCACCTTCTCCCCACATCCCTCAACCCCACCCACCCACCTTCTCCCCACATCCCTCAACCCCACCCACCCACCTTCTCCCCACATCCCTCAACCCCACCCACCCACCTTCTCCCCACATCCCTCAACCCCACCCACCCACCTTCTCCCCACATCCCTCAACCCCACCCACCCACCTTATCCCCACATCCCTCAACCCCACCCCACCCACCTTCTCCCCACATCGCTCAACCCCACCCACCCACCCTCTCCCCACATCCCTCAACCCCACCCACCTTCTCCCCACATCCCTCAACCCCACCCCACCCACCCATCTCTCACCCGCTCCCTCTCACTTGCTGTGTGATGCCATCAGTTTACACAAGATTTTTGAAATATTCTTTTGATTGACTTGTGTGCAGACGTATGAAAAATATCTGTCCAGCTCCTGTGTGATGAAAGCGGAGGATAAACCAGGGGACTGGGAGGAGGGTTAAACCAGAACATAAATCCCCGGTGTACTCTGTATCCGGTGGCCTCTGTATCCGGTGGCCTCTGTAATTCTGGTAAATGCTGCTGTCCATGGAGCTCAGCTCAAGCCCAGCCCCAGCCAAGCACAACCTTCTCCTCACTGAATATACACTCCTTCCAGAGACCAGCGAACTCAGCACAGCCCAGGAACCGAACCATGGACCTTCCTGGTCTTTGTGGCTCTGTTCCACCCCCCCCCCCACCAGCGCCCAGCCCCCAGGACATTACCTCAGTATTCTGACAGAGAGCCTGGTGAGATGTGGCCAGCAGACATAACAACACATGCGTTTATATAGCGCCTTTAACATGGTAAAATGTCCCAAGGTGCTTCACAGGAGCGATTATCAAACAAAATTTGACACCGAGCCACATAAGGAGATATTAGGGCAGGTGACCAAAAGCTTGGTCAAAGACGTCAGTTTTAAGGAGCGTCTTAAAGGAGGAGAGAGGTAGCGAGGCGGAGAGGTTTAGGGAGTGAATTCCAGAGCTTAGGGCCTAGGCAACAGAAGGCACGGCCGCCAATGATGGAACGATTAAAATCAGGGAGGCGCAAGAGGCCAGAATTGGAGGAGCGCAGAGATCTCGGAGGTTGGTAGGGCTGGAGGAGGTTACAGAGACCTGGTTTAAGTAATCCCTTCCCCAGAGTCCTGGTGTGGGCAGACAGTGAGCAGGCAGAGCTATTCAATGATGGAGGCACCCCAGCCTGTTCCCGTCCTTACCCCAGTGTCCGTGCACGCGCACGCGTCTCCAACAAGGAATGCTGTATCATTTCTTCCTGGCTTCCCAATGCCCCTGACGTAGACCACAGTGAGTGCAGCTCTCCCTGAACTAGGATGCGAGCTCAATCTTATAATGAGAAACAGCAGAATTAGAAGAGTGAAACAGATAGAAAAAGGCGAGAAGGAAAATGAGCGTGTGATTTGTTAAGCAGTTGGTGCGTGCAATGGAGCAGGTTTACTGTGCCGTGCATATTACACATTCATGAGACATTTGATATGACGAGCAGGTGGGTGGGAGTTGTTAAGAGTTCAGTGTCATTAGCGAATGAGGAGGCTGTAGATGCGTGTGAGGGGGGGCAGACTGTTGCTCTATGTTCCTTGTCCTCTTCATTTCCCTGATCAATATCCTCTCACTGCCGTCCCAAAGGCTGCAGGTATCAAATTACTCACAGATTTTTCACAATTACTTATCGACTTTTCAGCTAGCTGTGTTCAGACTGTAATTGTGTCATGGCAGGCTTTGTCCTGCCTGCTGTCACAGGGCACCCGACAACTCTTTACATTTTCGGATTTCTTTTGATTTCCTCTCGTCTCCTCTTGCCAAGGTGTGTGAGGGCTGCCGGCCTCCTGGAACTGTATCCCAGCCTGAGGGCCGAGCAGTTGTTCTCTGATCCTGGTCCCCTCGTTCTTGCTGCCTGGAGCGGGCTCTGGTATCTCACATTCTTCCTGTGTGAGCTGAAACACCGAGCGCCAGCAAGCTGTTCAAGCCTAGGGGTGAATCACAGCCACATCCCGCCTTCCCCTGATATCCACCCACACACATTTTCCAGCATTGAGATATTGAGTGGCGAACAGCAGCAGCAGCAGTAGCCCAGCTGGACTCTTCCACTTCTCAGGCCCGGCGAGCTGAGGCCAATTACCTGCACCTGTCCTGGTTGCGCTCATCTAACGCAATGCAAAAATGAAACCTCTAGGACCCTCCTGATTTGTGTGGCCCAAGGTTGACTGTGGTGTCCTCCATTTGCAAACTGCCTGCCCACAACCAATGCCTAAAGAGAAAGGAAAGGCTTGTAGGTGAGGAGTGGGGACCTGGGAGCTGGAGCACACCTGGAGCCAAGCTCCAGCGAGGGTCAACATCTTCAACAAAGGAGGAGGGAACATTGGAGAAGGAAAGAAAAGAGAGTGACTATAAAGATTGAGGATCTGGTTAGAACTGGCACAAGATTATTGACTTCTTGGCCTTGTGTTTCCTGAACAAGAAGCCTCGGGCCTGAGCTCCACCTTGTGTTTTACAAACCTCTGTAAAGGTAGTGCTCCTACCGCGGAGCTTGCAGAGAATGGGGTCTCTTGCCATTAATTAAGAGGCAGCCTATTCATCGCAGTTCCTCTGGGAGATTGTCCAGCTATCTAGTTTGTGTTGAGCAGTCTTTTTTCAGTCAGAACTATTGACTTTGAGGCCAGGCAGTTAATGAATAAGAAACTAAAACTCTCGACTCAGCACCACGGGCTTCACTGATCTCCCAAATCCGGCCTTCACTGTTAGTGAAAGACGGATGGAATTCTAATAGTTTATTGATCCATGAGGAGGTTTGGGGGTCAATTATTGATCAGTTCTTCCACAACTTTAATTCTGGCTGGCAAATGCAAAGGTTATATTGAATGAGAGCCCTATTTGTAATTTGTACTATTTTTAGATTTTTGAGGAGCTATTTGGATGACAAAACGATTAGTCCAAGTTTATCTGGCAGTTTAATGAGAGCTACAAGACTTAATGGTGGTTATTAAAGAACATTGTTATCTGGTAATAATAATAGTTATGTTATCGCATCATTGAGAATGATTCTTAACAGGGTAATGTTAGTTGGAAATGGGATAGGGGTTGTAGGGGTATTACAGGCTGAGATAATCACATACTCCATGGCGCACACGGTTCCTTTACTGCAAATAGGGGATCGATACTATCTGTGAAGAGCAAGAGGCCACATTGGAAGATGGAGATGTGAGGATGGATGAATGGTCTGGAGTTTTGCTCGATTGGCAATTAGAGAGTTTTTACATGGAACTTTTCACCGGGAGATTCAATGGGTGGGTAGAGTCCGTGATAGGGGAGAGTGTACATGGGCTGTGGGAGGAGATTAAATGGGTAGGTAGAGTCTGTGATGGGGAGAGTGTACATGGGCTGTGGGAGGAGATTAAATGGGTAGGTAGAGTCTGTGATGGGGAGAGTGTACATGGGCTGTGGGAGGAGATTAAATGGGTAGGTAGAGTCTATGATAGGGGAGAGTGTACACGGGCTGTGGGAGAAGATTAAATGGGTGGGTAGAGTCTGTGATAGGGGAGAGTGTACATGGGCTGTGGGAGGAGATTAAATGGGTGGGCAGAGTCTGTGATAGGGGAGAGTGCACACGGGCTGTGGGAGGAGATTAAATGGGTGGGTAGAGTCTGTGATAGGGGAGAGTGTACATGCGCTGTGGGAGGAGATTAAATGGGTGGGCAGAGTCTGTGATAGGGGAGAGTGTACACGGGCTGTGGGAGGCGATTAAATGGGTGGGTAGAGTCCATGATAGGGGAGAGTGTACATGGGCTGTGGGAGGAGATTAAATGGGTGGGCAGAGTCTGTGATAGGGGAGAGTGTACACGGGCTGTGAGAGGAGATTAAATGGGTGGGTAGAGTCCATGATTGGGGAGAGTGTACACGGGCTGTGGGAGATTAAATGGGTGGGTAGAGTCCATGATAGGGGAGAGTGTACATGGGCTGTGAGAGGAGATTAAATGGGTGGGTAGAGTCCATGATAGGGGAGAGTGTACACAGGCTGTGGGAGATTAAATGGGTGGGTAGAGTCTGTGATAGGGGAGAGTGTACATGGGCTGTGGGAGGAGATTAAATGGGT
This sequence comes from Somniosus microcephalus, assembly GCF_052327205.1. Taxonomy (NCBI): domain Eukaryota; kingdom Metazoa; phylum Chordata; class Chondrichthyes; order Squaliformes; family Somniosidae; genus Somniosus; species Somniosus microcephalus. The sequence continues at coordinate 38,267,527 of NC_141018.1, forward strand.
GGGTAGAGTCCATGATAGGGGAGAGTGTACATGGGCTGTGAGAGGAGATTCAATGGGTGGGTAGAGTCCATGATAGGCGAGAGTGTACACGGGTTGTGGGAGGAGATTGAATGGGTGGGTAGAGTCTATGATAGGGGAGAGTGTACATGGGCTGTGAGAGGAGATTCAATGGGTGGGTAGAGTCCATGATAGTGGAGAGTGTACACGGGCTGTGAGAGGAGATTAAATGGGTGGGTAGAGTCCATGATAGGGGAGAGTGTACATGGGCTGTGGGAGATTAAATGGGTGGGTAGAGTCCATGATCGGCGAGAGTGTACACGGGCTGTGGGAGGAGATTGAATGGGTGGGTAGAGCCTATGATAGGGGAGAGTGTACATGGGCTGTGGGAGGAGATTAAATGGGTGGGTAGAGTCCATGATCGGGGAGAGTGTCCATGGGCTGTGGGAGGCGATTAAATGGGTGGGTAAAGTCTATGATAGGGGAGAGTGTCCATGGGCTGTGGGAGGAGATTAAATGGGTGGGTAAAGTCCGTGATAGGGGAGAGTGTACATGGGCTGTGGGAGGAGATTGAATGGGTGGGTAGAGTCCATGATCGGGGAGAGTGTCCATGGGCTGTGGGAGGAGATTAAATGGGTGGGTAAAGTCCGTGATAGGGGAGAGTGTACATGGGCTGTGGGAGGAGATTTAATGGATGGGTAGAGTCCATGATCGGGGAGAGTGTCCATGGGCTGTGGGAGGAGATTAAATGGGTGGGTAAAGTCCGTGATAGGGGAGAGTGTACATGGGCTGTGGGAGGAGATTGAATGGGTGGGTAGAGTCTATGATCGGGGAGAGTGTACATGGGCTGTGGGTGGAGATTAAATGGGTGGGTAGAGTCTATGATAGCGGAGAGTGTACATGGGCTGTGGGAGGAGATTAAATGGGTGGGTAGAGTCTATGATAGCGGAGAGTGTACATGGGCTGTGGGAGGAGATTAAATGGGTGGGTAGAGTCTGTGATAGGGGAGAGTGTACACGGGCTGTGGGAGGAGATTAAATGGGTGGGTCGAGTCTGTGATAGGGGAGAGTGTACATGGGCTGTGGGAGGAGATTAAATGGGTGGGTAGAGTCCATGATCGGGGAGGAGCAGGTTTTTGTTTCCGTGCAGTGTGCCCCTGGGTTTCTCACGCGGTTGGCCATTCCTTGCGTGTCTCCCTGGACACTGAGACACAGGGTATCTGACTGTGGCCTTACCTTGCGCTGGCAGTGACACAGTCGTGTACTTTCTAATCGGGATCATCGACAGCCCAGTTTACCACCCAAACAACAGTGAGACCGGCTGGGACCTGGAGCTCTCGCTCTGTGGAGCTCCCCAAGTTATTTAGCCCCTTAGAAACCATGGGCAATCTAAAGAAAGAAAGACTTGCATTTATATAGCGCCTTTCATGACCACCGGAAGTCCCAACGCATTTTACAGCCAATGAAGTGCTTTTTGAAGTGTAGTCACTATTGAAATGTAGGAAATGTGGCAGCCAATTTGCACACAGCAAGCTCCCACAAACAGCAATGTGATGATGACTAGATAATCTGCTTAGTGATGTTGATTGAAGGATAAATATTGGTCAGGGCACCAGGGATAACTCCCCTGCTCTTCTTCGAAATAGTGGACTGGGATCTTTTACATCCACATGAGAGAGCAGATGGGGCCTCAGTTTAAAGTCTCATCTGAAAGATGGCACCTCCGACAGTGCGGCACTCCCTCAGCACTGCACTGGGAGTGTCAGCCTAGATGTTTGTGCTCAAGTCTCTGGAGTGGGACTGGAACCCACAACCTTCTGCCTCAGAGGCGAGAGTGCCCCGGCTGGGACATTTGGAAGGTGCACAGATTGACGGGCTGGTTATTTTGCATTGCTCCATGTTTCTCGGTTTCTGTCCCTCAGCTGCGATATGTGGGCGAGATTGTAAATCTTGTAATGGTTTATCTTGCTGCAGATTAACTTCAGGTGAAGTGGTGTTATTTAATGAGTGCAGGAATTGTAGCATTGGCGCACAGTTCCTTACAACCAAATACTCCGCGGATATAAAATCCCCGGAACATTCTGGAGCTGACGTGTCAGAATTTCTGTGTGTGCTTTAAAAACTGCACCGAGCACAGGATGGCAATGGGGCTCCATCTGCGGGCAGTCAGTGAACGCTCGCAGAGGATTCAGTCATCGACAGAGGCCTGTGTGATTCACTAGCCCAGGCCCTGCATTGTTACTGAATTAGCATGCGGTGGGGGTAGGAGTCCTGGGCATAGACTGCTTCAGATCTGACACTCGGTCTCAGTGACAGTGAAATAGCTTTTGAAAGGAGTACAGCAAAGCCTTAACAACGCAAGGAGCGCTGTGCATCTTTGAGCAGGTTGTACTGCAGGGTTTAGCTAGATTGCTGCGGGCAAGGAGCTTAAAGCAGCCTCCTCCTCGACTCATAAGATAGACTGCGTGCAAGTAAGCGTGCATGCGTGTGTGCACATGTTTGTGTATGGGTATATGTGTGTGCACGTGAGTGTTTGTGCATATGTGTGTGCACGTATGAACATCTGTGTATGTATGTATGTGCAAATGCATTGTGTGTGTGTGTGTAAGCAAGGTTGCATTGGGCATGGTTATCTGTACACGTTAGTATTCATGTGGTGTGAGTGTATGTCTGAGTTGTCACATTGGACAGAATCTCGCTCATGAGCTGTACACCTCACACTAAGATTACAAGCGCAGTTAAACCGTGACTAGCTGCACACGTCACAAGGGACATTCATACACACTTCTGTCTCCCTTTCCCAGCCTCCATTCCCAGCCTATCTCTTCTCTCTCTCTCTCCCTCCCTCTGTCTGGAGCTGTCGCTATTTGGCAAATTGTAAGTGTGAGATTTTCAGTTCTAGTTTACCCGAGGCGTTGTCCTATACCAGGAACAGCAAACTAGTGCTAACCCGGCAAAACCGTTCCTGTGCCAAAGGGAATGACCTTCGCCTCTGTTACCTGTCTTCATTTCTTAATCTCCTTTTCCCTTTATATTGTTTCTCACTTTGCAGCCTGCCTCGCTGTGCGATTTTTTTTTTTTGAAAAGCTTTCTCTCGCACAAGAGAATCCGATGGAGTGGGGACTCTCCCAACATGCAGTGCAGCGGTGAAAGCCCTCGATTACAATTGGAGGGTCAGGAAAGAAAGAAAGACTTGCATTTCTATAGCGCCTTTCACAACCACCGGACTGTCCCAAAGCGCTTTACAGCCAATGAAGTGTAGTCACTGTTGAGATGTAGGAAACGCGGCAGCCAATTGCACACAGCAAGCACCCACAAACCGCAACGTGATAAGTGACCAGATAATCTGTTTTAGTGAAGTTGATGGCAGGGTGAATATTGGAAAGTTGCTGAGGATTGGCTGAGAGAGAGTTTGGGTTGCCAACTCTGGTTGGACATATTCCTGGAGGTTTTGTCACGTGACCTCCTGCCCCAATTGGAAATCAAACAGACTCTTCATTACCCGACTCGGTGAAGCTTGACGGTCTGTCAAGCAGCCTTTATTCCAATCTCGAATATTTTTATAACTAATAAATAAAAGTGTTCAAAGATAATGAAAAGAAGTCTTTTATTTAACCTCGCTGTGATGTTTCTCCCGGGTGTTGCTCGCAGCCCTACCCTGCAGACTCCAGGGCCAATCCTGGAGACAGTTGGCAACCCCATTGGGAGTGGGAATTCTATTGAATATTTGCATTTTGTTTTCCATTAATAAAAGTGTGAATTTTCAACATTTTCAGTACTCCAGTGTGGAGGGAGCGGAGCGCGAGGGTTTTTACACTGAGGGTGTGCTCCCAGCCTGCACGATGCGGGATGTCTGGGTGGACATACGTTGAGGTTGTCAAGCAGTGGCTTTACATTGCCGAGTGCTCGGGACAGCTCTCTGCAGGCACGAGAAGGTCACCGGCTGTGTGGTGGACTCTGGTTAACGGAATGCTTTGTGATGGAGTAATGTTTCAGCAGACACGGTGTTGAGCGCAACAGTCGTGGAACGAGTGTCAATGTTGGAAAACCAATTAGCACCATCAGGCTAGGTCAGGCTCCATCTATTGGCTCGTACTGTGGGTGTAATCCATGAGTGTGTGTGTTCTGGGGGCGGAGAAAGGGATTTAACATCTTTTGAGCCTCCCTCAATAGGGCAATGTTACTGCTGTCTGTTCTGATACTTTATACCAGGGGGATTCGGAGCCTCTCCAGTGACAGGTAGTTCATCATCTCGCTCCAAGTATCTAAACAAACACTGGGGGCATTCGCATCAGTCAGCATTGGGCTTGGCTGTGATGCCCCTGATTGCTGAATAGCCGACACTCCCCATCCAGACTCACACATCACAATGGCCACAAAAATACTGCGGATGCTGGAAATTTGAAATAAAAACCAGAAAATGCTGGAAATACTCAGCAGGGTAGACAGCATTTGTGGAGAGAGGAACAGAGTTAATGTTTCAGGTCAATGACCTTTCGTTAGAACTGGAAAAAGTTAGAGATGTAAATGGTTTTAAGCAAGTGTAAGGGCAGGAAAAGGGGGTGGGGGAGAAAAGGTGTGTATTTTGGGGGTTCGGGTTAATGTGTGTATTTTGGGGTTCGGGTTAATGTGTGTATTTTGGGGGTTGAGGTTAACGTGTATTTTGGGGGTTTAGGTTAATGTGTGTATTTTGGGGGTTCGGGTTAATGTGTGTATTTTGGGGGTTCTGGCTAACGTGTATTTTGGGGGTTCAGGATAACGTGTATTTTGGGGGTTCAGGTTAACGTGTATTTTGGGGGTTCAGGATAACGTGTATTTTGGGGGTTCAGGTTAACATGTGTATTTTGGGGGTTGAGGTTAACATGTGTATTTTGGGGGTTCGGGTTAATGTGTGTATTTTGGGGGTTCGGGTTAATGTGTGTATTTTGGGGGTTGAGGTTAACATGTGTATTTTGGGGGTTGAGGTTAACATGTGTATTTTGGGGGTTGAGGTTAACATGTGTATTTTGGGGGTTCAGGATAACGTGTATTTGGGGGTTTGGTAATTCAGCGTCCTTTCCCTAACTTGCTGTGTCTTTTCTGTGCTGTTTCTAGGGAAGAAGTAGGATGGTGGCTGGAGAGCCAAGCATGCACAGCCCTGGCCTGGCCTGCTGGCAGCCCATCCTGCTGCTGATCTTGGGGGCGGTTTTATCTGGACATGCCATGGGATGCCCCGCCCGCTGTGAGTGCTCCGCCCAGGAGAGATCTGTGGTGTGCCATCGGAAGCGTTTCATCACTGTTCCTGAAGGGATTCCGACTGAAACCAGGTTGTTGGACCTCAGCAAGAACCGCATAAAGACCATCAACCAGGATGAGTTTTCTGCTTATCCACTGCTAGAGGAGCTGGAATTGAATGAAAATATAATTTCTACTGTTGAGCCAGGGGCTTTCAGCAACCTGTTTAACCTGAGGTCACTGGGGCTGAGGAGCAATAGGCTTAAGCTCATACCTCTTGGCGTATTCACTGGACTCAACAACCTAACCCAGCTGGACATCAGTGAGAACAAGATTGTCATCTTGCTGGACTACATGTTTCAGGACTTGTACAACCTCAAGTCCCTGGAGGTGGGTGACAATGACCTTGTCTACATCTCCCACCGAGCTTTCAGTGGGCTCCACAGTCTGGAGCAACTGACCTTGGAGAAATGCAACCTGACCACCATACCCACCGAAGCCCTATCCCACTTGCATGGTCTAATAGTGTTGAGACTGCGGTTCCTGAACATCAATGTGATACAGAACTATTCCTTCAAACGGTTGTATCGTCTCAAAGTCTTGGAGATTTCTCATTGGCCATTTCTGGACACTATGGCTCCCAACTGCCTCTATGGTTTGAACCTCACCTCACTCACCATTAGCAATTGCAATATGACATCCGTTCCGTATGTGGCAATCAGGCATCTGGTCTACCTGAAGTATCTCAATTTGTCCTTTAACCCCATTATAACCGTGCAGGGGCACATGATGCAGGAGCTGCTCCGGCTGCAGGAGATCCACTTGGCCGGTGGACAACTCAACACACTTGAGCCATACGCTTTCCGAGGGCTTAACCACCTGAGAGTCCTCAATGTGTCCAGCAACTACTTGACCACTTTGGAGGAGACTGTCTTCCATTCAGTTGGCAATCTGGAGACCCTTATAATGGACAACAACCCCCTGGCTTGTGACTGCCGACTCCTCTGGATCTTCAGGCGTCGCTGGCGCCTGAACTTCAACAGGCAGCAGCCAGTTTGTGCCACCCCCGAGATAGTCCAGGGCAAGGAGTTCAAGGATTTCCCCGATGTCTTGCTGCCCAACTACTTCACGTGCCGGAGGGCTAGGATCCGTGACAAGAAGCCCCAGAAGGTCTACGTAGATGAAGGCCACACTGTCCATTTTGTCTGCAGGGCTGATGGAGACCCGCCTCCAGTCATCATGTGGGTGTCTCCGAGGAAGCGTCATATCTCCAGCAAGACCAACGGAAGGCTCACGGTGTTCCCGGATGGCACACTTGAGGTGCGTTATGCTCAGTTACAGGATAACGGCAGTTACCAGTGCATTGCGATGAATGCTGGGGGCAATGATACCTCCAGCGCCAGCCTGCATGTCAGAGGTTACTCACCAGACTGGGGGCACCAGCCAAACAAGACCTTTGCATTTATTACCAATCAGCCCAATGACAGCAACGCCAACAGCACACGTACCTCTGTGCCTTTTCCATTTGATATCAAAACGCTAATCATAGCAACCACCATGGGATTTATTTCGTTCCTTGGAGTAGTTCTCTTTTGCCTGGTACTGCTGTTCCTCTGGAGCAGAGGCAAGGGGAACACAAAACACAACATCGAAATCGAGTACGTGCCTAGAAAGTCGGATGCGGGTATAGGAACTGCAGACGCCCCTCGCAAATTCAACATGAAAATGATATAAGACTCCCGACCGTGAGAGCTTATTGGGAAAAATCTCTGCCATGTTTTAAAAAAAACAATTTGACAGACTAACGTAAGCAATGTACTCTTTTTAAAAAAAAATGTCTGTAATGGGTTTGATGATCAGTGATTTTTGAGACTCCCCCCAAACCTGTTTGAAGACTACGTCATTTAGTTAGTTGGAATGCAAAGAGAGGGATTGGATCGAGACATCATTTATGCCATTTTTTTCTATGTGAAGGTGATAACTATTGTCCCGCTCGGAGAAGGCTAGTGAGCACTTCATTCAGTCTTTTCCCAATCAATGTATCTTCAGAGTTCTTCACTAGGGGAGTCCTAGATTCTCCAAGACTCTCTCATACCAACAATACAATTGTCTTCTTAGTTAGTCTAATTATAACGCTCTCACTCATAACACTAGCTTGGTTCTAAGACACCTGGGTGTCTGCTCCCTGTTAGGTGCTATAGTCTGTGCCAGGCACTGCCCAACACTTGGCAATACCCACAGGACTCCGTCACCAAGCAGCGCTTTATTAGAAGAGTGAGCTGTACCTCTCAGTGATCCAAACCACCCAGCGATATTCCTGCTTTCAGGGGAAAAGCATTCTTAACTTGTGTAACGTGTTTTATTGTCACAACCAATGGCCTCAAATAATAAAGTTATCAGGAACCAACATGCAAATGAGCAAGACAACCAGATAGGCACAACCAGAGGATATGAGGAGTAGAAACTGATTGAGATAACGAGTCACGTTAGGTAGATTCCCAAATGTTTGTGTTTTTTTCAGTTATCGTGACCATTTGCCATGAAATAAACGGGATGGCGTTAAAAGCCATTGAATAGAATGCTGATGACCTAATGGGAGATATTGGAACACTTTCACCACGAACGACGGTGGAAGTATCTTTGATCCCAGTGGGATCATTGCTGTAAGAAACTTCACCATGGTGAGGTGCCAAGGTGTACCAGCCCTGGGAGGGGGCGGGGGGGGGGGGCGGTAGTGAAGCAGTTAGGTGTGTGTCAGTCTGCACAGTGATCCTCAATCTGTGCTGAGGGCATTGAATTCTCCGAGAGCAGCAGTTGAGGTGCTACAATCAGTCTCAGTATCCCTAGCTCTTAGAGTGGAACATTAGCTCAATTAATCTCCTCCCACAGCCCGTGTACACTCTCCCCTATCACGGACTCTACCCACCCATTTAATCTCCTCCCACAGCCCGTGTACACTCTCCCCTATCATGGACTCTACCCACCCATTTAATCTCCTCCCACAGCCCGTGTACACTCTCCCCTATCACAGACTCTACCCACCCATTTAATCTCCTCCCACAGCCCGTGTACACTCTCCCCTATCATAGACTCTACCCACCCATTTAATCTCCTCCCACAGTCCATGTACACTCTCCCCTATCACAGACTCTACCCACCCATTTAATCTCCTCCCACAGCCCGTGTACACTCTCCCCTATCACAGACTCTACCCACCCATTTAATCTCCTCCCACAGCCCCTGTACACTCTCCCCTATCAGACTCCACCTACCCATTTAATCTCCTCCCACAGCCCGTGCACACTCTCCCCTATCATAGACTCTCCCCACCCATTTAATCTCCTCCCACAGCCCGTGTACACTCTCCCCTATCACAGACTCTACCCACCCATTTAATCTCCTCCCACAGCCCGTGTACACTCTCCCCTATCATGGACTCTACCCACCCACTTAATCTCCTCCCACAGCCCATGTACATTCTCCCCTATCACAGACTCTACCCACCCATGTAATCTCCTCCCACAGTCCTTGTGCACTCTCCCCTATCACAGACTCTATCCACCCATTTAAACTCTTCCCACAGCCGTGTACACTCTCCCCTATCACGGACTCGATCCACCCATTTAATCTCCTCCCACAGCCCGTGTACACTCTCCCCGATCACGGACTCTACCCACCCATTTAATCTCCTCCCACAGCCCGTGTACACTCTCCCCTATCATGGACTCTACCCACCCATTTAATCTCCTCCCACAGCCCGTGTACACTCTCCCCTATCATGGACTCCACCCACCCATTTAATCTCTTCCAACAGCCCATGTGCACTCTCCCCTATCACAGACTCTATCCACCCATTTAAACTCTTCCCACAGCCGTGTACACTCTCCCCTATCACGGACTCGATCCACCCATTTAATCTCCTCCCACAGCCCGTGTACACTCTCCCCGATCACGGACTCTACCCACCCATTTAATCTCCTCCCACAGCCCGTGTACACTCTCCCCTATCATGGACTCTACCCACCCATTTAATCTCCTCCCACAGCCCGTGTACACTCTCCCCTATCATGGACTCCACCCACCCATTTAATCTCTTCCAACAGCCCATGTGCACTCTCCCCTATCACAGACTCTACCCACCCATTTAATCTCCTCCCACAGCCCGTGTACACTCTCCCCTATCATGGACTCTACCTACCCATTTAATCTCCTCCCACAGCCCATGTACACTCTCCCCTATCACAGACTCTACCCACCCATTTAATCTCCTCCCACAGCCCGTGTACACTCTCCCCTATCACAGACTCTACCCACCCATTTAATCTCCTCCCACAGCCCGTGTACACTCTCCCCTATCATGGACTCTACCCACCCACTTAATCTCCTCCCACAGCCCGTGTACACTGTCCCCTATCACAGACTCTACCCACCCATTTAATCTCCTCCCACAGCCCGTGTACGCTCTCCCCTATCATGGACTCTACCCACCCATTTAATCTCCTCCCACAGCCCGTGTACACTCTCCCCTATCACAGACTCTACCCACCCATTTAATCTCCTCCCACAGCCCATGTACATTCTCCCCTATCATGGACTCTACCCACCCATTTAATCTCCTCCCACAGTCCTTGTACACTCTCCTCTATCACAGACTCTATCCACCCATTTAAACTCTTCCCACAGCCCGTGTACACTCTCCCCTATCACGGACTCGATCCACCCATTTAATCTCCTCCCACAGCCCGTGTACACTCTCCCCGATCACGGACTCTACCCACCCATTTAATCTCCTCCCACAGCCCGTGTACACTCTCCCCTATCATGGACTCTACCCACCCATTTAATCTCCTCCCACAGCCCGTGTACACTCTCCCCTATCACGGACTCTACCCACCCATTTAATCTCCTCCCACAGCCCGTGTACACTCTCCCCTATCACAGACTCTACCCACCCATTTAATCTCCTCCCACAGCCCCTGTACACTCTCCCCTATCACAGACTCCACCCACCCATTTAATCTCCTCCCACAGCCCATGTACACTCTCCCCTATCATGGACTCCATCCACCCATTTAATCTCCTCCCACAGCCCGTGTACACTCTCCCCTATCACAGACTCTATCCACCCATTTAATCTCCTCCCACAGCCCCTGTACACTCTCCCCTATCACAGACTCTACCCACCCATTTAATCTCCTCCCACAGCCCATGTACACGCTCCCTTATCACAGACTCCACCCACCCATTTAATCTCCTCCCACAGCCCATGTACACTCTCCCCTATCACAGACTCTACCCACCCATTTAATCTCCTCCCACAGCCCATGTACACTCTCCCTTATCACAGACTCCACCCACCCATTTAATCTCCTCCCACAGCCCATGTGCACACTCAGTAATTACACCCTGATGGGAAACACATGATATTCATTGAGGAGCAGAGTATAGAATCGAAACAATATGAGTCAGTACCTGTCAGTCCTGGAACAGGAGGTTAGTTCCCGTCGGTGATGGGACAGGAGGAACATTGCCATAACTAATATACACACAGCTCTACTATGGACTCTACAAGTTCTTATAAAGACTTCCTGATCCCTAAAGGTCATTGATCTAAACTCCAGGATATTCATCCATCCTCGCTTCGTGACTAGTCACCCCTGATGCACGGTCAATAGATATCTTGAACCATCTTACATGACTCATGGCCACAGACTGAGGTATTTCACCATTCTAACCTCGAGGTTCTTGACGAGATATCTTGTCCATCACCAGTGCTACCTGGACCCAACGGAAAAGCACAGAACTTAACATTAGAACCAATTGGAACTCTTATATTTTCTGAACTAGATTTAGCAAAACAGTGCATGTGCCCTGGTCTGTGATTGGACGCCAATCACCATCCCCCAAGAGCTCCTCCCCCTGACCAACACAGCTCCAACGCCACAGCCTGGTGCTCGCGTATACACAGACCTGTCGGATTCTTCTGGTCTCTTGCGACCCTAAGGAAAGGGCAAGGTGAAATGTTCACTACCTTCTCTCGAGTTGTAAATATTTAATTGCAGCATTTTTATCAGAACATTCTGTGCACAAAACTCGGGGGGGCAAAAATAAGGGAAAAAAAGAGAGCCCCTGGAGTATTTGATGAGGAAGTGACTCTGTCGCTGTGTAAGAGAAGTATAAATATATATATATATATATGGGATTTTCTTTCCTTCACTGAACTTCCATGATGTTTTTTATATATTAAACAAAAAAAAGCGGAGCATTTTCTGGCGTTTTCTGTAACTTTTACCCATGATCCGGAAATGTCAGCAACACAGAAACATCTCCACAGATAAAAAACCATTTTTCTACAATGTCTGGGACAGAGCGTGATTGTCAAAGCACTTTTCACTAAACCTCTTTCAGTTGTTTTGTGCAATAAAATGAGATAATAATCCCGGTTATATAATAAAGGTGATCTGCAGGTTTTATATTCAACAGCATCATCTCCTGGTCCCTCGTCTTCTATTGAACAGTTCAAGCCAGCCTTCTGACTCCAGCGTGGAGTGGAATCCAGCCGATTGGTGTATGTCGGTATGTGCGTGTGTGTGCGTCCGTGTGGAGAAGCATCCGGGAAGGCGCTGAACACCTCGAGTCTCTTCGCCGGGAGCAAGCGGAAGCCAAGCGCAAACAGCGCAAGGAGCGCACGTCAACCCAAGCACACCACCCACCCGCCCCTTCAACCACCGTCTGCCCCACCTGTGACAGAGACTGTAGGTCCCGCATTGGACTCATCAGTCACCTGCAAACTCATTTTTAATGTGGAAGCAAGAGATCCTCGGTTCCGAGCGACTGTCTAAGAGAAGAGAGTGTCTGTGTGTGTGTGCATCTGTGCGTCGGTCTGCGTTGTGCGTGTATGTGCGTATGCATCTGTGTGTGTGTGTCAGTGTGCGCATGTGTATGCGTGTATATCTGTGTGCGCCTGCGTCTGCGTGTCTGCGTATGTCTGTGCGTGTGTCTGTGTGCTTTTGTGTCTCTGTGTATGTGCTTTTGTGTCTGTGTGTATGTGCTTGTATGTGTCTGCGTGTGTGTGCATGTGTCAGCGTGTGTGTGTCGATGTCTGCCTTCAATGGACGGGATTGATTGGAGTAATTATTAAAGAAAGGGCCCATTCTTTGAAAGCCTGTGACCTCGCCCGGTTCTGTCTCGGGAGAGCGAGCTTTTCTGAGGCAGGGCCGATATTAAACATGCAACAACCCAACATGTGTCATTTCCAATTTTCTTGCTAAAAATCAAAAATATTGGTCATGTCTTTTCCAATCTTACTTTTGATTTGATGAAGCGTCGATCACTGCTCTAGATCATTATGCTTGTGCGTACTTCAACATACTGTTCTAGCTAACCTGTAGTGTGACATATTGATCTAGAACAAGGTGATACCGTGCAGCGTGATATACTGTTCTTCACAGTGCAGTGTAAGCTACCATTCTGGATCAGGGTGATGGAATGGAATGTAACGCACTTTTCTAGATCACTGTGGTATTATGCAGTATATCAGTTAAGTCCTGTTCAAGATCATTGTGCTATCATGTTGTTTAACATACTGTTCTAGCTCGGTACAGCACTCTGCTATGTAACACATCATTCTAGATTAATGTGGTACAATACAATACTGATTTTAATCACTCCACCATTGGCGGCCGTGCCTTCAGCTGCCTGGGCCCTAAGCTCTGGAATTCCCTCCCTAAACCTCTCCGCCTCTCTCTCTCTCCTTTAAGACGCTCCTTAAAACCTGCCTCTTTAACCAAGTCTGCCCTAACTTCTCCTTATGTGGCTCAGTGTCAAATTTTTGCCTAAAAACACTCCTGTGAAGTGCCCTGGGATGTTAAAGGTGCTATATAGATACAAATTGTTGTTGTTGTAACACAGATTACGCCCAAGGACCTGCTGGGGTCATCCACCCAAATATGGGCAGAGGAAGAGTGACAACATACGTCCGAGGTTTTGCCACCATTGCCTGGGCAGCGCTGGACTCAATGACCATCGCTGAGGAGGGAGAACATCTCCCACAATATGGAGACCCAAGGCAGGACAGCCAGTCGATTCAGGCACAACAGAGTGGGATTCGGTAGACCCAGGGATTCTATCTTTGCTTCCAGGCGGTCTGTCTAGTCACAGGTCACTCTGCCGTTGATGTCCTTGGAGTAGCCATCATGTTCTCAGGCGGATTGCAGAGGAGCAAAGCCACCCTCTGCTGACCTGCACATGCTGTAAGTGAGCTCCACCCACCCCAGTGCCCACCTATCGGGCCCGAGTACCAAGGCTCTACCTACATCGCTGGACCCATGAGATCGTCGTCCCTCGGTTGCTTTTCTTAATTTATTCATTCTCAGGATGTGGGCGTCGCCGGCATTTATTGCCCGTCCCCTAATTGCCCTCGAGAAGGTGGTGGTGAGCTGCCTTCTTGAACCGCTGCAGTCCGTGTGGGGAGGGTACTCCCACAGCGCTGTTAGGGAGTGAGTTCCAGGATTTTGACCCAGCGACGATGAAGGAACGGCCGATATATTCCCAAGTCAGGATGGTGTGTGACTTGGAGGGGAGGTGGAGGTGGTGGTGTTCCCAGGCGCCTGCTGCCATTTCCCTTGTTTAGCCAAAAAGCTACGGAATCTGACCCTCCGGCCAGCAATGTCCCAACCCACGTGTCGCCAACAGCACACTTCCTTCCTGCTGACTTAGATCCCATGTGTCGGTTGACTCACTCTAACTCCGCGGAGTGGCTGTCTCGGAGCTGGGGCTTGGGGTGGACAGGGTGAGTGATCTGAAGTGCTGGCAGGCCTGTTCTTCCTTAGCAACATCTGGAAGAGGAAAGCTCACCTTACTTCAGTTATGTGGAGAGACTGGAGAAGATGGGATTAGTCTTCTTAAAACAGAGAAGGTTAAGGGGAGATTTAAATCGAGGTGTTCAAAATTATCAGGGGTATTAATAGAGTAAATAAGGAGAAACTGTTTCTGCTGGAAGGAGGGTCAGTAACCACAAGACACAGATTCACTCCCCGTACCTTTTAATATCCCACCCAGTCTAATCCCACTCTCCCCCTCACTCCCCATATCCTAATACCCCACCCAGTCTAATCCCACTCTCCCCCTCGCTCCCCATATCCTAATACCCCACCCAGTCTAATCCCACTCTCCCCTCACTCCCCACACCCTTTAATACCCCACCCAGTCTAATCCCACTCTCCCCCTCACCCTTTAATATCCCACCCAGTCTAATCCCACTCTCCCCCTCACCCTTTAATATCCCACCCAGTCTAATCCCACTCTCCCCCTCACTCCCCACACACTTTAATACCCCACCCAGTCTAATCCCACTCTCCCCCTCACTCCCCGTACCTTTTAATATCCCACCCAGTCTAATCCCACTCTCCCACTCACTCCCCGTACCTTTTAATATCCCACCCAGTCTAATCCCACTCTCCCCTCACTCCCCACACCCATTAATATCCCACCCAGTCTAATCCCACTCTCCCCTCACTCCCCACACCCATTAATATCCCACCCAGTCTAATCCCACTCTCCCCCTCACTCCCTGTATGGTTCGGTCAGATGAAGGGGGGAACCTTTACAATTAGTGTTATTACTCTCGAGGTTTGCGGACTGATTCAATGGAACTGAAGCAGCTTTGGTTTCCAAGGAGCAAAGTGGAACTAAATGGCAGAATGGTGAAACATCATGAGTGTTCGGATGTGTTTCAAAGTGCTTTTTGTGTTATTATCTTGTTGATCATCTTACTAATGTGACCAGTAACACTGAACTAATTCACCAGGTGCCCTATTGCTCATTCCATTTATTTATATTTATACAACTGCAGAGGGTCCTTGGACAGGTGCCAAAATGAGCACGAGCACAGTAAAACCGTCAGTACAGTAACTGGTTATTGTTGGTTAGGGAACTTTATTGTCAGTTAGTTTTTCTGCTCAGCCAATGGAGGGATATTAGTGATGGAGTGAAACACTGTCCCATCAAACACTCCCAGGGCAGGTACAGCACAGGTTAGATACAGAGTAAAGCTCCCTCTACACTGTCCCATCAAACACTCCCAGGGCAGGTACAGCACGGGTTAGATACAGAGTAAAGCTCCCTCTACACTGTCCCATCAAACACTCCCAGGGCAGGTACAGCACGGGTTAGATACAGAGTAAAGCTCCCTCTACACTGTCCCATCATACACTCCCAGGGCAGGTACAGCACGGGTTAGATACAGAGTAAAGCTCCCTCTACACTGTCCCATCAAACACTCCCAGGGCAGGTACAGCACAGGTTAGATACAGGGTAAAGCTCCCTCTACACTGTCCCATCAAACACTCCCAGGGCAGGTACAGCACAGGTTAGATACAGAGTAAAGCTCCCTCTACACTGTCCCATCAAACACTCCCAGGGCAGGTACAGCACAGGTTAGATACAGAGTAAAGCTCCCTCTACACTGTCCCATCAAACACTCCCAGGGCAGGTACAGCACGGGTTAGATACAGAGTAAAGCTCCCTCTACACTGTCCCATCAAACACTCCCGGGGCAGGTACAGCACGGGTTAGATACAGATTAAAGCTCCCTCTAAACTGTCCCATCAAACACTCCCAGGGCAGGTACAGCACGGGTTAGATACAGAGTAAAGCTCCCTCTACACTGTCCCCATCAAACACTCCCAGGGCAGGTACAGCACAGGTTAGATACAGAGTAAAGCTCCCTCTACACTGTCCGATCAAACACTCCCAGGGCAGGTACAGCACGGGTTAGATACAGAGTAAAGCTCCCTCTACACTGTCCCATCAAACACTCCCAGGACAGGTACAGCACGGGTTAGATACAGAGTAAAGCTCCCTCTACACTGTCCGATCAAACACTCCCAGGGCAGGAACAGCACGGGTTAGATACAGAGTAAAGCTCCCTCTACACTGTCCGATCAAACACTCCCAGGGCAGGTACAGCACGGGTTAGACACAGAGTGACTTTTTTTCAATTTCCTGGACCAGACTTGAGTGAGATTACCAATTAGTACCAATATAAGTATAATATTGTCCCTCACCCACAGGATACTGAATGCAGACTGCTAAATTCCTTTCGCGCAGGACCCTTACATCCAGCAGAGGGTGAAAAGTCTTTTCTACCAGCATTCTGCAATGGGCTTGACCCAGGTTTCAGAGAAAAACAGCCACAGTCAATCCCATTGCAGTAACCAGTGTCCCTTTCTCTGGGAATTATTAGCCCACCAGGTCTGGCACACTCCCTCATATCAGTCCTTTATCTTGGCCAAGATGTGTTTATGTACTACACCCTTCACTCACTCCCTTTAAAGTGCTGACATCCCTGTAAATATCTCCGACAATAAAACTGAAGCCGTAAAGTTTTAGAAGGAAACAAATGGTTTATTGATTTTATTTTTTCCCTAGTGGAGGCGGCCTGTGACTTATTGACTGTCAGTGAATTCCTGCTCACATTGCTGATCCGTATGGAGGAGGCAGCTCCGTAAGGTGAGGAGGGTGGAAATTCTACTGAAGCCCCACAATTCCAGGCTCCTTTGGCCATATAAAAGCACGGGTTAGATACAGAGTAAAGCTCCCTCTACACTGTCCCATCAAACACTCCCAGGGCAGGTACAGCACGGGTTAGTTACAGAAACAGGCCATTCGGCCCAACTGGTCTATTCTGGTGTTTATGCTCCACATGAGCCTCCTCCCACCTTACTTAATCTCACCCTATCAGCATATCCTTCTATTCCTTTCTCCCCCATGTGTTTATCTAGTTTCCCTTTAACGTATCTACGTTATTCACCTCAACCACTCCCTGTGGTAGCGAGTTCCCCATTCTCACTGCTCTCTGGGGAAAAGAAGTTTCTTCTGAATTCCCTGTTGGATTTATTAGTGACTATCTTATATTGTTGGCCCCTCGTTCTGGACTCTCACTGGGGTACCGACTTTCTTCTCGGTTCTAAGTCTAATAGTTTACATTTCAAAGGGTTTTCTTTGCTTCATCCTGAATCAAGATAATTCCCTTTGAAATTAACTGTGGTTAGCAGATTGCAATCTCATACCCTGTAAAGGGGAACACACTTGTGTGTGTGGAGGTTTGTTAATGGATTGATGTAAAGGTGAGAATGTCTGCTTTACGCTGACCTACATCGGCTCCCGGTCCGGCAATACCTCAACTTTAAAATTCTCATCCTTATTTTCAAATCCTTCCATGGCCACGCCCCTCCCTATCTCTGTAATCTCTTCCTACAACTCTCTGAGATCTCTGCGCTCCTCCAATTCTGGCCTCTTGAGTATCTCAGATTTCCATCACTCCACCATTGGTGGCCGTGCCTTCAGTTGCCTGGGCCCCGAGCTCTGGAATTCCCTCCCTAAACCTCTCCGCCTCTGCACCTCTCTCTCCTCCTTTAAGACACTCCTTAAAACTGACCTCTTTGACCAAGCTTTTGGTCACCTACCCGAATATCTCCTTATGTGGCTCGGTGTCAAATTTTGATTGATAATCGCTCCTGTGAAGCACCTTGGGAGGTTTTACGTTAAGGGCGCTGTATAAATACAAGTTGTTGTTGTTGTTGCAGTTCAGGTGTTTGTTGAGTAGAGAGTGTGTGGGGCCTGCTCTGCCACCTCACCTCCAGTCTGACAGACAAACCCGCTACAAGAATCACCAACTGTGTGAGAGTGATGGTATCTCGGTGCAGGACTCAGGGATTCCGTGCTTTTGTTTTCCTTATACTTAGTTTGGAATGTACAGCGCAGAAACAGGCCATTCGGCCTAACCCTAACCGCCGGTGTTTCTGCTCCACACCAGCCTCCTCCCACCCCTCCTCATCCCACCCTATCAGCAGATCCTTCTATTCCTTTCTCCCTCATGTGTTTATCCAGCTTCCCCTTAAATGCATCGCTGCTATTCGCCTCAACCACTCCCTGTGGGAGCGAGTTCCACATTCTCACCACTCTCTAGATAAAGAAGTTTCTCCTGAATTCCCTATTGGATTTATTAGTGACTGTCTTATATTGATGGCCCCTAGTTCTGGTCTCTCCCACAAGTGGAAACATCTTCTCTATGTCTACCCTATCGAACCCCTTCATCATTTTAAAGGCCTCGATCAGGTCACCCCTCAGTCTTCTCTTTGCTAGAGGAAAGAGCCCCTGCCTGTTCAGCCTTTCCTGATAGTTATAACTTCTCAGTTCCAGTATCAGCCTTGTAAATCTTTTTTTGCACCTTCTCCAGTGCCTCTATATCCTTTTTATAACATGGAGATCACAACTGTGCCCAGTGCTCCAAGTGCGGTCTAACCAAGGCTCAATACGAGTTTAACACAACTTCTCTGCTTTTCAATTCGATCCCTCTAGAAATGAACCCAGTGCTTGGTTTGCTTTTTGTTTGTGGCCTTATTAACCTGGGCCGTTACTTTGTGATTTTGAATCTGTACCCCCGGATCCCTCTGTTCCTCTGCCCCATTTAGACAGAGGAGTACTCTTAGTATTATTTTCCAAGGAGTACGTGGCCCCCTTATTCCCGCTACCAAAATGCACCACCTCACGCTGATCTATATTGAAATGGATTTGCCAATTACACATTGAGTTACAGTTAACAGAAATGGTGGAACTTTCTGTACGTGGAACTTGCCCCTGCCGCAAGCAAATGACTCCTTGTTCGTTTGTCAATCCGGCAGCTTTTGTGGTTATTTACTCTGGTCCCAGCTCATAAATCACCAGATTTAACAAATTCAATCTCCCAAATTTCCATGGAGTGGGAGGGTGGGGGATTTAAACTCATGATCGCAGGCCAGCCCGGCCCCACAAATGACGGTCGACTGCAGAGTTAGCAACAGGCTATAAAAAGTTAACAGTGAATGGTAATTATCAGCTTGTGATGGAGTGAGGATCCAGCTCTGTGCGCTGCTACTGTCTCCGACGTGGCTAGTCTGTATTCTGACTATTTTGAGACTAAATTGCCATGTGAAATCTTATTCCAAATTACACTGGGGCTGTGTGTGGATTCATTGTTCAGTGTTGGGAGATGTCGGGCTGATGTGCTTGGAGAGAGTCAGGTGCGAGATTCCACGCAATGTCTGCATACCTTTCACTGCGAACCCAGTCATGGTACAGGAAACTCTCGTTTAAACGGCACCTAAATATCCGGAATTCTCTATTAACCGGCAAAACTCATACTCCGAAAACAACACCTCAATAACCGGCAATGTTGCCGAGTCCGAGTCTCCCGCGGTGGCCGAGTTAGTCAGTGGGGGTAGTTTGCCAAACTGCCACTACTCGGCTTCTTGGCGCTGTCGGAAGTCCGAACACCCCAACAACAGGAGTCTGACTCTCCCGCGCTGCCGGAAGTCTCTTCCGATCCAAGTTATGGATTACCCTCAACTGGCAGTACTGTACTTAATCAAGCATCTCCCACCATCCATTTAACACAACATTCTGTAGGTGAGTACCCAATTACTGTATACTGCACATTTCTTGATTTTTTTATTTTTGTTTGTTAAAAATAGCCTTGGTAGATAACCCTCTCTGTCATCCAGAATTTTTAATCAGCCGGCACCATCCTGGTCCCATCGGTGGCGGATACGAAAGAGTTTCCTGTATTGTGATTTATAGAGTGAGGGGTCTGGGCTATTGTTCCTTCAAGCCTGATTAATGGCTAACCCTCTCTGCAAAAGGACTGAAAGTCAGAAAATACAAAGATCTTTGATCACGCTGTCATTCTGTCTCAGCACCAGATAGCCACTGTGAAGAACTCTCTCTCTCCCTCTCTCTCTCTCTCGTGTTTTGGATTCACATATTTCCCATGGGACTCCTCCAGCCCGTGTCCATTTTACCAAGAACAGGAGGACAGGAGGAGTGTCATCTACTTCATCCTCAGACATGGACCCACTTCAAGAAGCGAAGAAGAGAAGTGAAAAATAAATGGAAGGTTTGAGGTCTGTCCCTAGATCAGCTCCTTCATATTCTGGTGTAGCTCGCCAGAGTATCTGGAAATGTGAAGAAACTCGATGAGTCTGAGATTAGAGTGGAGAGCAACAGCTGAAGAACTTCCACTGGCACTGCATGGGCTCTGGCACTGCATGGGCTCTGGCACTGCATGGGCTCTGGCACGGACACTGGCACTCCACTGACACTGGCACTCCACTGGCACGGACACTCCACTGACACTGGCACTGATCTGTGGGCCGAATGCCCTCTGTCTGTGCAGTCATTCGTATGATCAGTTGTAAACAGTACATACTGAAGAGTGATACTTTCCTGTCTTGTGGACTGACAGGAGATATAGTGAGAATTTTACATGAATTTATGAAGCTTTGATAGAGTAAATAAGGAGCAACTGTTTCTAGTGGCCGGAGGGTCAGTAACGAGAGGACACAGATTTAAGGTAATTGGCAAAAGAACCAGAGGGGAGAGGAGGAGAATTTATTTTTACGCAGCGAGTTGTGATCTGGAACGTGCTGCCTGAAAGGGCGGTGGAAGCAGATTCAATAGTAACTTTCAAAAGGGAATTGGATATGTACCTTTAAGAGCCCATGTGTACTGTAATACCGGTAGTGACCACTCGGGTATATAAGCCTGTATAGTGTCTTGTATCTTTTAGTTCACCTCCAGACTTTGTTCAGTAAACACCTGTTAAACCAACTCCTGCATTCCGTGTCTCCATTAACACACGGATACAACAGTGGCGATGAATTGGAAACGGACTTACCTGCAATTCGGCAGCACCTCAAGGAGATCGATTCCTCAGACGAAGGTCGAAGAAAAAAACTGTGGTTTCACCAGCTAGCCGGGCTGGTGGCAGGTCCTGCAATAATCCTTCCTGTGCGGCGGCTGGGGCTCGATCGGCTGGCTCTGCAGCGGGGCCTGTTGTGTATGTAATATGTGTGCTACTTTGAACCTATGGACAGGACTGCACTACTTGTTGGGCGTAGTGATACGCAGTACCACTCCTGGCCATAGGGGTATAAATAGTACTGTGGGTACTGATCCCCCTCAGTTCCCGCCTGTGGGCATGAAGTAAAGACCTATGTGCAGTCCCTACCTCCAACCAGTAAAGGCCTGTTTGAGTTATACGTTTAAGTCTTTGTGTTAATTGTTCAATACAATACACATACTTAACACTGGCGACGAGTCAGGCTCTTACCCTGCGGCAGTTATTCCAGGCGGCTTCGTCCAAAGACAGGACGTTGAAGAGAGGTTTCAATCCTCAACACCCCACTCAAAACTGAAGGGCAGCAGAAATCCTGACAGCTTCCAGCGACTGGAAGAGACAGGCATTAGGACCCTGAAGCCTCCATCAGCTTGTGAACCGGAGTAAAGACAGGACTGGGGAAGAGAGAGAGGTAGGGCGATAGCGATCGGCAGATAAGGGCCGGGCCGCTTTGAAGTGAGGGGCGCAGCCGGGCCAGCGATCGGGACCAAAGATAAGAGCCGCACTCGGACTGAAAGGCGCGGCGGCTGCAGAAGCTCAAGGTGCGAGAGTCGCGGTGCACAGCGCGGGCTATCGATCGCGGCGAAGATAAGGGCCGCACTCGAGGGCTGAAGGGAGACGGCGTCGGGGGACGGGTGAAGACCGCCAAGCGCGGGAAAACCGCCATTTTGTGGGCGGAGGACGACGGCAAGAGCGGGAAGCCGCCATCTTTGATAACAAGTAAAGAAAATAAAATCTGAGAAATTGCAAATCTACAATGCCTAAACACGGGAATATTAGCACCTTTGATAGTGACCTCGAAGATTGGGCTATATATGTTGAAAGAGTAAAAAATTATTGTAAGGCCAATAAAATTCGTGACCAAGATAAAGCTCTAACATTATTAAATTTAATGGGTGCGAAGACGTACGGGCAATTGAAACACCTGTTATCACCAGATGAACCGGCGGATAAGACGTTCGATGAGATTGTTACTGTCCTGAAAGATCATCTAAACCCCACGCCGCTGATGCTAGCGGAACGATTTAAATTTTACGACAGAAGGCAGCTACAGCATGAAAGCAATGCTGAATATTTGCTGGAATTGCGTAAATTAGCGAAATATTGCCAGTTTGGAACGGGATTGACAGATGCACTACGAGACAAATTTGTGTGTGGTTTATTTAAACAGGATACACAAAAGCGACTGCTCGAGGAGAATGAGCTGACGCTTCAGAAGGCGGTCACTATGGCAGCAGCACACGAAGCCGCAGCGAGAGGCACGGCAGTAATGCAGCTACGGTCACCGGAGCTCAGTGCACACAAATTGGGTGTGAGTTCTGGCAAATGTTATTGTTGTGGAAAGACAACGCATGATCAGAACCAGTGTTGGTTTAAAAACCAAGAATGTAGAACTTGTGGTAGGCTTGGACATATAGCTAGAGTATGCAGGTCAGGGAAGAAGACCAGCAACAAGAAGTCACCGCAAGGAAAATACGCAAAGGTACACAAGGTGACCGAACAGGAGTCCGATTCAGACGCTAGCAGTAATGAACTGGCTAGCTTAAGCTGTAATGAACTGGCTAGCTTAAGAGTACTCAACGCTGGTAAGGGTGCAGACCTCCAGACAATTTGGGTCACTCTTCAGATAGAAGGAGTCCAAGTAAAACTGGAATTGGACACTGGATCGGCATTGACGGTCATAAATAAGAAAGATTACGGAAAGTTATTCCAACATATTCCCCTACAGGATACGGGGATTATATTGAAAACATACACGGGGCAAAGAGTGTACCCCATCGGGAAAATAGAGGTTGCAGTGGACCACAAGGGCGAAGACAGTCAAATAATGGACTTATATGTGATATCTGAAGGAGGTCCTCCACTACTAGGACGGGAGTGGATTAGGAAAATGAATATGGACTGGCATTTCCTACAAACAATAACGAGTGAGAACTCGGTGAAGATAGTCGGCCCAGACTCTGGAACGGATGATGGTAAGCCCAACTCAGGTGCAAAAGACAAAGTTTCAGCACAGAATTCCACTGAGCAACAACAACATAGTTTAACTGTGGATTCTGAGTCTGGCAAGTCTACTGATGTGCCCATTTCTGAGGGACACCGGGCTCGAACTCAACTCCATTTCAAACTACAACAGCAATTAGAACAAATGCTTCGCCGTTTTGAGCAAGAGTTGAATGCAACGAAAGAGTTCTTTGATATAGAGTTGGAGAATCTGGAAAGACAACAGAAGCAGCTGATGGAGAAAATGGAGCAGGAGCACACAAAACGTCTGATGTCAGAGGAGTTAACGGTCAGCCAACTCCTGCATATGCTGAAGGACAGGACTCTGAAATGGGAAAAACTTGAACATGAACTTCAATATTCAAACGAAAGGGGTGCAGAGCTCTCAAAGGTTATTGGAAGAGCTGAGGTGGCAACACAGACTGAGATGACTGCAACAGAGCAGCCCTTGGATGCCAAAAGTACGCTGACTCACGTCAACGTAGAACAACAGACCGCTGAAACAGCTGCTCCGGTAGAGGGATTGCATAGTCCGATCAATCAATCTCCAAAGGAAGTTGAAGTATTAAAATCACAAATGAGGTCACTAGTAAACGACTTGCTGAAAGCCCAGAAAAAGCTGGATGCAGAGGTACACATGAAGAAGTCTCTTCAGGAAAGATGTCTGGATTTGGAACAAGAGCTGGCTAACGTCCAGCTAGGTATGGAGGAAATAGACGACCCTCTCACTGGTCTAGCTCAGGACGACACCGAATATTACGATGTCCTGTCCTGCCCAGCTTGTAACTTCGACTCCCAAAGTGCAGAAATCATGGAGGAGCACCAAAAGTCTACGGAACATCGGGAGAAGCTGGCTCTACGACGGAAACAGGAGGAAGAGAAGGAGGAACTGCGCATGCAGCTGGCAGCTGTGGCAGCTGACAATGGAGCCCAGAGAGTCTCCAAGAAGCAGAAAAGGAAAAGGAAAAACAGAAGATGACCCATCTGAACCATTATCACCTCTACCAGATCACACACGTGGTCCCTCCGAACGGAGCCAATTCAGTTCGGAAGTTCAAACTGTTAAATCCATGGAAGGACTATTGAATGAGTCACTCTAGCAACGTGAACCGACTACACCACAGAGATTGAATCTGTGAACTGTTTTCCGCAGAGACTGAATCTGTGATCTGTTTTTGACATGAAGTTATCTATGTATCTATGTTATTCTGTTATGTAAACCTGAAGTTATATATGTATATATGTTATTACGTTATGTTAAATGGGGAGATGACTGTAAAGCTAGGAAGGGAGGAATGTTGTGTATGTAATATGTGTGCTACTTTGAACCTATGGACAGGACTGCACTACTTGTTGGGCGTAGTGATACGCAGTACCACTCCTGGCCATAGGGGTATAAATAGTACTGTGGGTACTGATCCCCCTCAGTTCCCGCCTGTGGGCATGAAGTAAAGACCTATGTGCAGTCCCTACCTCCAACCAGTAAAGGCCTGTTTGAGTTATACGTTTAAGTCTTTGTGTTAATTGTTCAATACAATACACATACTTAACAGGGCCGAGCAGCGAAGGCGGAGGCAAACAGAGACGGAGGGTGGAGCACTCGGGAGACGGCCAGCGCTGCAAAGCAGGTCGGCGTTCGGACCAAGCAGAGGGAGGGAAAAGTCCCAGAGAGTCTGGCGGGAATGAGTCTCCAACTATTAAAAATATCTGTATAAATAAAAACCGCGGAGAACAGCGTTGTCAGCAGCGGCAGCGGCGGGAGGCGCCATTTTTTCTCGGCAGGGAAGAAAGGAAAGTGCGGGAGGCGCCATTTTTTTTTCAGGATGCCTAAAACTGGCAATATTACTGCTTTCGATAGTGATGTAGAGGATTGGACCACATATGTGGAAAGAGTGGAGGTATATTGCACAGCGAATGAAATAGAGGATGATAAAAAGGCATTGGTACTTCTAAATCTAATGGGCGCAAGGACATACGGGCTGTTACGAAACTTAATCACTCCAGCCAAACTGATGGACAAGAATTTTAAGGAGATTGTTGATACCCTACAGGAGCACTTAAACCCAACACCGCTGCTGATAGCGGAATGACTCAAATTCTTCAGAAGGAATCAGCACAAGAATGAAAGTAACGCTGATTACCTCACCGAATTAAGGAAGCTGTCAAAGCACTGCCAATTCGGGGCAGGACTGGCAGATTCTCTTCGAGACAAATCCGTCTGCGGTCTCCTAAGTGAAGGAACACAGAAAAGACTACTTTCTGAGAAAGATTTAACACTGGACAAGGCTTTCAGTGTGGCTGTATCATACGAAGCAGCAGCAAAAGGAGCTGCAGAGATACAGCAAAAGCCACAGGACTTCGGCACCCATGAAATGACACAGGGTTTCGAGAGATGTTATCGCTGCAGCAGATCCACCCATGACCAGAGGGACTGCTGGTTCAAGGACAAAGCATGCAGGCAATGCGGAAAGATGGGACACATTGCACGTGTATGCCGATCTGGAAACAAAAAATCCACTGACAAAAAAAAAATCAATAATGAAAAGTACAGAAAGGTACAAATGATGACAGACAGTAGCTCCGAAGACCAGAAGAGCGATAGCGACTCCGGAAACAAGAGACTAAGCTGTCTCAAATTACATAATGTAATTGCCAAAGAAGATTACCAGACCATTTGGGTTACCCTCACGATAGCGGGGTCCCCAGTTAAAATGGAGCTAGATACAGGATCAGCTCTGACCGTCGTAAGTCGACGGGATTATGAGCGGCTATTTCCGCATATACCTTTGAAAGACACATCCATTATCTTGAAAACATATATGGGGCAGAAAGTATACCCCAAAGGGAAAATAAGGGTGCCTGTTGTATACAACGGCAAGGAAATACAGAAGTTGTATTTATACGTTCTGCAAGATGGTGGTCCACCGCTGTTGGGACGTGAATGGATCAGGAAGATACGTTTAGACTGGCACTCCATTCAGACACTGACGGTGACCAGTAAGAAAAAAAATGATGATGACGTCATACCTGAACGATTAAAAGACATCTTGGCCAACGCCAAAGAAGTGTTTCAACAGGAACTAGGAACCTTGAAAGGCGTCACCGCCTCAATAAAAGTGGAAGATGCGGCAGTTCCCAAGTTTTTTAAGGCAAGGCCGGTGCCATACGCAATTCATCCAGCAGTCGAGGCAGAGCTGGAGAATTTGGAAAAGGCAGGCGTGTTATCCAAGGTAGATTGGAGCGAGTGGGCAACACCCATCGTCCCGGTCATGAAGAAAACGTTGAATAATGATAAAGCTGAAGAACAGAGAAAAATTCGCATCTGTGGAGACTTCAAGGTGACTGTAAACCCGGTCCTTCACATGGTACAGTATCCTCTTCCGAGGATAGAAGATATTTTCGCCTCACTATCCGGAGGGAAACGTTTCACCAAAATTGACTTAGCACAGGCATATCTACAGATGGAGGTTGAGGAGGCCTCTAAAAAGTATCTCACGATAAACACACACAAAGGCCTGTACCAGTACAATCGACTGGTTTTCGGAGTAGCATCAGCTCCAGCTATCTGGCAAAGAGCTATGGAACAAGTCCTGCAAGGGATTCCGGGGACTCAATGCTACCTAGACGACATCCTTGTAACAGGAGAAAACGACAACGAGCACCTTGCCAATTTGGAGCAGGTGCTCACTAGGCTGAGAGAACGGGGCCTACGAGCAAATGGCCCCAAGTGCGAATTTTTCCAGAAACAAATATCATATTGTGGCCACGTAATTAACGAAGAAGGGTTGCATAAGTCACCTGAAAAAATTGAAGCGGTCATAAAAGCCCCAGCACCTGAAAATGTCTCACAATTAAGGTCATTCCTGGGATTGGTAAATTACTATCATAAATTTTTACCGAACTTGTCAACTGTTCTGCACCCTCTTAACGAACTGCTACAAATGGGAGTAATTTGGAAATGGAGCGAAGACTGTAAACGTGCCTTCCATAAGTGCAAAGGCTTGATCACGTCCAAGGAAGTTTTGGCTCATTACAACCCATCACTGCCAATCAGACTGGCGTGCGATGCATCCCCTTACGGCGTGGGAGCGGTATTATCGCATAGATTCCCTGATGGCTCGGAGCGGCCGATAACTTTTGCGTCACGCTCATTGAACTCAGCTGAGCGTAACTATGCCCAGATCGACAGGGAAGCACTCAGCCTGGTCTGGGGAGTGAAGAAATTCAACCATTACCTACACGGACAAAAATTTATCCTGTTGACTGACCATCAACCCCTCGTCTCCATATTCAACCCTAAAAAGGGCGTTCCCATTATGACAGCGCAAAGGCTACAGACAGCGTCGGCGGGAATCTCGAGTGGCAGAGCGGAGCTATAAAAGTCCCAGAGACCAGGTAAGGCCTCACAGCGTCGGCGGGAACCTCGAGCGGCAGAGCGGGGCTATAAAAGTCCCAGAGACCAGGTAAGGCCTCACAGCGTCGGTGGGAATCTCGAGCGGCAACAGCGGGGCTATAAAAGTCCCAGAGACCAGGTAAGGCCTCACAGCGTCGGTGGGAAACCTGAGCGGCAGAGCGGGGTATAAAAGTCCCCAGAGACCCAGTAAGGCCTCACAGCGTCGGCGGGAATCCTGAGCGGCAGAGCGGGGCTATAAAAGTCCCAGAGACCAGGTAAGGTGTACCAGTCTCCAGTCTCGGAACTCGGAGGGAAGGAGAGAGGTAAAAAGTAATCCAAGTGTGACGTCACCAGAAAGCGGGTAAGTGATTGGTTGGTAAGTATTTCTCCCTTTTTAAGCTTAAATCTCTTTGGTTTATAGTTTCTAAGGTGTGATATTCACCATCTAGAATCGGGGCAGAGGGTATTTAAGAATAATATTAATAAATTTAATTAATTACATAGAATGGGAGATCAGGTGATGTGTTGCTGCTGCAATATGTGGGAGCTGGTGAATACCATTGATGCTCACGGTGATCACATTTGCAGTAAGTGTTGGCTGCTCGAGGAACTCCGGCTCCGTGTTGAAGAGCTGGAGTCTGAGCTTCAAACACTGAGACACATCAGGGAGGGGGAGAGTTACCTGGACTCTGTGTATCACGAGGTATTCACACCAATTAGATTAATTAATTCAGATGTAGCCCATGGCCAGGGTCACGATGGTGTGACTAGAAGGGAGGCAGGTACGGAGATCCAGGAGGTAGTGTTGGAGGAGCCGCAGCCCTTGCACTTGTCCAACAGGTTCGAGGCTCTTACTCCCTGTGAGGATGGGAACAGGGACTGCCTGTGAGGATGGGAACAGGGACTGCGGGGAGGATGAGCAACCTGGAGCGGGGGGCCATTCACGTGGGGGGAGTTAAAAGAAATGTTGTAGTGGTAGGGGATAGTATCGTTAGGGGGATAGATAGAGTTCTTTGCAGCCGAGAGCGAGAGTCCCGAAGGCTGTGTTGCCTGCCTGGTGCCAGGGTTAAGGACATCTCCTCTGGACTGGAGAGAAACTTGGAGTGGGAGGGGGAGGATCCAGTTGTCGTGGTCCATGTTGGTACCAACGACATAGCTAGGACAAGGAAGGAGGTTCTGCTGAGGGAGTTTGAGCAGCTAGGGGCCAAATTAAAATGCAGAACCACAAGGGTAATAATCTCTGGATTATTACCTGAGCCACGAGCGAATTTGGCTAGGACAAATAAAATTAGAGAGTTAAATGCGTGGCTCAAAGACTGGTGTGGGAGAAATGGGTTTTGCTTCCTGGGACACTGGCACCAGTACTGGGGCAGGAGGGAGCTGTTCTGTTGGGACGGGCTTCACTTGGCCAGTGCTGGGACTAGAGTCCTGGCGGATCATATAACTAGGGCTGTAGAGAGGGCTTTAAACTAACTAGTGGGGGGGAGGTTCCTAGAGAGCAAATAATAAAAATGACAACAGAGAAGGTCATAGACTTAGGTAGCAGTGGGGAAATTAAAAACCAGAGCGTGTCAGGAAGGGGCAGAAGGTATGGAGTAAAAGGTAAGGTAATAAAAAGGGCAAAAGCAGGAACTAAGTGTCACAAAACATCTTTGAAAGTTCTCTATCTGAATGCACGAGCATTCGTAACAAAATAGACGAGTTAATGGCACAAATAACTACATATGGGTATGATCTTGTGGCCATTACAGAAACATGGCTGCAGGGTGACAATGCCTGGGAATTAAACATACCAGGTTATTTAATGATCAGGAAGGACAGGCAGGAAGGAAGGGGAGGTGGGGTGGCTATGTTAATAAAGGAAGGAATCACTGTAATACAGAGAAATGATATTGGGTCAAAAGATCAGGATAATGAAACAGTTTGGGTGGAGATAAGGAATAATAAGGGGAAAAAAACACTAGTGGGCGTAGTCTATAGGCCTCCGAACAGTGGCAACTCTGTTGGACGGAGCATCAATCAGGAAATAGTTGAGGCTTGTAATAAGGGAACATCTATAATTATGGGGGATTTTAACTATCATATTAATTGGACAAATCAAATTGGGCAGGGCTGCCTTGAGGATGAGTTCATTGAGTGTATTAGGGATGGGTTTCTTGAGCAGTATGTAACTGAACCGACCAGGGGGCAAGCAACCTTAGATCTGGTCCTGTGTAACGAGACAGGATTAATTAAAAATGTCCTAGTAAAGGATCCCCTTGGAGTGAGTGACCATAACATGGTTGAATTCCATATTCAATTAGAGGGTGAGAAGATTGGATCTCAAACAAGCGTGCTAAGCTTGAATAAAGGAGACTATGAAGGTATGAGAGCGGAATTGAGTAGAGTGGATTGGGAAAATAGATTAAAGGGTAAGACGATACATGATCAGTGGTGTACATTTAAGGAGTTATTTTACAACTTCCAAAAAATATATATTCCACTGAGAAGAAAAGGCTGTAAAAGAAAAGACAGCCACCCGTGGCTAAGTAAAGAAATTAAGGATAGTATTCGACTAAAAACAAGGGCATATAAGGTAGCCAAATCTAGTGGGAGGATAGAGGATTGGGAAAACTTTAAAAGACAGCAAAAAATAACAAAAAGATTGATTAAGAAAGGGAAGATAGATTATGAAAGTAAATTAGCAAAAAATATAAAAACAGATAGTAAGAGTTTTTATAGTTGTAAGAGTCACGAAGCGCCACTACAATAGTTATATAAAAAGAAAAAGGGTGGCTAAAGTAAATGTTCGTCCCTCAGAGGATGAGACCGGGAAATTAATGGTGGGAAATATGGAGATGGCAAAAACACTGAATGAATATTTTATATCAGTCTTTACAGTCGAAGACACTAAGAATATCCCAACACTGGACAAACAGGGGACTAAAGCGGGGGAGGAGCTAAACACGATCAAAATCACTAAGGAAGTGGTACTCGGTAAAATAATGGGACTCAAGGCGGATAAATCACCTGGACCTGATGGCTTACATCCTAGGGTCTTGAGGGAAGTGGCGGTAAGGATTGTGGATGCATTGGTAATAATTTTCCAAAACTCCCTGGACTCGGCAAAGGTCCCGGCAGACTGGAAAACTGCTAATGTAACACCCTTATTTAAAAAGGGCAGTAGACAGAAGGCTGGAAACTATAGACCGGTTAGCCTAACATCTGTGGTAGGTAAAATTTTGGAGTCCATTATTAAGGAGACAGTAACAGGACATTTGGATAATCATAATTTAATAGGACAAAGTCAGCATGGTTTTATGAAGGGGAAGTCATGTTTGACAAATTTGCTTGAGTTCTTTGAGGAAGTAACATATAGGGTGGATAAAGGGGAACCAGTGGATGTAGTGTATTTAGACTTCCAAAAGGCATTTGACAAGGTGCCACACAGAAGATTATTGCTTAAGATAAAAAATCATGGGATTGGGGGTAATATTCTGGCATGGATAGAGGATTGGCTATCTAACAGAAGGCAGAGAGTTGGGATAAATGGTTCATTCTCAGACTGGCAATCAGTAACTAGTGGTGTTCCACAGGGGTCAGTGCTGGGTCCCCAACTCTTTACAATCTATATTAACGATTTGGAGGAGGGGACCGAGTGTAACATATCAAAGTTTGCAGATGATACTAAGAGGGGAGGGAAAGTAGTGAGTGAGGAGGACATAAAAAAGCTGCAAGGGGACATAGACAGGCTAAGTAAGTGGGCAGAGATTTGGCAGATGGAATACAATACTGGAAAGTGTGAGGTTATGCACTTTGGCAGGAAAAATCGTAGAGCAAGTTATTATCTTAATGGCAAGAAGCTGGAAAGTACTGAAGTACAAAGGGACCTGGGGGTCCTGGTGCACGAAACTCAAAAGGTTAGTATGCAGGTGCAGCAAGTGATTAAGAAGGCCAATGGAATGTTGGCTTTCATTGCTAGGGGGATAGAATATAAAAATAGGGAGGTATTGCTTCAGTTGTACAAGGTATTGGTGAGACCGCACCTGGAATACTGCGTACAGTTTTGGTGTCCATACTTAAGAAAGGACATACTTGCTCTCGAGTCAGTACAAAGAAGGTTCACTCGGTTAATCCCGGGGATGAGGGGATGGACATATGAGGAGAGGTTGAGTAGATTGGGACTCTACTCATTGGAGTTCAGAAGAATGAGAGGCGATCTTATTGAAACATATAAGATTGTGAAGGGGTTGGATCGGGTGGATGCGGGGAGGATGTTCCCGATGATGGGTGAAACTAGAACTAGGGGGCATAGTCTTAGAATAAGGGGCTGCTCTTTCAAAACTGAGATGAGGAGGAACTACTTCACTCAGAGGGTGGTAGGTCCATGGAATATGCTGCCCCAAAAAGCTGTAGAAGCTACATCATTACATAAATTTAAAACAGAAATAGACAGTTTCCTAGAAGTAAAGGGAATTAAGGGTTATGGGGAGCGGGCAGGAATTTGGACATGAGTCTAGGTTTGGATCGGTCATTGCCCTGTGGGTAGCAAAGCAGGCCCAGGGGCCGTGTAGCCTGATCCTGCTCCTATTTCATGTGTCTAATTCTGTTAGATTCAGGAGATGGTTCTGTGATAGTGGATTGGCGGTTAGGATCAGATCAGCCATGATCTTATTGAATGGCGGAGCAGGCTCGAGGGGCCGATTGGCCTACTCCTGCTCCTGTTTCTTATGTTCTTATGTAGAGGTGGTCCCTTTTCCTAGGAGCACACCAATACGACATAGAATACAAAGGATCAAAACAGCATGGAAATGCTGACGGTTTATCGCGTCTACCGTTGCCAACAGTAGAAGAGGCACCTACAGTGGACCCAGTGGAGATGTTCCACTCAACCATAGTGGAATGTCTAACAGTAACAAATTCTACCATTGAAAAGGAAACGAGAAATGACCCGACTCTCTCACGAGTCTACGATTTAACGGTGAAGGGATGGCCAGCACATGGTGAACCACTGTTGCCAGCATTCTCGCAAAGAAGAGAACAGCTGTCAGTGTGCCGAGGAACCTTGATGTGTGGATCCAGAGTGGTGATTCCACCCAAACTCCAGGATAAAGTGCTAAAGGAGCTTCATGAGGGGCATCTGGGTGGAGTGAAAATGAAGAACCTAGCCAGAGCGTTTGTGTGGTGGCCAGGTATCGATGGAGACATCGAAGAAATGACCAAGAGCTGTCTAGGATGCCAGAAGGTCCAAAACGCCCCACCACAAGCCCCTCTACATCCATGGGAGTGGCCCTCATCTCCGTGGCAAAGGGTACACATCGACTTTGCTGGTCCATTTATGGACTCAATGTTCTTAATCGCGGTTGATGCACACTCCAAGTGGCTGGAGGTAATAAAGATGTCCTCCACCACCACGGAAAAAACCATCACAGTATTAAGGACCATATTTGCCAGGAATGGGCTGCCTGAACAGATCTGTTCTGATAATGGACTGCAATTTGTGTCCGAAGAATTCAGGAAGTTCTTAAAAAACAATGGGGTTAAGCACTACACGTCCGCCCCATACCATCCCGCCACCAATGGATTGGCTGAAAGGTTTGTCCAGACCTTCAAGAAGGCCATAAAGGCCATGGGTAATGAAGACATAAATCTACAGCATAAGGTAGATAACTTCTTGTTTGCATACAGGAATGCAACACATGTGGTTACAAACCAAACTCCCGCCATGAAGTTTTTCAATAGAAGACTAAGATGCCGGCTGGATTTGATCAAGCCAAACATCAGAAGGGACGTAGAGAACCGGCAATTTCAAGGCATGAATGAAAGGCCAACTAGAACCTTCCAGATAGGTCAACAAGTTTTGGCCCGGGACTACCGTACCGAGAAATGGCAGCCTGGAACTATTTGCACACGACTAGGACCGCTGATGTATACCGTGGACATTGGAGAAAGCATAATAAGGCGCCATGCTGACCAGATCATAGAGTCATCCAAAAAGGGACAACCTACACCACAACTCTATATGCCTAATGATGAAGCAGAGATACCCATAGTATCTACCTCCGATACTGGAACCAGATGAACCCGACACTGGCATTCAAGCCGAATCGACCTTGCCAAAAGAACCTACTACACCACCGAAAACTACTACACCACCGAGGCGTTATCCGGACCGAGTCAGGAAGCCTCCAGAGAGACTGACTTATAATTGATTAACTGCAGCAAATGTGTAGATTATTGTTCTTGTAAACATGTTAATTAATGATTACTTAAAATGTTATGTACTGGTTGTCTAAAAGGGGAGGAATTGTGGTGTATGTGCCTTTAAGAGCACCTGTGTACTGTAATGCCGGTAGTGGCCACTCGGGCTATATAAGCCTGTATAGTGTCTTGTATCTTTTAGTTCACCTCCAGACTTTGTTCAGTAAACACCTGTTAAACCAACTCCTGCATTCCGTATCTCCATTAACACACGGATACAACAGAAAAAAGGTGCAGGGCTGTGGGGAAAGAGCGGGGGAGTGGGACTAATTGGAGAGCTCTTACAGAGAGCCGGCACAGGCACGATGGGCTGAATGGTCTCCTTCTGTACTGTATCATTCTATGAATTCCAGTGTAGAGCGTTGCTGTTAAATGGGAGAATTGTTCGATAACCTGCGCATACATTCCTAGTACTCCAGCGGAATCTGGCACAATATTTTGATTAATGCTGTTTGGAAAGCCCAAAGTCATTAGAATGAAAATCTGACAACTTCCTTCTGTGAATTCTGGTGAAAACAGATGGGGGGGAAAATCCTCTCTCTTTCCCTCCGTCTAAATAATGTCTGAAAGCCTAGGGCGGCCACACTACTGTCAGAATACACCTGCACCCAGCAACAGGCAATGAGTTTCTCTCCATTCAACCCTGCGGCGCTCATTTTATGTTTTTTTCTTAGGCTCATCCAGATAAGAGATGTTAGTTCCGAGGAATAGAACACTTCCCATTTCATCACCCAGTGTCAGCACCACACTCTCCCAGGGCAGGTACAGCACGGGTTAGTTACAGAGTAAAGCTCCCTCTACACTGTCCCATCAAACACTCCCAGGGTAAGTACAGCACGGGTTAGATACAGAGTAAAGCTCCCTCTACACTGTCCCATCAAACACTCCCAGGGCAGGTACAGCACGGGTTAGATACAGAGTAAAGATCCCTCTACACTATCCCATCAAACACTCCCAGGGTAGGTACAGCACGTGTTAGATACAGAGCAAAGCTCCCTCTACACTGTCCAATCAAACACTCCCAGGGTAGGTACAGCACGGGTTAGATAAAGAGTAAAGCTCCCTTTACACTGTCCCATCAAACACTCCCAGGGTAGGGACAGCACGGGTTAGATACAGAGTAAAGCTCCCTCTACACTGTCCCATCAAACACTCCCAGGGCAGGTACAGTACGAGTTAGATACAGAGTAAAGCTCCCTCTACACTGTCCCATCAAACACTCCCAGGGCAGGTACAGCACGGGTTGGATACAGAATAAAGCTCCCTCTACACTGTCCCGTCAAAAACTCCCAGAGAAGGTACAGCACGGGTTACATACACTGTAAAGCTCCCTCTACACTGTCCCATCAAACACTCCCAGGGAAGGTACAGCACGGGTTAGATACAGAGTAAAGCTCCCTCTACACTATCCCATCAAACACTCCCAGGGCAGGTACAGCACGGGTTTGATATAGAGTAAAGCTCCCTCTACACGATCCCATCAAACACTCCCAGAGCAGGTACAGCATGGGTTAGATACAGAGTAAAGCTCCCTCTACACTGTCCCATCAAACACTCCCAGGGCAGGTACAGCACGGGTTAGATACAGATTAAAGCTCCCTTTACAGTGTCCCATTAAACACTCCCAGGGTAGGTACAGCACGGTTGAGATACAGAGTAAAGCTCCCTCTACACTGTCCCATCAAACAGTCCCAGGACAGGTACAGCACGGGGTTAGATACAGAGTAAAGCTCCCTCTACACTGTCCCATCAAACACTCCCAGGGCAGGTACAGCACGGGTTGAATACAGAATAAATCTCCCTCTACACTATCCCATCAAAAACTCCCAGGGCAGGGACAGCACGGGTTAGATACAGATTAAAGCTCCCTCTACAGTGTCCCATTAAACACTCCCAGGGTAGGTACAGCACGGGTGAGATACAGAGTAAAGCTCCCTCTACACTGTCCCATCAAAAACTCCCAGGGCAGGTACAGCAAGGGCTTAGATACAGATTAAAGATCCCTCTACACTGTCCCATCAAACACTTCCATGGCAGGTACAGCACGAGTTAGATACAGAGTAAAGCTCCCTCTACACTGTCCCATCAAACACTCCCAGAGCAGGGACAGCACGGGGTGAGATACAGAGTAAAGATCCTCTACACGATCCCATCAAACACTCCCAGGGCAGGTACAGCACGGGTTAGATACAGAATGAATCTCACTCTACACTGTCCCATCAAACACTCCCAGGGCAGGTACAGCACGGGTTAGATACAGAGTAAAGCTCACTCTGCACTGTCCCATCAAACACTCCCACGGCAGGTACAGCACGGGTTAGATACAGAGTAAAGTTCCCTCTACACTGTCCCATCAAACACTCCCAGGGCAGGTACAGCATGGGTTAGATCCAGAGTAAACCTCTCTCGACACTGTCCCATCAAGCACTCCCAGGGCAGGTATAGCACGGGTTAGATAGAGAGTAAAGCTCCCTTTACACTGTCCCATCAAACACTCCCAGGGCAGGCACAGCACGGGGTTAGATGGAGTAAAACTCCCTCTGCACTGTCCCATCAAACACTCCCAGGGCAGGTACAGCACGGGTTAGATACAGAATGAATCTCACTCTACACTGTCCCACCAAACACTCCCAGGGCAGGTACAGCACGGGTTAGATACAGAGTAAAGCTCCCTCTACACTGTCCCATCAAACACTCCCAGGGCAGGTACAGCATGGGTTAGATACAGAGTAAAGCTCCCTCTACACTGTCGCCATCAAACACTCCCAGGGCAGGTACAGCACGGGTTAGATACAGAGTAAAGCTCACTCTACACTGTCCCATGAAACACTCCCACGGCAGGTACAGCACGGGTTAGATACAGAGTAAAGCTCCCTCTACACTGTCCCATCAAACACTCCCAGAGCACGTACAGCACAGGTTAGATAGAGAGTAAAGCTCCCTCTACACTGTCCCATCAAACACTCCCAGGGCAGGTACAGCACGGGTAAGATAGAGAGGAAAGCTCCCTTTACACTGTCCGAAGAAACACTCCCAGGGCAGGTGCAGCACGGGTTAGATACAGAGTAAAGCTCCCTCTACACTGTCAGATCAAACACTCCCAGGGCAGGTACAGCACGGGTTAGATACAGAGTAAAGCTCCCTCTGCACTGTCCCAACAAACACTCCCAGGGCAGGTACAGCACGGGTTGGATACAGAGTAAAGCTCCCACTACACTGTCCCATCAAACACTCCCAGGGCAGGTACAGCACGGGTTAGATACAGAGTAAAGCTCCCTCTACACTGTCCCATCAAACACTCCCAGGGCAGGTACAGCACGGGTTAGATACAGAGGAAAGCTCCCTCTACACTGTCCCATCAAACACTCCCAGGACAGGTCCAGCACGGGATAGTTACAGAGTAAAGCTCCCTGTACACTGTCCCATCAAAAACTCCCAGGGCAGGTGCAGCACGGGTTAGATACAGAGTAAAACTCCCTCTACACTGTCCCATCAAACACTCCCAGGGCAGGTACAGCACGGGTTAGATACAGAGTAAAGCTCCCTCTACACTGTCCCATCAAACGCTCCCAGGGCAGGTACAGCACGGGTTAGATACAGAGTAAAGCTCCCTCTACACTGTCCCATCAAACACTCCCAGGGCAGGTACAGCACGGGTTAGATACAGAGTAAAGCTCCCTCAACACTGTCCCATCAAACACTCCCAGGGCAGGTACAGCACGGGTTAGATACAGAGTAAAGCTCACTCTACACTGTCCCATGAAACACTCCCACGGCAGGTACAGCACGGGTTAGATACAGAGTAAAGCTCCCTCTACACTGTCCCATCAAACACTCCCAGGGCAGGTACAGCACGGGTTAGATAGAGAGTAAAGCTCCCTCTACACTGTCCGATGAAACACTCCCAGGGCAGGTGCAGCACGGGTTAGATACAGAGTAAAGCTCCCTATACACTGTCCGATCAAACACTCCCAGGGCAGGTACAGCACGGGTTAGATACAGAGTAAAGCTCCCTCTACACTGTCCCATCAAACACTCCCAGGGCAGGTACAGCACGGGTTAAATACAGAGTAAAGCTCCCTCTACACTGTCCCATCAAACACTCCCAGGACAGGTACAGCACGGGTTAGTAACAGAGTAATGCTCCCTGTACACTGTCCCAGCAAAAACTCCCAGGGCAGGTGCAGCACGGGTTAGATACAGAGTAAAACTCCCTCTACACTGTCCCATCAAACACTCCCAGGGCAGGGACAGCACGGGTTAGATACAGAGTAAAGCTCCCTCTACACTGTCCCATCAAACACTCGCAGGGCAGGTACAGCACGGGTTAGATACAGAGTAAAGCTCCCTCTAAACTCTCCCATCAAACACTCCCAGGGCATGTACAGCACGGGTTAGATACAGAGTAAAGCTCCCTCTACACTGTGCCATCAAACACTCCCAGCGCAGGTACAGCACGGGTTAGATACAGAGTAAAGCTCCATCTACACAGTCCCATCAAACACTCCCAGGGCAGGTGCAGCACAGGTTAGATACAGAGTAAAGCTCCCTCTACACTATCCCATCAAACACTCCCAGGGCAGGAACAGAACGGGTTAGATAGAGAGTAAAGCTCCCTTTACACTGTCCCATCAAACACTCCCAGGGCAGGTACAGCATGGGTTAGATACAGAGTAAAGCTCCTTCTACACTGTCCCATCAAACACTCCCAGGGCAGGTACAGCACGGGTTGGATACAGAATAAATCTCCCTCTACACTATCCCATCAAAAACTCCCAGGGCAGGTACAGCACGGGTTAGATACAGAGTAAAGCTCCCTCTACACTGTCCCGTCAAACACTTCCAGGGCAGGTACAGCACGGGTTAGATACAGAGTAAAGCTCCCTCTACACTGTCCCATCAAACACTCCCAGGGCAGGTACAGCACGGGTTAGATACAGAGTAAAGATCCTCTACACTATCCCATCAAAACTCCCAGGGCAGGTACAGCACGGGTTAGATACAGAGTAAAGCTCCCTCTACACTGTCCCATCAAACACTCCCATGGCAGGAACAGCACGGGTTAGATACAGAGTAAAGCTGCCTCTACACTGTCCCATCAAACACTCCCAGGGCAGGTACAGCTCGAGTTAGATACAGAGTAAAGCTCCCTCTACACTGTCCCATCAAACACTCCCAGGGCAGGTACAGCACGGGTTGGATACAGAATAAAGCTCCCTCTACCCTGTCCCGTCAAAAACTCCCAGGGCAGGTACAGCACGGGTTAGATACAGAGCAAAGCTCCCTCTACACTGTCCCATCAAACACTCCCAGAGCAGGTACAGCACGGGGTTAGATACAGAGTAAAGATCCTCTACACTATCCCATCAAACACTCCCAGGGCAGGTACAGCATGGGGTTAGATGGAGTAAAACTCCCTCTGCACTGTCCCATCAAACACTCCCAGGGCAGGTACAGCACGGGTTGGATACAGAATGAATCTCACTCTACACTGTCCCATCATGCACTCCCAGGGCAGGTACAGCACGGGTTAGATACAGAGTGAACTTCCCACGACACTGTCCCATCAAACACTCCCAGGGCAGATATAGCACGGGTTAGATAGAGAGTAAAGCTTCCTTTACACTGTCCCATCAAACACTCCCAGGGCAGGTACAGCACGGGGTTAGATGGAGCAAAACTCCCTCTGCACTGTCCCATCAAACACTGCCAGGGCAGGTACAGCACGGGTTAGAAACAGAATGAATCTCACTCTACACTGTCCCATCAAACACTCCCAGGGCAGGTACAGCACGGGTTAGATACAGAGTAAAGCTCCCTCTACACTGTCCCATCAAACACTCCCAGGGCAAGTACAGCACGGGTTAGATACAGAGTAAAGCTCCCTCTGCACTGTCCCATCAAACACTCCCAGGGCAGGTACAGCACGGGTTAGATACAGAGTAAAGCTCCCTGTACACTGTCCCATCAAACACTCTCAGGGCAGGTGCAGCATGGGTTAGATACAGAGTAAAGCTCCCTCTACACTGTCCCATCAAACACTCCCAGGGCACGTACAGCACGGGTTAGATAGAGAGTAAAGCTCCCTCTACACTGTCCCATCAAACACTCCCAGGGCAGGTACAGTACGGGTTAGATAGAGAGTAAAGCTCCCTCTACACTGTCCGATTAAACACTCCCAGGCCAGGTGCAGCACGGGTTAGATACAGAGTAAAGCTCCCTCTACACTGTCCCATCAAACACTCCCAGGGCAGGTACAGTACGGGTTAGATAGAGATAAGCTCCCTCTACACTGTCCGATGAAACACTCCCAGGGCAGGTGCAGCACGGGTCAGATACAGAGTAAAGCTCCCTCTACACTGTCCGATCAAACACTCCCAGGGCAGGTACAGCACGGTTTAGATACAGCGTAAAGCTCCCTCTACACTGTCCCATCAAACACTCCCAGGGCAGGTACAGCACGGTTTGGATACAGAGTAAAGCTCCCTCTACACTGTCCCATCAAACACTCCCAGGGCATGTACAGCACGTGTTAGATACAGAGTAAAGCTCCCTCTACACTGTCCCATCAAACACTCCCAGGGCAGGTACAGCACGGGTTAGATACACGGTAAAGCTCCCTGTACACTGTCCCATCAAACACTCCCAGGGCAGGTGCAGCACGGGTTAGATACAGAGTAAAGCCCCCTCTACACTGTGCCATCAAACACTCCCAGGGCAGGTACAGCACGGGTTAGATGCAGAGTAAAGCTCCCTCTACACTGTCCCATCAAACACTCTCAGGGCAGGTACAGCACGGGTTAGATACAGAGTAAAGCTCACTCTACACTGTCCCATGAAACACTCCCACGGCAGGTACAGCACGGGGTAGATACAGAGTAAAGCTCCCTTTACACTGTCCCATCAAACACTCCCAGGGCAGGTACAGCACGGGTTAGATACAGAGTAAAGCTCCCTCTACACTGTCCCATCAAACACTCCCACGGCAGGTACAGCACAGGGTTAGATACAGAGTAAAGCTCCCTCTACACTGTCACATGAAACACTCCCAGGGCAGGTACAGCATGGGTTAGATACAGAGTAAAGCTCCCTGTACACTGTCCCATCAAACACTCCCAGGGCAGGTGCAGCACGGGTTAGATACAGAGTAAAGCTCCCTCTGCACTGTCCCATCAAACACTCCCAGGGCAGGTGCAGCGCGAGTTAGATACAGAGTAAAGCTCCCTCTACACTGACCCATCAAACACTCCCAGGGCAGGTACAGCACGGGTTAGATACAGAGTAAAGCTCCCTCTACACTGTCCCATCAAACACACCCAGGGCAGGTACAGCACGGGTTAGATACAGAGTAAAGCTCCCTCTACACTGCCCCATCAAACACTCCCAGGGCAGGTACAGCACGGGTTAGATACAGAGTAAAGCTCCCTCTGCACTGTCCCATCAAACACTCCCAGGGCAGGTACAGCACGGGTTAGATACAGAGTAAAGCTCCCTCTAAAACTGATTGGTCATTTATTTCATTGCTGTTTGTGGGATCTTGCTGTGTGCTGCGTTTCCCACATTGCAACAGTGACTCCACTTCACAAAGTATTTCGAGTGAACCTGGGCCGACCGGTCCAGGTGGCTGCATCCCATGTGTTGGAGCTCCAGTTACGCACCGAGTGTGTTACACATAGGAACAGGAGGAGGCCATTCAGCCCCTCGAGCCACTTCCACCATTCAATGAGATCCTGGCTAATCTGTATCTTAGCTGCATCTACCCGCCTTTGCTCCATAACTCTTAATACCCTTACCCATTTAAAATCTTTCAATCTAAGTTTCAAAATTTTCAATTGACCCCCAGCCTCAACAGCTTTGTGGGGGTGAGAGTTCCAGATTTCCACAATCCTTTGTGTGAAACATTGAAGATAGGAGCAGGAGGCGGCCATTCGGCCCCTCGAGCCTGCTCCGCCATTTAATGAGATCATGGCTGATCATCCAAATTCAGTACCCTGTCCCTGCCTTCTCCCCATATCCCTTGATCCCTTTAGCCTTAACAAATATATCCAACTCCTTCTTGAATATATTTAATGAATTGGCCTCCACTGCCTTCTGTGGTAGAGAATTCCACAGGTTCACCACTCTCTGGGTGAAGAAATTCCTCCTCATTTCTGTCCTAAATGGCCTACCCCTTATCCTTAGACTGTGACCCCTGGTTCTGGACTCCCTGACCATCGGGAACATCCTTCCTGCATCTAGTCTGTCCAGTCCTGTCAGAATTTTATACGTTTCAATGAGCTCCCCTCTCATTCTTCTAAACTCCAGCGAGTACAAGCCCAATTGACCCAATCTCTCCTCATACGTCATTCCTGTCATCCCAGGTATCAGTCTGGTGAATCTTCGCTGCACTCCCTCCATGGCAAGAACATCCTTCCTCAGATAAGGCAAGCAAAACGGCACACAATACTCAAGGTGTGGTCTCACCAAGGCCCTGTACAACTGGAGCAAGACATCCTTGTTCCTGTACTCAAACCCTCTCGCTACGAAGGCCAACATACCATTTGCCTTCTTAACTGCCTGCTGCACCTGCATGCTTACCTTCAGCGACTGGTGCACAAGGACATCCAGGTCTCGTTGCACTTCCCCTAGATTGGGATCTATTGCCATTCAGATAATAATCTGCCTTCCTGTTTTTGCCACCAAAGTGGATAACCTCACATTTATCCACGTTATATTGCATCTGCCATGCTTCTGCCCAATCACCCAAACTGTCCAAATCATCCTGGAGTTTCTCGGCATCCTCGTCACAGCACACATGCCCACCCAGCTTTGTGTCGTCTGCAAATTTGGAGATATTACATCTAATTCCCTTGTCTAGATCATTAATATATATTGTGACTAGCTGGGGTCCTAGCACCGATCCCTGCGGTACCCAACTAGTCACTACCTGCCACTCGGAAAAAGACCCGTTTATTCCAACTCTTTGCTTTCTGTCTGCCAACCAGTTCTCTATCCAAGTCAATACCTTGCCCCCAATCCCATGTGCCTTATCTTTACACGCTAATCTCTTATGCGGGACCTTATCGAAAGCCTTCTGAAAGTCCAAATACACCACATCCATTGGTTCTCCCTTATCTATTTTACCAGTTACATCCTCAAAAAATTCCAGTGGATTAGTCAAGCACGATTTACCTTTTGTAAATCCATGTTGACTTTGTCCGATCCTGTCACTGTTTTCCAAGTGCTCTGCGATTGCATCTTTTATAATGGACTCTAGCATTTTCCCCGATGTCAGGCTTACCGGTCTGTAATTCCCCGTTTTCTCTCTACCACCTTTTTTAAATAGTGGGGTTACATTAGCTACCCTCCAATCCATGGGAACTGTTCCAGAGTCTATAGAATTTTGGAAGATGACCAGCAATGCATCTACTATTTCTAGGGCCACTTCCTTAAGTACCCTAGGGTGTAGATTATCAGGCCCTGGGGATTTATCGGCCTTCAATCCCATCAATTTCCCTAACACCATTTCCCTACAAATACTGATTTCTTTCAGTTCCTCCCTCTCATTAGACCCTATGTTCCCCGACATCTCTGAAGAAGTGTTTCCTGACATCACCCCTGAACGGCCTGGCTCTAATTTTAAGGTTCTGCCCCCTTGTTCTGGACTCCCCCCACCAGAGGAAATTGTTTCTCTCTCTCTCCCCTATCGAATCCTTTAATCATCTTAAACACCTCGATTAGATCACCCCTTAATCTTCTACTTTCATAAGAGCATAAGAAGCAGGAGCAGGAGTAGGCCAAACGACCCCTCGGGCCTGCTCCGCCATTCAATAGGATCATGGCTGATCCAAACCTAGACTCACGTCCACTTCCCTGCCCGCTCCCCGTAACCCCTAATTCCCTTATCTGCTAGGAAACTGTCTATCTCCATTTTAATTTATTTAATGTTGCAGCTTCCACAGCTCTCTGGGGTAGCAAATTCCACAGATTTACTACCCTCTGAGTGAAGAAGTTTCTCCTCATCTCAGTTTTGAAAGGGCAGCCCCTTATTCTAAGATTATGCCCCCTAGTTCTAGTCTCGTCCATCAGTGGAAACATCCTCCCCACATCCACCCGATCAAGCCCCCTCACGATCTTATATGTTTCGATAAGATCGCCTCTCATTCTTCTGAACGCCAATGAGTAGAGTCCCAATCTACTCAACCTTTCCTCATACGTCAACCCCCTCATCTCCGGAATCAACCGAGTGAACCTTCTCTGAACCGCCTCGAGAGCAAGTATATCTTTTCTTAAATATGGAAACTAAAACTGCACGCAGTATTCCAGGTGTGGCCTCACCAGTACCCTGTATAACTGCAGCAAGACTTCCCTGCTTTTATACTCCATCCCCCTTGCAATAAAAGCCAAGATTACATAAGAACATAAGAAATAGGAGCAGGAGTAGGCCAATCGGCCCCTGGAGCCTGCTCCGCCATTCAATAAGATCATGGCTGATCTGATCCTAACCGCCAATCCACTATCACAGAACCATCTCCTGAATCTAACAGAATTAGACACATGAAATAGGAGCAGGATCAGGCTACACGGCCCCTGGGCCTGCTCCGCTACCCACAGGGCCATGACCGATCCAAACCTAGACTCATATC
The DNA here is from genome assembly GCF_052327205.1 of Somniosus microcephalus. Classification (NCBI taxonomy): domain Eukaryota; kingdom Metazoa; phylum Chordata; class Chondrichthyes; order Squaliformes; family Somniosidae; genus Somniosus; species Somniosus microcephalus. The sequence goes on from NC_141018.1 coordinate 38,311,936, forward strand.
CAAATTCCTGCCCGCTCCCCATAACCCTTAATTCCCTTTACTTCTAGGAAACTGTCTATTTCTGTTTTAAATTTATGTAATGATGTAGCTTCTACAGCTTTTTGGGGCAGCATATTCCATGGACCTACCACCCTCTGAGTGAAGTAGTTCCTCCTCATCTCAGTTTTGAAAGAGCAGCCCCTTATTCTAAGACTATGCCCCCTAGTTCTAGTTTCACCCATCATCAGGAACATCCTCCCCGCATCCACCCGATCCAACCCCTTCACAATCTTATATGTTTCAATAAGATCGCCTCTCATTCTTCTGAACTCCAATGAGTAGAGTCCCAATCTACTCAACCTCTCCTCATATGTCCATCCCCTCATCCCCGGGATTAACCGAGTGAACCTTCTTTGTACTGACTCGAGAGCAAGTATGTCCTTTCTTAAGTATGGACACCAAAACTGTACGCAGTATTCCAGGTGCGGTCTCACCAATACCTTGTACAAATGAAGCAATACCTCCCTATTTTTATATTCTATCCCCCTAGCAATGAAAGCCAACATTCCATTGGCCTTCTTAATCACTTGCTGCACCTGCATACTAACCTTTTGAGTTTCGTGCACCAGGACCCCCAGATCCCTTTGTACTTCAGTACTTTCCAGCTTCTTGCCATTAAGATAATAACTTGCTCTACGATTTTTCCTGCCAAAGTGCATAACCTCACACTTTCCAGTATTGTATTCCATCTGCCAAATCTCTGCCCACTTACTTAGCCTGTCTATGTCCCCTTGCAGGTTTTTTATGTCCTCCTCACTCACTACTTTCCCTCCCATCTTAGTATCATCTGCAAACTTTGATATGTTACACTTGGTCCCCTCCTCCAAATCGTTAATATAGATTGTAAAGAGTTGGGGACCCAGCACTGACCCCTGCGGAACACCACTTGTTACTGATTGCCAGTCTGAGAATGAACCATTTATCCCAACTCTCTGCCTTCTGTAGATAGCCAATCCTCTATCCATGCCAAAATATTACCCCCAATCCCGTGATTTTTTTTATCTTAAGCAATAATCTTCTGTGTGGCACCTTGTCAAATGCCTTTTGGAAGTCTAAATACACTACGGCCACTGGTTCCCCTTTATCCACCCTATATGTTACTTCCTCAAAGAACTCCAGCAAATTTGTCAAACATGACTTCCCCTTCATAAAACCATGCTGACTTTGTCCTATTAAATTATGATTATCCAAATGTCCTGTTACTGTCTCCTTAATAATGGACTCCAAAATTTTACCTACAACAGATGTTAGGCTAACCGGTCTATAGTTTCCAGCCTTCTGTCTACTGCCCTTTTAAAATAAGGGTGTTACATTAGCAGTTTTCCAGTCTGCCGGGACCTTTGCCAAGTCCAGGGAGTTTTGGAAAATTATTACCAATGCATCCACAATCCCTACCGCCACTTCCCTCAAGACCCTAGGATGTAAGCCATCAGGTCCAGGTGATTTATCCACCTTGAGTCCCATTATTTTACCGAGTACCACTTCCTTAGTGATTTTGATCGTGTTTAGCTCCTCCCCCCCTTTAGCCCCCTGTTTGTCCAGTGTTGGGATATTCTTAGTGTCTTCTACTGTAAAGACTGATATAAAATATTCATTCAGTGTTTTTGCCATCTCCATATTTCCCACCATTAATTTCCCGGTCTCATCCTCTAAGGGACGAACATTTACTTTAGCCACCCTTTTTCTTTTTATATAACTATAAAAACTCTTACTATCTGTTTTTATATTTTTTGTTAATTTACTTTCATAATCTATCTTCCCTTTCTTAATCAATCTTTTTGTTATTTTTTGCTGTCTTTTAAAGTTTTCCCAATCCTCTATTCTCCCACTAGATTTGGCTACCTTATATGCCCTTGTTTTTAGTCGAATACTATCCTTAATTCCTTTACTTAGCCACGGATGGCTGTCTTTTCTTTTACACCCTTTTCTTCTCAGTGGAATATATATTTTTTGGAAGTTGTAAAATAACTCCTTAAATGTACACCACTGATCATGTATCGTCTTACCCTTTAATCTATTTTCCCAATCCACTCTACTCAATTCCGCTCTCATACCTTCATAGTCTCCTTTATTCAAGCTTAGCATGCTTGTTTGAGATCCAACCTTCTCACCCTCTAATTGAATACGGAATTCAACCATGTTATGGTCACTCATTCCAAGGGGATCCTTTACTAGGACATTTTTAATTAATCCTGTCTCGTTACACAGGACCAGATCTAAGGTTGCTTGCCCCCTGGTCGGTTCAGTTACATACTGCTCAAGAAACCCATCCCTAATACACTCAATGAACTCATCCTCAAGGCAGCCCTGCCCAATTTGATTTGTCCAATTAATATGATAGTTAAAATCCCCCATAATTATAGATGTTCCCTTATTACAAGCCTCAACTATTTCCTGATTGATACTCCGTCCAACAGAGTTGCCACTGTTCGGAGGCCTATAGACTATGCCCACTAGTGTTTTTTTCCCCTTATTATTCCTTACCTCCACCCAAACTGTTTCATTATCCTGATCTTTTGACCCAATATCATTTCTCTATATTACAGTGATTCCTTCCTTTATTAACATAGCCACCCCACCTCCCCTTCCTTCCTGCCTGTCCTTCCTGATCATTAAATAACCTGGTATGTTTAATTCCCAGGCATTGTCACCCTGCAGCCATGTTTCTGTAATGGCCACAAGATCATACCCATATGTAGTTATTTGTGCCATTAACTCGTCTATTTTGTTACGAATGCTACGTGCATTCAGATAGAGAACTTTCAAAGATGTTTTGTGACACTTAGTTCCTGCTTTTGCCCTTTTTATTACTTTACCTTTTACTCCATACCTTCTGCCCCTTCCTGACACGCTCTGGTTTTTAATTTCCCCACTGCTACCTAAGTCTATGACCTTCTCTGTTGTCATTTTTATTATTTGCTCTCTAGGAACCTCCCCCCCACTAGTTAGCTTAAAGCCCTCTCTACAGCCCTAGTTATATGATCCGCCAGGACTCTAGTCCCAGCACTGGCCAAGTGAAGCCCGTCCCAACAGAACAGCTCCCTCCTGCCCCAGTACTGGTGCCAGTGTCCCAGGAAGCAAAACCATTTAGGGCTGAGATTCCATTGGCCTTCCTGATCACCTGCTGTACCTGCATACTAACCTTCTGTGTTTCATGCACCAGGACCCCCAGATCCCTTTGTACTGTAGCACTTTGCAGTTTCTTTCCATTTAGATAATAACTTGCTCTTTGATTTTTTCTGCCAAAGTGCATAACCTCACACTTTCCAACATTATATTCCATCTGCCAAATTTCTGCCCACTCACTTAGCCTGTCTATGTCCTTTTGCAGGCTTTTTATGTCCTCCTCACTCACTGCTTTCCCTCCCATCTTTGTATCGTCGGCAAACTTGGATACGTTGCACTCGGTCCCCTCCTCCAAATCGTTAACATAGATTGTAAAGAGCTGGGGTCCCAGCACTGACCCCTGCAGAACACCACTAGTTACTGATTGCCAACCCAAGAATGAACCATTTATCCCCACTCTCTGTTTTCTGTTAGATAGCCAATCTTCCACCCATGCCAGTATATTACCCCCAATCCCGTGATTTTTTATTTTGTGCAGTAATCTTTTGTGTGGCACCTTGTCAAATGCCTTTTGGAAGTCCAAATACACCACATCCACTGGTTCCCCTTTATCCACCCTGTTTGTTATGTCCTTAAAGAATTCGAGCAAATTTGTCAAACATGACTTCCCCTTCATAAAACCATGCTGACTCTGTCTGATTAAATTAGCTTATCCAAATGTCCTGTTACTGTCTCCTTAATAGTGGACTCCAACATGTTACCAACCACAGATGTTAGGCTAACTGGTCTATAGTTTCTAGCCTTTTGTCTACCTCCCTTTTTAAATAAGGGCGTTACATTAGCAGTTTTCCAATCTGCTGGGACCTTTCCTGAATCCAGGGAGTTTTGGAAAATTACCACCAATGCATCCGCAATCCCTACCGCTACTTCTCTCAAGACCCTAGGATGTAAGCCATCAGGTCCAGGGGATTTATCCGCCTTAAGTCCCATTATCTTACCGAGTACCATCTCCTTAGTGATTTTAATCGTGTTTAGCTCCTACCCCCCTATAGCCCCCTGTTTGTCCAGTGTTGGGATATTTTTAGTGTCCTCTACTGTAAAGACTGATACAAAATATTTGTTCAGCGTATTTGCCATCTCCATATTCCCTACTACTAATTTCCCGGTCTCGTCCTCTAAGGGACCAACATTCACTTTAGCCACCCTTTTTCTTTTTATATAACTGTAGAAACTCTTGCTATCTGTTTTTATATTTTTTGCTATTCAAAGGAATACAAGCCCAGTCTATGCAACCTGTCCTCATAATTTAACCCTTTCAGCCCCGGTATTGTTCTGGTGAATCTGCGCTGCCCCCCCTCTCCGAGGCCAGTATATCCTCCCGAGGTGTGGGGCCCAGAACTGGACACAGTGGCCTAGAAATTCAGTATAGCCAATTTTGGGGCGGTAAAGTCGGGCGGGCGCTAAAGTTTGCGCCCGGCGCAAAGTCGATGGCACTTCGCCGATATTCAGTAGCTTCGCCCTAAGAGGTTGCTTGAGCGCTAAAACTGGCGATGCACGCCTATCTTTAGGCGCTAAGCCGGCGGTGCTGAGGGATAGCGCCGAGGCCGGGCGCAGCGCAGGTGCGGTCATTTCTTGATTGACAGCAGACACCGTGGCGCCGGCCAGCTCTTAAAGGGGGAAGGGTCGACTTGCTCTGCTGCAACGGCCTGCACACTGCAGCCTTCCAGCTAGGCCTGAACACTGCTGGTGATCAGAAGGAGCCATGGCAACGGTACAGAAGGCCCATGAGCGTGCCCTGCGCTTCTCAGCCCATGACTTGAAGGTGATGGTGAGGGCCTTGGAGAAGAGACAGCACATCTTGTTCCCGGACACTGGCAGGAAGCCTCCCACCAGCATCTATAGGAAAGCCTGGAGGGAGGTCGCCCGCTGGGTGTCGGCCACCGGCGATGCCCCCAGGGACAATGTCCAACGCCGGAAGAAGTTTAATGACCTGACCAGGATTGTCAGGGTGAGTACCCTTTCCAGTCTCCTCCTCATCCTTGCATGTACACCTGACATGATGGGCAAAGGGACCTGAAAGCCCTAATGGCCAGCCCTCAGCCAGCAGCTATGGGACAGTCATGAACATCAATTGCACATTCTGCACTTTACACCATGGGAGGCAGTGCACACCACATCAGGGCTACACACTGGCCAAGCTATTCCACCATGGGAGGCAGCGCACACATCAGGGCTACACACTGGCCAAGCTATTCCACCATGGGAGGCAGCGCACACCACATCAGGGCTACACACTGGCCAAGCTATTCCACCATGGGAGGCAGCGCACACCACATCAGGGCTACACACTGGCCAAGCTATTCCACCATGGGAGGCAGCGCACACCACATCAGGGCTACACACTGGCCAAGCTATTCCACCATGGGAGGCAGCGCACGCCACATCAGGGCTACACACTGGCCAAGCTATTCCACCATGGGAGGCAGCGCACACCACATCAGGGCTGCACACTGGCCAAGCTATTCCACCATGGGAGGCAGCACACACCACATCAGGGCTACACACCATACTTACAGGCCGTCCTTTCTCTTGCAGGCAAAACTTGCCAACAACCGAAGGCACCAGGAGCAGACCGGGGGAGGCCGCCCCCAGATCCAGGAGCTCACTCCCCTGGAGGAGTGCGTGAGTCGCCTCATGGGACCCCGGGTGATTGGGCCCGTCGCCTGTGGAGATGCCGACCCTCTTCTGGGCCACAATGGTATGGACATCACCTTTTGGACCTCTCTCGTCGCACTTGCGCATCCGATCTACCTCCTTTGCCATTGTCCGACCAATGCGCTGAATGCCACCAGTCATGCCTCCCTCGCTGACGCCCTCTCCTCACTCTAAAGCTACTCTTGTGCCTTCCTGCTTTCAGCTGGTGACGAGGAGCTCCCTGAAGCTGCCAGTGACAGCCCCTCCGAGGAGGAGGAGGAGGAGGAACAGGAAGGCGGACCATCAGGGCAGCAGTCAGGTGCGGCTGCAGATGCCGAAGTAGTGGACACGTCTTCCCTGGAGGAGAGCCTGGAGGAAGTGTCGGAGGGGAGTGGAGCTGCTGGGACCAGTGGCGTCCAGCAACTCAGGAGGGCTGCGGTTGGTCCGCAGCCTTCCCCCCAGAGGGGGGAAGGATCGGAGGGGAGTGCAGTTGCTGGGCCCAGTTGCTGCCAGCAACGTGGCAAGGGTCGGCCAGCTCTGCCCCCTGCTCCCCAGCGGGAGAGTCTGGACTCCAGTCCGGCCACGTTCAACTCAGAGGAGGCGCGCCACCTCGATCAAATGGCCCAGGATTCGGATCGCCGGCACACCGAGCTGATGGGGGTAGTGGCACAGATGCCTGAGGCCATCGAGTCCCTGGCTAGTAGTGTGCGCGAGTTCGGGGCCTCACATGCCGCGAGTGGCCGGCTGATCAGTGATGCCGTCCAGACAGTGGCTGCTCTGTTGCGGTCGCAGACCAGGGCAACAGGGGCACTGACTGCTGCCACATGCGCTGCGTCAGCCAGGCATCGCCTGGACACCCGCCGCGCTGCAGCAGCACAGCGGGCTGCCCTTCGGCAGATTGGTGCGTATGCTGCAGTGCGGGCCCGGGCGAGTGGCAGAGTGCCACATCACCAGCCAGGGCCGACCATCCGCCAGATTGCACACATTCCTCCAGCCGTCACCGCCACTCCCCCAGTGGCGCCTCAACGGCAAGCGGCTGCGAATTATGTTGGCCAGGCACAGCTGCGCCAATCACCAGCCGGCCCCTCGATGGGCAAACCCCGTCTAGGCCGCCCCCCAAGGGCATCTGCCGGAAGGACACCTAACCCTCAGGAGCCTTTCCCCAGCCTCGCAGCAGTCACTGGGCAGAGCTTGCGGAGAAGCAGCAGGCCGGGCAGGGGCCCCAAAAGGCTCGACAAGGTCTCGCCCTCGCGGCCCAATAAGTAGACGGTGTGGCCAAGTGTTATTTTATATGGCGATGCCTATGTTTCTTTTGGCCATGGTTGTTTTGTTTCTGGGGATGTTTTTTGGGTTAAGGCCGAGGATGAAGGCCATTTTTGAACAAACGTTCAGTTATTCCTCCCCAGGTTGTGGGAGTGAGTCATTTGATGTACTGTTTTTTGGGGCCGTTGAATGTTTCTGGGTTTCATGTGGGAAGGGGTTTCATTGGTCTAAAATAAAGATTTCTCTTTATTCAGAGAGTGTCCATGTTTGTTGCTGTAAGTGTTTGTTGCCTTCGCCGGCTAAGGGCTTGCGGAGCGGCTGCGTTCATGTTCCTTCATGGCCACAAGGCATTCCCTGACAGGGGGCTTAGAAGTGACGTTCAATAAGCCACCGACGGACGGCCCTTGGACCTTCTCGCTCCCTCCTGGGATGGTACTCCTCCTCCTCCTGCTCCTCCCCCTCATGCTCCTCCTGCTCCTCCTCCTGAGGTGGTGGTCCAACGTGAGGTGGCAGTGCCTGAGTCCTGCGGAGAGCCAGGTTGTGCAGCATGCAGCAAACAACGATGAATTGGGACACTCGGTCCGGGGAATACGGCAGAGATCCGCCGGAACAATCCAGGCAGCGGAACCGCTGCTTGAGGACGCCAATTGTTTGCTCGATTATGTTCCTGCTCGCTTGATGACTCTCGTTGTATGCCTCTTCAGCAGGGGCCCTGGGCGTGCGGAGCGGGGTCATGAGCCAGGTACACAAAGGATAGCCTTTGTCCCCGAGAAGCCATCCTCTTGGGAGAGGCTGTGCCTCGAACATGTCATGCACAGTTGTCTGCCGCAGGATAAAGGCATCGTGGCTGCTGCCTGGAAAGCGGGCATTGACAGCTAGGATGTGCTGCTTGTGGTCACACACCAGCTGCACATTGAGGGAATGGTAGCCCTTCCGGTTGCGGTAATCCTCGGCATGCTCCACAGGTGCCCGCAAAGCCACATGCGTACAGTCGATGGCACCCTGCACCAAGGGGAAGGCCGCGAATCTTGCAAATCCCAGTGCACGCCGATGCTGCCTCTCCAGGGCCATGGGGAAGGAGATGAATTGGCGTCTCCTTCTGAAAAGGGCATCGGTCACCTGGCGCATGCAGCAATGCACGGTGAACTGGGATATGTTAGCAATGTCCCCAGCAGCGGATTGGAAGGAGCCGGTGGCATAGAAGTTCAAGGCCACCGTCACCTTCGCCTCCACCGACAGAGACGTCCTGCTCCTGAGCTTTGGACGCAGATCTCTGCGAAGCAGATGGCAGATCTCTCCAACCACCTCCTTTCGGAATCTCAGCCTTTTTACACATCGCGCGCCACTCATGTTGAGGTAGGTGCACTGCTGGCGGTATGCCCTGACTGGGTAAGGCCTATGTTGCCGATGCCTGTTGCCCCCTCTGCGTCTAGCCAGGGCTGCCCCTCTCACACCGCGTCTGCGAGCCCTACGGACATGACGCTGAAACTCAGCGTTGGCACCCCATGCAGCCCCCATAATATGCTGCCAAACATCCAAGAGGCCACTTGCAACGCTCTGGCCTGAAGCCAAAAATACCTGAGCTAGTGTTGGCCCAAACCAGAAAGCTGTCTTCCTTGGTCTCTCTCCAGAAATCCGTTGCACAAGAGTGTTTGCTGCAAAATGCCTGCCCTTTATAGTGCAGGGTAAGTGCCCTTTAATTTACGCTCCCCGGGTCCCGCGTCGGCTCTGTTGCATTCAACTAAACAAGCGTGCGGGCCGCCGGCCGCACAATGGGGCGGTCCCACTGAAGTTCTGGATCGGGGCGCGCAAAGGGCGTTGCACGAGGATATGACGTCATTTTCTGCGCGCGCAAGTGAGCGCGCGCTAAACTTTGCGCCGGCGCTAAATGTCTACTTAATTTGGGGCGAGGCGCAGATCGCGCTGCGCCCGGACGCTACACGCATAGCGCCCGAAATTCACTTCTCTTAAGGCGCTAACGGCTGGCGCAAGCAACTGAATTTCTAGGCCAATGTCTCCAGGTGGGGTCTGACCAAGGCTCTGTACAGCTGCAACATAACATCCACCCCCTTGTATTCCAGCCCTCCCGAGATAAAGGCCAATATTCCATCAGCCTGTTTAATTATGCTTTCTACCTGCCCACTAGCTTTTAGTGATTTCTAAAACACACTTGAGTTTTGTTTTATTTTAGTCCACTTCCCGGGGGTCCCAGCTCAGTAAGGTTGGGTTTATTTGATGCTCCGTCGGTCCCACCGCCATCAAAGTGTGAAGAGAAACTGGGGCAGCACTTTGTGACTGACAGCTGGTGGGAGCCACACTGGAGAGGGAGGAGCCCGGGCTGTACATCACACCAGCAGCGAGAGGCCCAGCCTTTAATCAGCAGACACAGGGAGATCTGTAGTGACAGCAGCACTGAACTAAATTATTGAGGGCTCTTTGCTGGAGTACTGACTGGAATATGTGGCATGTCTTCAAAAGCAAGGGAGCCTTTATGGGATGGTGGAATCGCGCTGATAATTCAATCAGAAATAAGATGCAGAATCTCTGAATCCAAATTCCACTGAAGTGTTTGCACAGTGTCAGCAGAGTGAAGCATCCCGGTGGGATTCTGGGTTCCTGCAGAGATTATCCTGATTCACTGTCCAATTTGGAGGGCCATGTCAGATCCGCCCCCACTCCTCTACCTTATTACACCCCAGCAGGACATTAACACAGCGGCATTTGTTAGAACACAACAGGTTAAAGAGCCAGTGTCCGCACTGGGTACCACAAACAGAGCGAGGCGGCAAAACCAAACTGACAGGCGATCAGACAGAGAGCGAGTCACTCACTCACTGGCATCCAAGGTTTCTGCTTCACCAGCCCGGGCCAAACACTCTTCACAGCGCGCGGACACCGCGCCGCCTTGCAGCGAGTCTCGGGTCATTGCCCAGCGATAGTTCCACATTCAGGCAGCACCTCTGCGGGAGGAGGGGAGAGAGAGAGAGAGAGAGAGGGGAGGAGGGGGGGGGGGAAGAGGCTCTCCTGGCGAACACCATCGTTCCAACCCAATCTAAAGTAGACCTTTAATGACCTCTATTGAAAACAGCTGTTTGTAATTTGGGAATGAATTGGTTTTCTGAATGTTTTTAAAATATTTCTGTCACTGTACCCCATCCAACTCCCCACCCTCACACACACTGTACCCCATCTAACTCCCCACCCTCACACACACTGTACCCCATCCAACTCCCCACCCTCACACACACTGTACCCCATCCAACTCCCCACCCTCACACACACTGTACCCCATCCAACTCCCCACCCTCACACACACTGTACCCCATCCAACTCCCCACCCTCACACACACTGTACCCCATCCAACTCCCCACCCTCACACACACTGTACCCCATCCAACTCACCACCCTCACACACACTGTACCCCATCCAACTCCCCACCCTCACACACACTGTACCCCATCCAACTCCCCACCCTCACACACACTGTACCCCATCCAACTCCCCACCCTCACACACACTGTACCCCATCCAACTCCCCACCCTCACACACACTGTACCCCATCCAACTCCCCACCCTCACACACACTGTACCCCATCCAACTCCCCACCCTCACACACACTGTACCCCATCCAACTCCCCACCCTCACACACACACTGTACCCCATCCAACTCCCCACCCTCACACACACTGTACCCCATCCAACTCCCCACCCTCACACACACTGTACCCCATCCAACTCCCCACCCTCACACACACACTGTACCCCATCCAACTCCCCACCCTCACACACACACTGTACCCCATCCAACTCCCCACCCTCACACACACACTGTACCCCATCCAACTCCCCACCCTCACACACACACTGTACCCCATCCACCTCCCCACCCTCACACACACTGTACCCCATCCAACTCCCCACCCTCACACACACGGTACCCCATCCAACTCCCCACCCTCACACACACTGTACCCCATCCAACTCCCCACCCTCACACACACTGTACCCCATCCAACTCCCCACCCTCACACACTGTACCCCATCCAACTCCCCACCCTCACACACACTGTACCCCATCCAACTCCCCACCCTCACACACACACTGTACCCCATCCAACTCCTCACCCTCACACACTGTACCCCATCCAACTCCCCACCCTCACACACACTGTACCCCATCCAACTCCCCACCCTCACACACACTGTACCCCATCCAACTCCCCACCCTCACACACACTGTACCCCATCCAACTCCCCACCCTCACACACACTGTACCCCATTCAACTCCCCGCCCTCACACACACTGTACCCCATCCAACTCCCCACCCTCACACAGAATGTACCCCATCCAACTCCCCACCCTCACACACACTGTACCCCATCCAACTCCCCACCCTCACACACACTGTACCCCATCCAACTCCCCACCCTCACACACACTGTACCCCATCCAACTCCCCACCCTCACACACACTGTACCCCATCCAACTCCCCACCCTCACACACACTGTACCCCATCCAACTCCCCACCCTCACACACACTGTACCCCATTCAACTCCCCGCCCTCACACACACTGTACCCCATCCAACTCCCCACCCTCACACAGAATGTACCCCATCCAACTCCCCACCCTCACACACACTCTACCCCATCCAACTCCCCACCCTCACACACACTGTACCCCATCCAACTCCCCACCCTCACACACACTGTACCTCATCCAACTCCCCACCCTCACACACACTGTACCCCATCCAACTCCCCACCCTCACACACACTGTACCCCATCCAACTCCCCACCCTCACACACACTGTACCCCATCCAAGTCCCCACCCTCACACACACTGTACCCCATCCAACTCCCCACCCTCACACACACACTGTACCCCATCCAACTCCCCACCCTCACACACACTGTACACCATCCAACTCCCCACCCTCACACACACTGTACCCCATCCAACTCCCCACCCTCACACACACTGTACACCATCCAACTCCCCACCCTCACACACACTGTACCCCATCCAACTCCCCACCCTCACACACACTGTACACCATCCAACTCCCCACCCTCACACACACTGTACCCCATCCAACCCCCACCCTCACACACACTGTACCCCATCCACCTCCCCACCCTCACACACACTGTACCCCATCCAACTCCCCACCCTCACACACACTGTACCCCATCCAACTCCCCACCCTCACACACAATGAACCCCATCTAACTCCCCACCCTCACACACACTGTACCCCATCCAACTCCCACCCTCACACACACTGTACCCCATCCAACTCCCCACCCTCACACACTGTACCCCATCCAACTCCCCACCCTCACACACACTGTACCCCATCCAACTCCCCACCCTCACACACACTGTACCCCATCCAACTTCCCACCCTCACACACACTGCACCCCATCCAACTCCCCACCCTCACACACACTGTACCCCATCCAACCCCCCACCCTCACACACACTGTACCCCATCCAACTCCCCACCCTCACACACACTGCACCCCATCCAACTCCCCACCCTCACACACACTGTACCCCATCCAACCCCCCACCCTCACACACACTGTACCCCATCCAACTCCCCACCCTCACACACACACTGTACCCCATCCAACTCCCCGCCCTCTCACACACTGTACACCATCCAACTCCCCACCCCCACACACACTGTACCCCATCTAACTCCCCACCCTCACACACACTGTACCCCATCTAACTCCCCACCCTCACACACACTGTACCCCATCCAACTCCCCGCCCTCTCACACACTGTACCCCATCCAACTCCCCACCCCCACACACACTGTACCCCATCTAACTCCCCACCCTCACACACACTGTACCCCATCCAACTCCCCACCCTCACACACACTGTACCCCATCCAACTCCCCACCCCCACACACACTGTACCCCATCTAACTCCCCACCCTCACACTCACTGTACCCCATCCAACTCCCCACCCTCACACACACTGTACCCCATCCAACTCCCCACCCTCACACACACTGTACCCCATCCAAATCCCCGCCCTCACACACACTCTACCCCAACCAACTCCCCACCCTCACATACACTGTACCCCATCCAACTCCCCACCCTCACACCCACTGTACCCCATCCAACTCCCACCCTCACACACACTGCACCCCATCCAACTCCCCACCCTCACACACACTGTACCCCATCCAACTCCGCACCCTCACACACACTGTACCCCATCCAACTCCCCACCCCCACACACACTGTACCCCATCGAACTCCCCACCCTCACACGCACTGTACCCCATCCAACTCCCCACCCTCACACACACACTGTACCCCATCCAACTCCCCACCCTCACACACACTGTACCCCATCCAACTCCCCACCCTCACACACACTGTACCCCATACAACTCCCCACCCTCACACACACTGTACCCCATCCAACACCCCACCCTCACACACACTGTACCCCATCCAACTCCCCACCCTCACACACACTGTACCCCATCCAACTCCCCACCCTCACACACACTGTACCCCATCCAACTCCCCACCCACACACACTGTACCCCATCCAACTCCCCACCCTCACACACACTGTACCCCATCCAACTCCCCACCCTCACACGCACTGTACCCCATCCAACTCCCCACCCTCACACACACTGTACCCCATCCAACTCCCCACCCTCACAAACACTGTACCCCATCCAACTCCCCACCCTCACACACACTGTACCCCATCCAACTCCCCACCCACACACACACTGTACCCCATCCAACTCCCCACCCTCACACACACTTTATCGCATCCAACTCCCCACCCTCACACACACTGTACCCCATCCAACTCCCCAACCTCACACACACTGTACCCCATCCAACTCCCCACCCTTACACACACAGTACCCCATCCAACTCCCCACCCTCACACACACTGTACACCATCCAACTCCCCACCCTCACACACACTGTACCCCATCGAACTCCCCACCCTCACACACACAGTACCCATCCAACTCCCCACTCTCACACACACTGTACCCCATCCAACTCCCCACCCTCACACACACTGTACCCCATCCAACTCCCCACCCTCACACACACTGTACACCATCCAACTCCCCACCCTCACACACACTGTACCCCATCGAACTCCCCACCCTCACACACACTGTACCCATCCAACTCCCCACTCTCACACACACTGTACCCCATCCAACTCCCCACCCTCACACACACTGTACCCCATCCAACTCCCCACCCTCACACACACTGTACCCCATCCAACTCCCCACCCTCACACACACTGTACCCCAACCAACTCCCCACCCCCACTCACACACTGTACCCCATCCAACTCCCCACTCTCACACACACTGTACCCCATCCAACTCCGCACCCTCACACACACTGTACCCCAACCAACTCCCCACCCCCACTCACACACTGTACCCCATCCAACTCCCCACCCTCACACACACTGTACCCCATCCAACTCCCCACCCTCACACACACTGTACCCCATCCAACTCCCTGCCCTCACACACACTGTACCCCATCCGACTCCCCACCCTCACACACACACTGTACCCCATCCAACTCCCCACCCTCACACACACTGTACCCCATCCAACTCCCCACCCTCACACACACACTGTACCCCATCCAGCTCCCCACCCTCACACACACTGTACCCCATCCAACTCCCCACCCTCACACACACACTGTACCCCATCCAGCTCCCCACCCTCACACACACTGTAGCCCATCCAACTCCCCACCCTCACACACATTGTACCCCATCCAACTCCCCACCCTCACACACACTGTACCCCATCCAACTCCCCACCCTCACACACACACTGTACCCCATCCAACTCCCCACCCGCACACACACACTGTACCCCATCCAACTCCCCACCCTCTCACACACACTGTACCCCATCCAACTCCCCACCCTCACACACACTGTACCCCATCCAACTCCCCACCCTCACACACACTGTACCCCATCCAACTCCCCACCCTCACACACACTGTACCCCATCCAACTCCCCACCCTCTCTCAGACACACTGTACCCATCCAACTCCCCACCCTCACACACACTGTACCCCATCCAACTCCCCACCCTCACACACACACTGTACCCCATCCAACTCCCCAACCTCACACACACTGTACCCCATCCAACTCCCCACCCTCACACACACTGTACCCCATTCAACTCCCCGCCCTCACACACACTGTACCCCATCCAACTCCCCACCCTCACACACTGTACCCCATCCAACTCCCCACCCTCACACACACTGTACCCCATCCAACTCCCCACCCTCACACACACTGTACCCCATCCAACTCCCCACCCTCTCACACACACTGTACCCCATCCAACTCCCCACCCTCACACACACTGTACCCCATCCAACTCCCCACCCTCACACACACTGTACCCCATCCAGCTCCCCACCCTCTCACACACTGTACCCCATCCAACTCCCCAACCTCACACACACTGTACCCCATCCAACTCCCCACCCTCACACACACTGTACCCCATTCAACTCCCCGCCCTCACACACACTGTACCCCATCCAACTCCCCACCCTCACACACACTGTACCCCATCCAACTCCCCACCCTCACACACACTGTACCCCATCCAACTCCCCACCCTCACACACACTGTACCCCATTCAACTCCCCGCCCTCACACACACTGTACCCCATCCAACTCCCCACCCTCACACAGAATGTACCCCATCCAACTCCCCACCCTCACACACATTGCACCCCATCCAACTCCCCACCCTCACACACACTGTACCCCATCCAACTCCCCACCCTCACACACACTGTACCCCATCCAACTCCCCACCCTCACACACACTGTACCCCATCCAACTCCCCACCCTCACACACACTGTACCCCATCCAAGTCCCCACCCTCACACACACTGTACCCCATCCAACTCCCCACCCTCACACAGAATGTACCCCATCCAACTCCCCACCCTCACACACACTGTACCCCATCCAACCCCCCACCCTCACACACACTGTACCCCATCCAACTCCCCACCCTCACACACACTGTACCCCATCCAACTCCCCACCCTCACACACACTGTACCCCATCCAACTCCCCACCCTCACACACACACTGTACCCCATCCAACCCCCCACCCTCACACACACTGTACCCCATCCAACTCCCCACCCTCACACACACTGTACCCCATCCAAATCCCCACCCTCACACACACTGTACCCCATTCAACTCCCCGCCCTCACACACACTGTACCCCATCCAACTCCCCACCCTCACACACACACTGTACCCCATCCACCTCCCCACCCTCACACACACTGTACCCCATCCAACTCCCCACCCTCACACACACTGTACCCCATCCAACTCCCCACCCTCACACACAATGAACCCCATCTAACTCCCCACCCTCACACACACTGTACCCCATCCAACTCCCACCCTCACACACACTGTACCCCATCCAACTCCCCACCCTCACACACTGTACCCCATCCAACTCCCCACCCTCACACACACTGTACCCCATCCAACTCCCCACCCTCACACACACTGTACCCCATCCAACTTCCCACCCTCACACACACACTGTACCCCATCCAACTCCCCACCCTCACACACACTGTACCCCATCCAACTCCCCACCCTCACACACACTGTACCCCATCCAACTCCCCACCCTCACACACAATGAACCCCATCTAACTCCCCACCCTCACACACACTGTACCCCATCCAACTCCCACCCTCACACACTGTACCCCATCCAACTCCCCACCCTCACACACACTGTAGCCCATCCAACTCCCCACCCTCACACACATTGTACCCCATCCAACTCCCCACCCTCACACACACTGTACCCCATCCAACTCCCCACCCTCACACACACACTGTACTCCATCCAACTCCCCACCCTCACACACACTGTACCCCATCCAAGTCCCCACCCTCACACACACTGTACCCCATCCAACTCCCCACCCTCACACACACTGTACCCCAGCCAACTCCCCACCCTCACACACACTGTACCCCATCCAACTCCCCGCCCTCTCACACACTGTACCCCATCCAACTCCCCACCCTCTCACACTCACTGTACCCCATCCAACTCCCCACCCTCACACACACTGTACCCCATCCAACTCCCCACCCTCACACACACTGTACCCCATCCAAATCCCCGCCCTCACACACACTGTACCCCAACCAACTCCCCACCCTCACATACACTGTACCCCATCCAACTCCCCACCCTCACACCCACTGTACCCCATCCAACTCCCACCCTCACACACACTGCACCCCATCCAACTCCCCACCCTCACACACACTGTACCCCATCCAACTCCCCACCCTCACACACACTGTACCCGAACCAACTCCCCACCCCCACACACACTGTACCCCATCGAACTCCCCACCCTCACACGCACTTTACCCCATCCAACTCCCCACCCTCACACACACACTGTACCCCATCCAACTCCCCACCCTCACACACACTGTACCCCATCCAACTCCCCACCCTCACACACACTGTACCCCATACAACTCCCCACCCTCACACACACTGTACCCCATCCAACTCCCCACCCTCACACACACTGTACCCCATCCAACTCCCCACCCTCACACACACTGTACCCCATCCAACTCCCCACCCTCACACACACTGTACCCCATCCAACACCCCACCCTCACACGCACTGTACCCCATCCAACTCCCCACCCTCACACACACTGTACCCCATCCAACTCCCCACCCTCACAAACACTGTACCCCATCCAACTCCCCACCCTCACACACACTGTACCCCATCCAACTCCCCACCCACACACACACTGTACCCCATCCAACTCCCCACCCTCACACACACTTTATCCCATCCAACTCCCCACCCTCACACACACTGTACCCCATCCAACTCCCCAACCTCACACACACTGTACCCCATCCAACTCCCCACCCTTACACACACTGTACCCCATCCAACTCCCCACCCTCACACACACTGTACCCCATCGAACTCCCCACCCTCACACACACAGTACCCATCCAACTCCCCACTCTCACACACACTGTACCCCATGCAACTCCCCACCCTCACACACACTGTACACCATCCAACTCCCCACCCTCACACACACTGTACCCCATCGAACTCCCCACCCTCACACACACAGTACCCATCCAACTCCCCACTCTCACACACACTGTACCCCATCCAACTCCCCACCCTCACACACACTGTACCCCATCCAACTCCCCACCCTCACACACACTGTACACCATCCAACTCCCCACCCTCACACACACTGTACCCCATCGAACTCCCCACCCTCACACACACTGTACCCATCCAACTCCCCACTCTCACACACACTGTACCCCATCCAACTCCCCACCCTCACACACACTGTACCCCATCCAACTCCCCACCCTCACACACACTGTACCCCATCCAACTCCCCACCCTCACACACACTGTACCCCAATCAACTCCCCACCCCCAGTCACACACTGTACCCCATCCAACTCCCCACTCTCACACACACTGTACCCCATCCAACTCCCCACCCTCACACACACTGTACCCCAACCAACTCCCCACCCCCACTCACACACTGTACCCCATCCAACTCCCCACCCTCACACACACTGTACCCCATCCAACTCCCCACCCTCACACACACTGTACCCCATCCAACTCCCTGCCCTCACACACACTGTACCCCATCCGACTCCCCACCCTCACACACACACTGTACCCCATCCAACTCCCCACCCTCACACACACTGTACCCCATCCAACTCCCCACCCTCACACACACACTGTACCCCATCCAGCTCCCCCACTCTCACACACACTGTACCCCCATCCAACTCCCCACCCTCACACACACACTGTACCCCATCCAGCTCCCCACCCTCATACACACTGTACCCCATCCAACTCCCCAAACTCACACACACACTGTACCCCATCCAGCTCCCCACCCTCACACACACTGTACCCCATCCAACTCCCCGCCCTCACACACACTGTACCCAATCCAACTCCCCACCCTCACACACACTGTACCCCATCCAACTCCCCACCCTCACACACACTGTACCCCATCCAACTCCCCGCCCTCACACACACTGTACCCCATCCAACTCCCGCCCTCACACACACTGTACCCAATCCAACTCCCCACCCTCACACACACTGTACCCCATCCAACTCCCCACCCTCACACACACTGTACCCCATCCAACTCCCCACCCTCACACACACTGTACCCCATCCAACTCCCCCACCCTCACACACACTGTACCCCATCCAACTCCCCACCCTCACACACACTGTACCCCGTCCAACTCCCCACCCTCACACACACTGTACCCCATCCAACTCCCCACCCTCACACACACTGTACCCCATCCAACTCCCCACCCTCACACACACGCTGTACCCCATCCAACTCCCCAAACTCACACACACTGTACCCCATCCAACTCCCCACCCTCACACACACTGTACCCCATCCAACTCCCCACCCTCACACACACTGTAGCCCATCCAACTCCCCACCCTCACACACACTGTACCCCATCCAGCTCCCCACCCTCACACACACTGTACCCCATCCAACTCCCCACCCTCACACACACTGTACCCCATCCAACTCCCCACCCTCACACACACTGTACCCCATCCAACTCCCCGCCCTCACACACACTGTACCCCATCCAACTCCCCACCCTCACACACACTGTACCCCATCCAACTCCCCACCCTCACACACACTGTAGCCCATCCAACTCCCCACCCTCACACACACTGTACCCCATCCAGCTCCCCACCCTCACACACACTGTACCCCATCCAACTCCCCACCCTCACACACACTGTACCCCATCCAACTCCCCACCCTCACACACACTGTACCCCATCCAACTCCCCGCCCTCACACACACTGTACCCCATCCAACTACCCACCCTCACACACACTGTACCCCATCCAACTCCCCACCCTCACACACACTGTAGCCCATCCAACTCCCCACCCTCACACACACTGTACCCCATCCAACTCCCCACGCTCACACACACTGTACCCCATCCAACTCCCCACCCTCACACACACTGTACCCCGTCCAACTCCCCACCCTCACACACACTGTACCCCATCCAACTCCCCACCCTCACACACACTGTACCCCATTCAACTCCCCACCCTCACACACACTGTACCCCATCCAACTCCCCACCCTCACACACACTGTACCCCATTCAACTCCCCACCCTCACACACACTGTACCCCATTCAACTCCCCACCCTCACACACACTGTACCCCATCCAACTCCCCACCCTCACACACACTGTACCCCATCCAACTCCCCACCCTCACACACACTGTACCCCATTCAACTCCCCACCCTCACACACACTGTACCCCATCCAACTCCCCACCCTCACACACACTGTACCCCGTCCAACTCCCCACCCTCACACACACTGTACCCCATCCAACTCCCCACCCTCACACACACTGTACCCCATTCAACTCCCCACCCTCACACACACTGTACCCCGTCCAACTCCCCACCCTCACACACACTGTACCCCATCCAACTCCCCACCCTCACACACACTGTAGCCCATCCAACTCCCCACCCTCACACACACTGTACCCCATCCAACTCCCCACGCTCACACACACTGTACCCCATCCAACTCCCCACCCTCACACACACTGTACCCCGTCCAACTCCCCACCCTCACACACACTGTACCCCATCCAACTCCCCACCCTCACACACACTGTACCCCATTCAACTCCCCACCCTCACACACACTGTACCCCATCCAACTCCCCACCCTCACACACACACTGTACCCCATCCAACTCCCCAAACTCACACACACTGTACCCCATCCAACTACCCACCCTCACACACACTGTACCCCATCCAACTCCCCACCCTCACACACACTGTAGCCCATCCAACTCCCCACCCTCACACACACTGTACCCCATCCAACTCCCCACGCTCACACACACTGTACCCCATCCAACTCCCCACCCTCACACACACTGTACCCCGTCCAACTCCCCACCCTCACACACACTGTACCCCATCCAACTCCCCACCCTCACACACACTGTACCCCATCCAACTCCCCACCCTCACACACACTGTACCCCGTCCAACTCCCCACCCTCACACACACTGTACCCCATCCAACTCCCCACCCTCACACACACTGTACCCCATCCAACTCCCCACCCTCACACACACTGTACCCCATCCAACTCCCTGCCCTCACACACACTGTACCCCATCCGACTCCCCACCCTCACACACAAGCTGTACCCCATCCAACTCCCCACCCTCACACACACTGTACCCCATCCAACTCCCCACCCTCACACACACACTGTACCCCATCCAGCTCCCCACCCTCACACACACTGTACCCCATCCAACTCCCCACCCTCACACACACACTGTACCCCATCCAGCTCCCCACCCTCATACACACTGTACCCCATCCAACTCCCCAAACTCACACACACACTGTACCCCATCCAGCTCCCCACCCTCACACACACTGTACCCCATCCAACTCCCCGCCCTCACACACACTGTACCCAATCCAACTCCCCACCCTCACACACACTGTACCCCATCCAACTCCCCACCCTCACACACACTGTACCCCATCCAACTCCCCACCCTCACACACACTGTACCCCATCCAACTCCCCACCCTCACACACACTGTACCCCATCCAACTCCCCACCCTCACACACACTGTACCCCGTCCAACTCCCCACCCTCACACACACTGTACCCCATCCAACTCCCCACCCTCACACACACTGTACCCCATCCAACTCCCCACCCTCACACACACACTGTACCCCATCCAACTCCCCAAACTCACACACACTGTACCCCATCCAACTCCCCACCCTCACACACACTGTACCCCATCCAACTCCCCACCCTCACACACACTGTAGCCCATCCAACTCCCCACCCTCACACACACTGTACCCCATCCAGCTCCCCACCCTCACACACACTGTACCCCATCCAACTCCCCACCCTCACACACACTGTACCCCATCCAACTCCCCACCCTCACACACACTGTACCCCATCCAACTCCCCGCCCTCACACACACTGTACCCAATCCAACTACCCACCCTCACACACACTGTACCCCATCCAACTCCCCACCCTCACACACACTGTAGCCCATCCAACTCCCCACCCTCACACACACTGTACCCCATCCAACTCCCCACGCTCACACACACTGTACCCCATCCAACTCCCCACCCTCACACACACTGTACCCCGTCCAACTCCCCACCCTCACACACACTGTACCCCATCCAACTCCCCACCCTCACACACACTGTACCCCATCCAACTCCCCACCCTCACACACACTGTACCCCGTCCAACTCCCCACCCTCACACACACTGTACCCCATCCAACTCCCCACCCTCACACACACTGTACCCAATCCAACTCCCCACCCTCGCACACACTGTACCCCATCCAACTCCCCACCCTCACACACACTGTACCCCTTCCAACTCCCCACCCTCACACACACTGTACCCCATCCAACTCCCCACCCTCACACACACTGTACCCCATCCAACTCCCCTCCCTCACACACACTGTACCCCATCTAACTCCCAACCCTCACACACACTGTACCCCATCCAACTCCCCACCCTCGCACACACTGTACCCCATCCAACTCCCCACCCTCACACACTGTACCCCATCCAACTCCCCACCCTCACACACACTGTACCCCATCCAACTCCCCACCCTCACACACACTGAACCCCATCCAACTCCCCACCCTCACACACACTGTACCCCATCCAACTCCCCACCCTCACACACACTGAACCCCATCCAACTCCCCACCCTCACACACACTGTACCCCATCCAACTCCCCACCCTCACACACACTGAACCCCATCCAACTCCCCACCCTCACACACACACTGTACCCCATCCAATTCCCCACCCTCACACACACTGTACCCCATCCAACTCCCCACCCTCTCACACACAATGTACCCCATCCAACTCCCCACCCTCACACACACTGTACCCCATCCAACTCCCCACCCTCACACACACTGTACCCCATCCAACTCCCCACCCTCACACACACTGTACTCCATCCAACTCCCCACCCGCACACACACACTGTACCCCATCCAACTCCCCACCCTCACACACACACTGTACCCCATCCAACTCCCCACCCTCACACAAACTGTACCCCATCCAACTCCCCACCCTCACACACAATGTACCTCATCCAACTCCCCACCCTCACACACACTGTACCCCATCCAACTCCCCACCCTCACACAGAATGTACCCCATCCAACTCCCCACCCTCACACACACTGTACCCCATCCAACTCCCCACCCTCACACACACTGTACCCCATCCAACTCCCCACCCTCACACACACTGTACCCCATCCAACTCCCCACCCTCACTCACACTGTACCCCATCCAACTCCCCACCCTCTCACACACACTGTACCCCTTCCAACTCTCCACCCTCACACACACTGTAGCCCATCCAACTCCCCACCCTCACACAGAATGTACCCCATCCAACTCCCCACCCCCACACACACTGTACCCCATCCAACTCCCCACCCTCACACACACTGTACCCCGTCCAACTCCCCACCCTCACACACACTGTACCCCATCCAACTCCCCACCCTCACACACACTGTACCCCATCCAACTCCCCACCCTCACACAGAATGTACCCCATCCAACTCCCCACCTTCACACACACTGTACCCCATCCAACTCCCCACCCTCACACACACACTGTACCCCATCCAACTCCCCACCCTCTCACACACTGTACCCCATCCAACTCCTCACCCTCTCACACACTGTACCCCATCCAACTCCCCACCCTCTCACACACTGTACCCCATCCAACTCCCCACCCTCTCACACACTGTACCCCATCCAACTCCTCACCCTCTCACACACTGTACCCCATCCAACTCCTCACCCTCTCACACACTGTACCCCATCCAACTCCCCACCCTCACACACACTGTACCCCATCCAACTCCCCACCCTCACACACACTGTACCCCATCCAACTCCCCACCCTCACACACACTGTACCCCATCCAACTCCCCACCCTCACACACTATACCCCATCCAACTCCCCACCCTCACACACACTGTACCCCACAGAACTCCCCACCCTCACACACACTGTACCCCATCCAACTCCCCACCCTCACACACACTGTACCCCATTCAACTCCCCGCCCTCACACACACTGTACCCCATGCTACTCCCCACCCTCACACACACTGTACCCCATCAAACTCCCCACCCTCACACACACACTGTACCCCATCCAACTCCCCACCCTCACACACACACTGTACCCCTCCAACTCCCCACCCTCACACACACACTGTACCCCATCCAACTCCCCACCCTCTCACAGACACTGTACCCCATCCAACTCCCCACCCTCACACACACTGTACCCCATCCATCTCCCCACCCTCACACACATTGTACCCCATCCAACTCCCCACCCTCACACACACACTGTACCCCATCCAACTCCCCACCCTCACACACACTGTACCCCATCCAAGTCCCCACCCTCACACACAATGTACCCCATCCAACTCCCCGCCCTCTCACACACTGTACCCCATCCAACTCCCCACCCTCTCACACTCACTGTACCCCATCCAACTCCCCACCCTCACACACACTGTACCCCATCCAACTCCCCACCCTCACACACACTGTACCCCACCCAAATCCCCGCCCTCACACACACTGTACCCCATCCAACTCCCCACCCTCACACACACACTGTACCCCATCCAACTCCCTACCCTCTCACACACACTGTAACCCATCCAACTCCCCACCCTCACACACACTGTACCCCATCCAACTCCCCACCCTCACACACACTGTACCCCATCCAACTCCCCACCCTCACACACACTGTACCCCATCCAACTCCCCACCCTCACACACACTGTACCCCATCCAACTCCCTACCCTCTCACACACACTGTACCCCATTCAATTCCCACCCTCACACACACTGTACCCCATCCAACTCCCGACCCTCACACACACTGTACCCCATCCAACTCCCCACCCTCACACACACTGTACCCTATCCAACTCCCCACCCTCACACACACTGTACCCCATCCAACTCCCCACCCCCACACTCACTGTACCCCATCGAACTCCCCACCCTCACACGCACTGTACCCCATCCAACTCCCCACCCTCACACACACTGCACCCCATCCAACTCCGCACCCTCACACACACTGTACCCCATCCAACTCCCCACCCTCACACACACTGTACCCCATACAACTCCCCACCCTCACACACACTGTACCCCATACAACTCCCCACCCACTCACACACACTGTACCCCATCCAACTCCCCACCCTCACACACACTGTACCCCATCCAACTCTCCACCCTCACACACACTGTACCCCATCCAACTCCCCACCCTCACACACACTGTACCCCATCCAACTCCCCACCCTCACACACACTGCACCCCATCCAACTCCCCACCCTCACAGGCACTGTACCCCATCTAACTCCCCACCCTCACACACACTGTACCCCATCCAACTCCCCACACTCACACACACTGTACCCCATCCAACTCCCCACCCTCACACACACTGTACCCCATCCAACTCCCCAACCTCACACACACTGTACCCCATCCAACTCCCCACCCTCACACACACTGTACCCCATCCAACTCCCCTCCCTCACACACACTGTACCCCATCCAACTCCCCACCCTCACACACACTGTACCCCATCCAACTCCCCACCCTCACACACACTGTACCCCATCCAACTCCCCTCCCTCACACACACTGTACCCCATCTAACTCCCAACCCTCACACACACTGTACCCCATCCAACTCCCCACCCTCGCACACACTGTACCCCATCCAACTCCCCACCCTCACACACTGTACCCCATCCAACTCCCCACCCTCACACACACTGTACCCCATCCAACTCCCCACCCTCACACACACTGAACCCCATCCAACTCCCCACCCTCACACACACTGTACCCCATCCAACTCCCCACCCTCACACACACTGTACCCCATCCAATTCCCCACCCTCACACACACTGTACCCCATCCAACTCCCCACGCTCTCACACACAATGTACCCCATCCAACTCCCCACCCTCACACACACTGTACCCCATCCAACTCCCCACCCTCACACACACTGTACCCCATCCAACTCCCCACCCTCACACACACTGTACCCCATCCAACTCCCCACCCTCACACACACATTGTACCCCATCCAACTCCCCAACCTCACACACAATGTACCCCATCCAACTCCCCACCCTCACACAAACTGTACCCCATCCAACTCCCCACCCTCACACACACTGTACCCCATCCAACTCCCCACCCTCACACAGAATGTACCCCTTCCAACTCCCCACCCTCACACACACTGTACCCCATCCAACTCCCCACCCTCACACACACTGTACCCCATCCAACTCCCCACCCTCACACACACTGTACCCCATCCAACTCCCCACCCTCACTCACACTGTACCCCATCCAACTCCCCACCCTCTCACACACACTGTACCCCATCCAACTCCCCACCCTCACACACACTGTAGCCCATCCAACTCCCCACCCTCACACAGAATGTACCCCATCCAACTCCCCACCCCCACACACACTGTACCCCATCCAACTCCCCACCCTCACACACACTGTACCCCGTCCAACTCCCCACCCTCACACACACTGTACCCCATCCAACTCCCCACCCTCACACACACTGTACCCCATCCAACTCCCCACCCTCACACAGAATGTACCCCATCCAACTCCCCACCTTCACACACACTGTACCCCATCCAACTCCCCACCCTCACACACACTGTACCCCATCCAACTCCCCACCCTCACACACACACTGTACCCCATCCAACTCCCCACCCTCTCACACACTGTACCCCATCCAACTCCCCACCCTCTCACACACTGTACCCCATCCAACTCCCCAACCTCTCACACACTGTACCCCATCCAACTCCCCACCCTCACACACACTGTACCCCATCCAACTCCCCACCCTCACACACACTGTACCCCATCCAACTCCCCACCCTCACACACACTGTACCCCATCCAACTCCCCACCCTCACACACTATACCCCATCCAACTCCCCACCCTCACACACACTGTACCCCATCGAACTCCCCACCCTCACACACACTGTACCCCATCCAACTCCCCACCCTCACACACACTGTACCCCATGCTACTCCCCACCCTCACACACACTGTACCCCATCCAACTCCCCACCCTCACACACACACTGTACCCCATCCAACTCCCCACCCTCACACACACACTGTACCCCTCCAACTCCCCACCCTCACACACACACTGTACCCCATCCAACTCCCCACCCTCTCACAGACACTGTACCCCATCCAACTCCCCACCCTCACACACACTGTACACCATCCAACTCTCCACCCTCACACACTGTACCCCATCCAACTCCCCACCCTCACACACATTGTACCCCATCCAACTCCCCACCCTCACACACACACTGTACCCCATCCAACTCCCCACCCTCACACACACTGTACCCCATCCAACTCCCCGCCCTCTCACACACTGTACCCCATCCAACTCCCCACCCTCTCACACTCACTGTACCCCATCCAACTCCCCACCCTCACACACACTGTACCCCATCCAACTCCCCACCCTCACACGCACTGTACCCCATCCAAATCCCCGCCCACACACACACACTGTACCCCATCCAACTCCCCACCCTCACACACACTGTACCCCATCCAACTCCCTACCCTCTCACACACACTGTACCCCATCCAACTCCCCACCCTCACACACACTGTACCCCATCCAACTCCCCACCCTCACACACACTGTACCCCATCCAACTCCCCACCCTCACACACACTGTACCCCATCCAACTCCCCACCCTCACACACACTGTACCCCATCCAACTCCCCACCCTCACACCCACTGTACCCCATCCAACTCCCACCCTCACACACACTGTACCCCATCCAACTCCCCACCCTCACACACACTGTACCCCATCCAACTCCCCACCCTCACACACACTGTACCCCATCCAACTCCCCACCCTCACACACACTGTACCCCATCCAACTCCCCACCCTCACACACACTGTACCCCATCCAACTCCCCACCCCCACACACACTGTACCCCATCGAACTCCCCACCCTCACACGCACTGTACCCCATCCAACTCCCCACCCTCACACACACTGCACCCCATCCAACTCCGCACCCTCACACACACTGTACCCCATCCATCTCCCCACCCTCACACACACTGTACCCCATACAACTCCCCACCCTCACACACACTGTACCCCATACAACTCCCCACCCTCACACACACTGTACCCCATCCAACTCCCCACCCTCACACACACTGTACCCCATCCAACTCCCCACCCTCACACACACTGTACCCCATCCAACTCCCCACCCTCACAGGCACTGTACCCCATCCAACTCCCCACCCTCACACACACTGTACCCCATCCAACTCCCCACCCTCACACACACTGTACCCCATCCAACTCCCCACCCTCACACACACTGTACCCCATCCAACTCCCCACCCTCACACACACTGTACCCCATCCAACTCCCCAACCTCACACACACTGTACCCCATCCAACTCCCCACCCTCACACACACTGTACCCCATCCAACTCCCCTCCCTCACACACACTGTACCCCATCCAACTCCCCACCCTCACACACACTGTACCCCATCCAACTCCCCACCCTCACACACACTGTACCCCATCCAACTCCCCGCCCTCACACACACTGTACCCCATCCAACTCCCCACCCTCACACACACAATACAATACAATACAATACAAATCGCTTTATTGGCATGATAAGGTGCATCTTATGTTGCCAAAGCATCAAAATACATTTATGGTTGAACACATAAACGCGGTTCCATTCATACAGTGTATAAACAGGTATATCCCTGAGTTTATAAATATACATTCGCCTTGTTTATATATACTCTTGTCTTAGTTTACTGGTTGTCCCTCTGTTCATGGCAAGCTGTAACATAGTGTGCCGCCAGTGTTACACAGCTTCTCTCCTCCCCCAGTAGGAATGGGAGTTTTTGGTTGTCAGTCAGATTTCTGAATTCAGGGCATATTTGTGAGAATTTTTGGTAGAAATTCTCTCTGATGCCCTGATATTTTCCACAGGCTGTGAGGATGTGCATCTCTGTCTCAACTACTCCCTGACTGCAGTGAGAGCATATCCTGTCTTCTGTTGGCAGCCTGGTCTGCCTGTGTCTGCCTTTTTCGATCGCTAGGCTATGTTCGCTAAGTCTGTACCTTGTCAAGGTTCTTCTCAGTTTGTTATCCTTTACCATGGTCAGGTAATCAGCTATGTTGTATTGTCTGTTTAGGGCCAAGTAGCAATTGAGTTTGCTTTGGGTTTTTGTTGTTTCTGCCCAATATGACAGATATTTTTCCTTTTGCTTAGTGACGATTGTGTTGGGTCGAATTCTTTGTGTTACCCTGTCACTGTCCTGGGACTGGTTATTGTTAGTATTGTTATTAGTTACTTTATTGAGTCCCAGGACTAGTTGACTGAGGGTATTCTTCTTTATGGTCAGCTCTTGGCATTTCAGGGCGTCGTAGTGATAGCATTGGGGGTTGCTCATTTGTAGGTGATTCCAAAATTTGGTGGCTCTTTTTTGGATAGTGATTATTAATGGGTATTGGCCTAGTTCCGCCCTGCATGCGTTGTTTACTGTTTTCCTTTGAGTCCGGAGGATACTTTTACAGAATTCCGCATGTAGGATCTCAATTGGGTGTTTGTCCCATTTTGCAAAATCTTGTTGTGTTAGTGGTCCCCAGACCTCACTGCCATAGAGTGCAATTGGTTCAATTACTGATTTGAAAATTTTGAGCCAAATGCTAATTGGGATTTCTATTTGGATTGATTTTTTGATGGCATAGAAAGCCCTTCTTGCTTTCTCTTTCAGTTCATTCACAGCCAGTTTGAAGTTTCCCGTAGAACTGATTTTTAAGCCCAAGTATGTGTAGTGAGTGGTTTGTTCAATTTTGGTTGTTCCTACTGTGAAATTTATTGTGGGTCCATGTTGTTTGGATCTTTGCTGGAACACAAGGACTTTGGTTTTTTGGGGATTTATTGTCAGGGCCCAAGTCTGGCAGTACGACTCCAGCAGGTCCAGGTTCTGCTGTAGACCCTCCTTAGTTGGTGACAGCAGAACCAGGTCATCGGCATAGAGGAGGAATTTAACCTTGGATTCATATAGGGTGAGGCCGGGTGCTGTAGATTGTTCAAGTAGTTTTGCCAATCCATTAATGTAAATATTAAAGAGTGTCGGTGAGATTGGCGAGCCCTGCGTCACCCCCCGCCCCTGTGGGAAGTATTTTGTTTGTTTGTCTCCAATTTTAACTGCACATTTATTGTTTGTATACATTGATTTAATTACATCATATGTTTTCCCTCCTACCCCGCTTTCGATAAGTTTCAGGAATAAACCATCATGCCAGATGGAGTCGAAAGCCTTCTGGAAATCTACAAAGCATGCGTAGATTTTGCTTTTGTTATGGTGAACGTGTTTGTCAATTAGGGTCTGTAGGGTGAAGATATGATCGGATGTTCTATAGTTTGGCAGGAATCCAATTTGGCTTTTACTCAAGACATTGTGCTCTTCAAGGAAGTTTATAAGTCTTTTGTTTATGATGCTACAGAATACCTTCCCCAGGTTACTGTTTACACAGATGCCTCGATAGTTGTTTGGGTCGATTTTGTCCCCACTTTTGTATATGGGTGTTATGAGTCCTTTGTTCCAGATGTCAGGGAAATAGCCGACACTCAGAACCAAGTTGAAGAGTTTTAGGATAGCCAGTTTCATTTTGTTGTCTGTGTGTTTAATCATCTCGTTTAGTATGCCGTCTGTCCCGCAAGCTTTTCCTGGTCGCAGGTCCTTGAGTTTTTCAAGAAGTTCTTTTTCTGTTATTATGGCGTCTAGCGGGTTTTGGTTATCTTTTATGGCCATTTCAAGCTTTTCCAGTTTTTTGCGTATTTGGTGTTGCTCTGGTCTTAGTGTGTTTTTCTGGTATAATTTTTCAAAGTGGTTTTACCCATGTGTCCCCATTTTGAATGGACAAATTGTCGTGTTGTTTTTTGTGTAGTGTTTTCAAGTTGTCCCAGAAACAATTCGACTCAATGGATTCCTCCATGGAGCTGAGTGTATTCTTAATAAATTGCTCTTTTTTGGTCCTGAGTGTGTTTCTGTATTGTGTTAGCGTCTGACAATAAGTAAGGCGTAATTCCTCGTTTTCTGGATGTCTGTGTTTTTGGTTTGATAGTTTTCTAAGTTTTTTCCTCATGTTATGGCAATCATGGTCAAACCATTTTTCATAGTTTTTTGTTTTGGGTTTGTTCTTGCGAGCTTTCAAGTTTGCATTTGTTGCCAAATTATCAAAAATATTGTTTAGTTTACTAACTGCCCGGTTTACGCCTTCTTTATTGTGAGTGTATATGTTATCCAGAAAGGTGTCTAAGAGAGCTTGAGTTGATGCATTGCTAATTGTTTTCTGGTATTTTCCCGTGTCATTTTTGGCCCATCTGTACGATTTTTTGGTGTTGTACAGTTTACTGGGTTGTGTTTCTATGTTGTTTGTTTCTGTCTTTTTGAGAAACATAGTAATTTGGCTGTGATCTGACAGTGTTGTTTGTGGTTTGACTGTGAATGCTCTGAAAGAGGATGGGTCCAAGTCTGTAATCATATAGTCTACTGTGCTGCAGCCAAGAGGTGAGCAGTAGGTCGATCTTCCTAGGAGGTCTCCTATGAACCTACCATTGACAATGTACAGACCCAGGTTTCGACAGAGCTGTAGTAGCTGTTTACCGTTGGTATTTGACTGCTTGTCACAGTTATGCCTGTATGGAAGGGAAGGGATGTCAAAGTGGTTATTCCCGAATACGTAATTGTTTCCCTGATTATTGGTGAAGTCTGGTTCTTCGCCCGTTCTTGAATTGAGGTCCCCACAGATCAACACGTTCCCCTGGGCCTGGTATTGGATAATTTCCCCCTCCATGTTGGAGAAGGTGTCCTCTTTGTAGTACGGGGAATCGATTGGAGGGATATAAAGTGCGCAAATGTAAACATCTTGGGTGTTTGAGATAATCTCCCTCTCAAGTTTGAGCCACATATGGTTTTCGCCCTTTTTTATAAATTTGATGTAATTCTTAAGTTCTGTTTTAAACCAGATCAGTATGCCTCCGGAGTCTCTGCCTTGGGTTACACTTGGTAATTTATTGGAGGGGACCACTAGCTCAGTGTACCCTTGGGGACAGCCGGTGTGTCCTTTTCCTTTATACCAAGTTTCCTGTAAAATGATAATATCTAGATCTTTAGTTTCCTCTATGAACTCTGGGGTCCTACTCTTCACTTCTCGCACTGAAGAGCGTAGACCTTGGATATTCCAGGTCGAAATATATAAGGATTTCATGTTAAGTTTTATCTTTTTCTATGATAGGTTAAAGAGTGGTACGTGTTTGTCGTGTCTAAGTGTGGGGAAAAAAAGATCACCCCAGTTGTCTACAAAAGTTAATACAATTTGGTTACAGTTCTTTCTATTAATTAGTCCTTGATCCATAAGGCGGAAGTAGATGCTGCTGCACATCTGCACACTGTACCCCATCCAACTCCCCACCCTCACACACACACTGTACCCCATCCAACTCCCCACCCTCACACACACTGTACCCCATCCAACTCCCCACCCTCACACACACTGTACCCCATCCAACTCCCCGCCCTCACACACACTTTACCCAATCCAACTCCCCACCCTCACACACATTGTACCCCATCCAACTCCCCACCCTCACACACACTGTACCCCATCCAGCTCCCCACCCTCACACACACTGTACCCCATCCAACTCCCCACCCTCACACACACTGTACCCCATCCAACTCCCCACCCTCACAAACACTGTACCCCAACCAACTCCCAACCCTCACACACACTGTACCCCATCCAACTCCCCACCCTCACACACACTGTACCCCATCCAACTCCCCACCCTCACACACACACTGTACCCCAACCAACTCCCCACCCTCACACACACTGTACCCCATCCAACTCCCCACCCTCACACACACTGTACCCCATCCAACTCCCCACCCTCACACACACACTGTACCCCATCCAACTCCCCGCCCTCACACACACTGTACCCCATCCAACTCCCCACCCTCACACACACTGCACCCCATCCAACTCCCCACCCTCACAGACACACTGTACCCCATCCAACTCCACACCCTCACACACACACTGTACCCCATCCAACTCCCCACCCTCACACACACCATACCCCATCCAACTCCCCACCCTCACACACACTGTACCCCATCCAACTCCCCACCCTCACACACACTGTACCCCATCCAACTCCCCGCCCTCACACACACTGTACCCCATCCAACTCCCCACCCTCACACACGCTGTACCCCATCCAACTCCCCACCCTCACACACACTGTACCCCATCCAACTCCCCGCCCTCACACACACTGTACCCCATCCAACTCCCCACCCTCACACACACACTGTACCCCATCCAACTCCCCACCCTCACACACTGTACCCCATCCAACTCCCCACCCTCACACACACTGTACCCATCCAACTCCCCACCCTCACACACACTGTACCCCATCCAACTCCCCACCCTCACACACACTGTACCCCATCCAACTCCCCACCCTCACTCACACTTAACCCCATCCAACTCCCCACCCTCACACACACTGTACCCCATCCAACTCCCCACCCTCACACACACTGTACCCCATCCAACTCCCCACCCTCACACACACTGTACCCCATCCAACTCCCCACCCTCACACACACACTGTACCCCATCCAACTCCCCACCCTCACACACACTGTCCCCCATCCAACTCCCCAACCTCACACACACTGTACCCCATCCAACTCCCCACCCTCACACACACTGCACCCCATCCAACTCCCCACCCTCACACACACACTGTACCCCATCCAACTCCCCACCCTCACACACACTGTACCCCATCCAACTCCCCACCCTCACACACACTGTACCCCATCCAACTCCCCACCCTCACACACACTGTACCCCATCCAACTCCCCACCCTCACACACACTGTACCCCATCCAACTCCCCACCCTCACACACACTGTACCCCATCCAACTCCCCACCCTCACACACACTGTACCCCATCCAACTCCCCACCCTCACACACACTGTACCCCATCCAACTCCCCACCCTCACACACACACTGTACCCCATCCAACTCCCCACCCTCACACACACTGTACCCCATCCAACTCCCCACCCTCACACACACTGTACCCCATCCAACTCCCCACCCTCACACACACTGTACCCCATCCAACTCCCCAACCTCACACACACTGTACCCCATCCAACTCCCCACCCTCACACACACTGTACCCCATCCAACTCCCCACCCTCACACACACTGTACCCCATCCAACTCCCCACCCTCACACACACTGTACCCCATCCAACTCCCCACCCTCACACACACTGTACCCTATCCAACTCCCCACCCTCCCACACACACTGTACCCCATCCAACTCCCCACCCGCACACACACACTGTACCCCATCCAACTCCCCACCCTCACACACACTGTGCCCCATCCAACTCCCCACCCTCACACACACTGTACCCCATCCAACTCCCCACCCGCACACACACACTGTACCCCATCCAACTCCCCACCCCCACACACACTGTACCCCATCCAACTCCCCACCCTCACACACACTGTACCCCATCCAACTCCCCACCCTCACACACACACTGTACCCCAACTAACTCCCCACCCCCACACACACTTTACCCCATCTAACTCCCCACCCTCACACACACTGTACCCCATCCAACTCCCCACCCTCACACACACTGTACCCCATCCAGCTCCCCACCCTCACACACACTGTACCCCATCCAGCTCCCCACCCTCACACACACTGTACCCCAATCTAATTCCCTTACCCATCAAAAATCTATCAATCTCAGTGTTGAAATTTTCAAGTGACCCCCAGCCCCAACAGCTTTTCGGGAAGAGAGTTCCAGATTCCCACGACCCTTTGTGTGAAGAAGTGCTTCCTGACATCACCCCTGAACGGCCTGGCTCTAATTTTAATGTTATGCCTGTTCTTGGTTCACCCACCGGAGGAAAGAGTTTCTCTGTATCTACCTTATCGAACCCTTTCGTCATCTGAACGCCTTCGATCAGATCCCCCCTGAATCTGATAAACTCCAGGGAATACAAGCCAAGATTATAGAAGCTGTCCTCATCATATCATAGCTGTGAGCAGGTCCCAGTTTGGAGATGTTTGTGGGGGAGGACAGGGCCTGTTCTGCTTGACTTCTGTCGACAGCACAGACGCAGACCGGCATGTCCTCAGTCAGTATGTACACATCCAGTGGCTGACTGAAGTTGCCTGTCAGTGCTAAATTATTAGGGACGGTTTTGTGGTCGGGATCGAGACTTGGCGGAGAGCTGGGTTGTGGCTGACAAACCCTTTTCACATTGGACCATCACAGTGAGCGGAGCGAGGGGACTATAGCTCCGACTGGGCTGGATTTGAACCCAAGAGCAAGAGGTGAAGAACTCCTTAACGTTTTCCATAGTTTTCCAGTAATGTGGGGATACTGGCCTCCAGCGTCCCAGAGATCCAGCATTAGAGCAACGGTGAATTTCCATGTCTGGAGAGACAAGAGTGAAGAAACAATCACAAATAGAAACAAGGAATTGTAGCAGATGTTCCAAATCCCTCATCCCAGCTTTTAGAAACGATGGAAATATCAAGTACCAGTTTAAGTAAATTAGCACTTTGGAGGCTCAGTATTATTGAACCCTCAGCTGTGATAATGTGGAACAAACGGAGCACTGCAGAGCTATGATACTGATGAGTTATCTGAACAAGCGGCCAGGGGACAGGGGCAGAGGATAGATCAAAGAGAAAGGCAGATGGAGCAAAGCCAGCTCGAGCTAGACACTCACCTTTCACCTCTGGCACCAGGGTTTAAATCCAGTCCAGACCGATGTGACGAAAATCTCTTTCTGCTGACCCTAAATGTTAGAATCATCGGGCTAGAAATTCATTATAGCCAAGGAATGGCCGGTGTTAGGACAAAAGATGGTGAATTAGCGCCAGGCGAAAATGCTCTAGGCTACACG
Source organism: Somniosus microcephalus (assembly GCF_052327205.1). Lineage (NCBI taxonomy): Eukaryota > Metazoa > Chordata > Chondrichthyes > Squaliformes > Somniosidae > Somniosus > Somniosus microcephalus. The sequence goes on from NC_141018.1 coordinate 38,348,571, forward strand.
CAAAATTCGTGCTCACTGGTCAATAAAATGATTGGAGTCTTAAATAAAGTCTAAAAACCCAAGCTCATTGGCGTTACACTTAGAGATGGACCAATATCGGGTGCAGTCTAATCGCAACTCATGATTGCCACAGGCTTTTTTCAGTACTTAAAGGGGAGGTCCATTGATGCTGCAGCACTTCATTCTCAGCATTGTTGGCTGTGCAGCTGCCTCAACAACCATAAGGAGAAGGGCAAGGAGAAGGAGCACTTACTTACAAATCCTCATTGCAGATTGCCGCCCCAGGGAGAGAGCCCGCAGGTTTTCCCATGAAGCTCTGGAGGCATTGGTTTTAGCGCTGGAGAGAAGGCAGGCAGTCCTGTACCCACCAACTGGCAGGAGGCCCTCGCTCTATGTGGAGGGAGGTGGCACACCACATCATGGACCGCCTGTCGGAAGCCCAATTGTCCGGCTGCCTCCTCCCTCCCTCCTGTTCCTCGTCTTCTTCCTCCTCCTCCCTCTGCGAACATGTTCCCATCTTTCTCGCTGCCTACACTCACTCCGCCATAGATCCTGGAGGGTGAGGTGGCATGCCTGTACAGCCCCCATTAATCTTAACAAATGTTGCAGTTTGAATCTTTAAAGAATAAATGTACAGGAAACTCTTTTTTATCCGGCACCGACGGGACCGGCGTGGTGCCGGTTTATCAAAAAGTCCGGATTACAGAGAGGTATAGTAAAAGGTACGAGAGCCCCATACACGGCCACAGATCCAGGCGTCCCTGTTGCATAGCAACAGGTGCAGGAGCCCCGGTTACACGGCCACTGATCCAGGAACGGCCACTAATATGAAGTAAAACTTACCTGAACCTACTCCTGAATTTTGCCAGTTAACAGAGATTTCCGGTTATTTAGGTGCCGGTAAATCGAGAATTTCCTGTAGCTACTTTGTACGTGCCACAAGACTCCTGATACAAAAGTACCTTGAAATTACTCAGTGAAATTGTTGCAGTAGCTGAACCTAACAAATAGCCACTCAAACTACACTAACCGGACAGGTGTGAGTGATTACTGATGATCCCTTTAAATAATGTCCCTGCAGTCGGCTTCCTGGTGCTGCATGCCAGCTCTCCCTGTTAGTGTTTACTCCAGGCGGTGGGGTAAGTGACTGATAGCACTTTGGGAAATCGGGCGTTCAGTGAATGTTGCACACTCACTGACGTCACAATCTCCCTGGCGTTGAGACCCCCGGCTGTAGCTGTTACCGGCAGTGCTACGGGGGTCTCGATTTGGCGTGTAGCGCTGGATTCACCTCACCCCGGCGGTACTGGTCGCAACGTCGCATTAGCGTCGTCTACTGGTGCTAATGGGCGGCACTAAGGGGACGAACTTTCCCCCTTTGAATCTTACAGCACAGAAGGAGGCCATTCGGCCCAATGTGTCTGTGCCGGCTCTCTATAAGTGCTATCCTATTAGTCCCACTCCCCTGCTCTTTCCCCAGAGCCCTGCAAATTTTTCCTTTTCAAGTATCCCTTTTGAAAGTTACTATTGAATCTGCTTCCACTGCCCTTTCAGACAGCGCATTCCAGATCACAACAACTCGCTGCGTAAAATAAAGTTTCCTCCTCTCCTGTCTGGTTCTTTTGCCAATTACCTTAAATCTGTGTCCTTTGGGAGCCTCCACAGAGCTGGTTGGTATGGGAACGGGAGTGACACTCGAGCAGTTGGTACACAGTCGGGCAGGGCAGGTGAGCTGGGGCAGTGTGACCTCACACAACAGGTCCTGCTAATCTCTACTCATCACAGAAGCCGTGAAAATGCTGGCTTCTGATCTACAACATGCTGCAGTAAATCGCCTGCCCCGAACAAGGGCTGTTCCACCGAGGTTGGGGTTAATGTATGTATTGGGGGCAGTGTTGAAGCCACATTGCTTTGCATCGGTATCTGACCTGGGGGTACAAGAACAGAGCAGCGCAGAGAGAGATTCACCATATGGCATTGAGACACCTCGCCAGTCTGCAAACACAGAGTCCGATTCCATGTGACAGATAGTCAGGCCTATCAGAGAGGCCACTGCAAGCTATTATTAACCCAGTCACAGAGCTCATAACACACTCCTTCCGACAAGTAGGCCGACAACAGGCGAGCTATATTCCCAAGCACTATCCCTGCTGCCAGAGTGTGTCAGTTCACAGTAGAAGCCCAGAGCTGTCAATCGCTCACTCTGGCCAAATCTCTGATGTCCTCTGTGTTGCACAAGCGAATGGGATGCAGTTGGCTCTGGTCTGCGGCCGAATAATTCCTCCGCAGGGCGAGGCCAAGAAACCAGCAGGGCCGAGGAAATTCGACCAGGCCCGAAAACGGGCGGGGCCGCCGCGGGGCGAGATTCGCTCGCGCCCGTAAAACGACCGCAGGCGGCGCCGTTATTGTGGCGTTCAGCCCAGGGCTGACCCTTCCGCATCGGCAATTGCCCAATTAAAAGTCAACCAGGTGCCTCCTGCAGCCAATAAAAACTGTAACTTAACAAAAAAGAGTGTAAAAGAACCGGAACAAATCAAATTAAAATGTTGTTTCCGGTGGTGATGATGCACTCCAGTCCCTCCGGCGCCCACCGGTGGCGGAAGGCCTCGAGTCTGCCAGCCCGGGGCTGAAGATGCTGAGCGCCCAGTGAGAACTCTGGGGGAGGGCCTGGAGGCCTGGGCCGTGATCGGGAGAATCCGGAGTACTTAGCGTTTTGTTAAGTCGGCACTGTTTAACCGTCTGTTTTACCGCAGGCAGACAGCGCTGGCTGCCTCAGACACAAGCCAAATTTGTGAGAGGGTGCAGAAGCAGGCTTTAGGCCCATTATTTGACTATGTTGATGGCCTAACGCTTGCTTCAGATGAGGGTAAACGACACCTTTTTTTTTGCCCTCACCAATATGGCTTCCAGCTCGGCCCACACCGGAGAAGTGGGCAGAGAGAAAGACTTGCATTTATATAGCGCCTTTCACGGCCACCGGACATCTCAAAGCGCTTTACAGCCAATGAAGTACTTCTGTGACGTGGAGTCACTGTTTGGGAAATGTGGGGAACGCGGCAGCCAATCTGCGCACAGCAAGCTCCCACAAACAAGCACTGAAGATGCCATTTTTTCCACGAAACCGGCCTTAACAGCCGGCCTAAGGAAAGGCCCGAGAACTTGACGCTCCTCGACTGCATTTCACTGTTGAATTCCAGATGTAATAATTTGTGTGAATGAGGGTGTCCCTGCGGGGCAGAGCTGTCGATACCAGTGAGAGCAACTTGCCTGACAGGTATCGCTCGAGTGGAAAGTGTGCTGTTTAACCCTTCGTCCATCTACAGGGGAGGCTCGGAACAGCAACGTACAATTTAACTCTCTCTTCATCGTCTCTGCAACACTCTCTGACGTCACATGCAATACAGCTGTAATATTCTGCAGCTCACTCACCATCAGAATGCATGTTGGCTCGATTTCCAAAGGCCCAGCTCAGTGTGAGCCAGGGGCATCTGCCTATTGCAATCATTTCCTTCATATCTGGATCCATCAGGTGTCCAAAACCTTGGTCAAAGAGGGAGGTTTTAAGGAGCATCTTAAAGGAGGAGAGAGAGGGAGAGAGGCGGAGAGGTTTAGGGAGAGAATTCCAGAGCTTAGGTCCATGGCAGCTGAAGCCACATGTACAGAACCACCCGAAGGAGTTATAACCCGTACACTCACACTCAGAGTGCAGCAGGGTCAGGGGTACTGCCCTTTGCAGGAAACCTAACACCAAGGCCCCACCTGTCTGTTACAGGGGTCCAGCGCAATGCCAAACATCCCATGGCGCTACTTGAAGAGCAGGGGAGTTCTCCCCGGTGTCCTGGGCCAATATTTATCCCTCAACCAACATCACTAAAAACAGATTATCTGGTCATTGCTGCTTGTGGGAGCTTGCTGTGCGCGAATTGGCTGCTACGTTTCCTACATTACAACAGTGACTACACTTCAAAAGTACTTCATTGGCTGTAAGGTGCTGTGGGACGTCCTGAAGGCGCTGTAGAAATGCAAGTCTTTCTTTCTTTAACAATCTCGAGTCTAATTGTGAAATCATTATGAGCCATAATTAGGACAGCACTAATGGCTCCAGTCCAATTCTAGAGGGAAAAACATTTTTCTCTCTCTAATTCAAAGAGGAATAAACACTCAGAATTTATACGGGAGCAGGGGGCAGCTTCACCCTCTAGTTCACAACTAATTCAAAGGTCCTTTCCCTTTTTCCCAACACATGTCACCCATCGAGCCTGTCGTCCTGCTGTGGCTCGCGGTCTTTCTCCAAATCAGCTTGTGAAGGTTGTGGGTTCTGCCCCACTCCAGAGGAGCACAGAAGCCAGGCTGGTGCTTCAGTGCTGCAGAGGAGCCGCTAAACCGAGGCCCTGGCTGCTTGTTCAAGTGGTTGTAAAGGATCCCACGGCACTATTGGAAGAAGAGCGGGGCCGTTCTCTCAGTGTTCGGACCATAGGAACAAGAGGGGCCCATTCAGCCCCTCGAGCCCACTCCGCCGTTCAATTAGATCGTGGCTGATCTATATCTTAACTCCATTTACTTTGGTTCCATAACCTTTGATACCCTTACCCACCAAAAATCTATCAATCTCAGTTTTGAAATTTTCAATTTTTTTAAATTAGTTTATGGGATCTGGGCATCGCTGGCAAGGCCGGCATTTATTGCCCATCCCTAATTGCCCCTTGAGAAGGTGGTGGTGAGCCGCCTTCTTGAACCGCTGCAGTCCATGCGGTGAAGGTACTCCCACAGTGCTGTTAGGGAGGGAGTTCCAGGATTTTGACCCAGCGACGATGAAGGATCGGCGATATATGTCTAAGTCAGGATGGTGTGTGACTTGGAGGGGAACTTGCAGGTGGTGGTGTTCCCATGCGCCTGCTGCCCTTGTTCTTCTAGGTGGAAGAGGTCGCGGGTTTGGGAGGTGCTGCCGAAGAAGCCTTGGCAAGTTGCTGCAGTGCATCTTGTAGATGGTACACACTGCAGCCACAGTGCGCCGGTGGTGGAGGGAGTGAATGTTTAAGGTGGTGGATGGGGTGCCAATCAAGCGGCTGCTTTGTCCTGGATGGTGTCGAGCTTCTTGAGCTCCAGTATCCACTGCTTTTTGTGAGTGGAGAGGGGAGATTTCCAGACTAACATGTATCCCTCAACCAAAACCACCAAAAAACAGATTATCTGGTCATTTATCTGATTGCAGTCTGTGGGATCTTGCTGTACACGGATTGGCTGGTGTGTTTGCAGACAAAATAACAGTGACTGCATTTCAGAATGACTCTATTAGCTGTGAAGCACTGTAGGATGTTCTGAGGACATTAAATGAATCCGAGTTCTTTCTTCTACTGTGCCTCTCTATACCATGTCTCCTTCACACACGGGTTAAATTGTTCCCTCGTTATCCATTTTCTGGGACGATCACATTACTTCGAAGTATGTTTGAAGACATTAAAGTGACTGTTTCTTTCAAACCTGACCAAGGCTCTTTCTCTGATCAGGACCCTTTTAGATACATTGAGCTGTTACATAGAAATTATTACAACAGGCCATTCGGCCCAACCAGTCCGTGCTAGTGTTCATGCCCCACAGGAGCAGGACCCTAATCCCCTGTTCCACCAGTTCCTCTATCCATCCCTTCATCCCTCGCTCTTCCAACATCTAGCGAACTATTTTTAAATAGGGTGTTCCGAGTCACACCGCCATTGTTGACCGCTGTTTCTGTTATTGAAAGTGCAGTGTTCATAGCGGTTTCTAACCCTAATCCCAACCCTAACCCTAACACTAACCCTAACCCTAACCCCAGCCCCAACCCCAACCCCAACCCCAACCCCAACCCCAACCCTAATCCTAACCCTAACCCCAACCCTAAATGCAGTGTTCATAGCGGTTTCTAACCCTAACCCCAACCCTAAATGCAATGTTCATAGCGGTTTCTAACCCTAACCCCAATCCTAAATGCAGTGTTCATAGCGGTTTCTAACCCTAACCCTAACCCCACCAACCCCTAACCATTAAGTCCAACCCATAACCCTAACCCCTAACCCTAACCCCAACCCCAACCCCAACCCTAACCCTAACCCCAACCCTAAATGCAGTGTTCATAGCGGTTTCTAACCCTAACCCCAACCCTAAATGCAGTGTTCATAGCGGTTTCTAACCCTAACCCTAACCCTAATCCTAACCCTAACCCTAACCCCACCAGCCCCTAACCATTAACTCCAACCCATAACCCTAACCCCTAACCCTAACCACTAACCCCAAACCTAACCCCAACCCTAACCACTAACCATTAACTCCAACCCATAACCCTAACCCCGAACCCTAACCACTAACCATTAACTCCAACCCATAACCCTAACCCCAAACACTAACCACTAACCATTAACTCCAACCTCTAACCCTAACCCCTAACACTTAACCCCTAACCCTAACGCTAACCCTAACCCTAACCCTAAATGCAGTGTTCATAGCGGTTTCTAACCCTAACCCCAACCCTAACCCTAACTGCAGTGTTCATAGCGGTTTCTAACCCTAACCCCAACCCTAACCCTAACCCTAATCCTAACCCTAACCCTAACCCCACCAACCCCTAACCATTAACTCCAACCCATAACCCTAACCCCTAACCCTAACCACTAACCCTAACCACTAACCCCAACCCTAACCACTAACCATTAACTCCAACCCCTAACCCTAACCCCTAACACTTAACCCCTAACCCTAACCCTAACCCAACCCTAACCACTAATCCTAACCCCTAAACCTAACCCCTAACCCCAACCACTAACCCTAACCCCTAACCCTAACCCCTAACCCCTAACCCTAACCACTAAGCCTAACACCACAAGCCCCAACCCCAATCTCTAACAACTAACCCATAACTCCAACCCCTAACCATAACCCCCACCCCTAACCTCTAACCCCTAACCCCTAACCCCTCAGCCTAACCCACAGGAATTGGCCAGTGCACCTTCTCCTCCGGATACTGGAGACCAAACTAATCCAATACATGGAGAATCTCTGCTGTGGGACGAGGAATATTACCCATTTGTATCTGCCCAGAATGGAGCCAGGTGCAATATATATTTCAGTGTAGACACAGCTCTGGACGAGATAAAATCTGAAAACAGTTGGACGTGCAGTGATTTAAACAGTAGTTGCTATGGTAACTAGATTGAGTTCAATGGAAACGGCTGGAACTCGTTCCCAATGTTGGAGTTTCCCAACCTGACTGATGACCTCACGCACCGGTCCTGTAACCAGCTGTTTGTTACTATGGTGACATCCAATTCTTCCACAGTAATCAGCAAGGCAGTGATGTCATCAGTCCCACAACTCCAATTGTAATAAAGCTATGGCACAGACACATCCCATAACCCCAGTGTGGGACCCCCACAGCACAGACACACCCCATGACCCCACAGCAGGACCCCCACATCACAGACACACCCCATAACCCCACTGCGGGACCCCCACCGCACAGACACACCCCATAACCCCAGTGCAGGACCCCCACAGCACAGACACACCCCATGACCCCAGTGCGGGACCCCCACAGCACAGACACACCCCATGACCCCAGTGCAGGACCCCCACATCACAGACACACCCCATAACCCCAGTGCAGGACCCCCACATCACAGACACACCCCATGACCCCACTGCGGGACCCCCACCGCACAGACACACCCCATGACCCCAGTGCAGGACCCCTCACAGCACAGACACACCCCATGACCCCAGTGCAGGACCCCCACATCACAGACACACCCCATAACCCCAGTGTGGGACCCCCACAGCACAGACACACCCCATGACCCCAGTGCAGGACCCCCACATCACAGACACACCCCATGACCCCAGTGCGGGACCCCCACAGCACAGACACACCCCATGACCCCAGTGCAGGACCCCCACAGCACAGACACACCCCATGACCCCAGTGCGGGACCCCCACATCACAGACACACCCCATGACCCCAGTGTGGGACCCCCACAGCACAGACACACCCCATGACCCCAGTGCAGGACCTCCCACCGCACAGACACACCCCATGACCCCAGTGTGGGACCCCCACATCACAGACACACCCCATGACCCCAGTGTGGGACCCCCACAGCACAGACACACCCCATAACCCCAGTGCAGGACCCCCACAGCACAGACACATCCCATGACCCCAGTGTGGGACCCCCACAGCACAGACACACCCCATAACCCCAGTGCAGGACCCCCCACAGCACAGACACACCCCATGACCCCAGTGCGGGACCCCCACAGCACAGACACATCCCATGACCCCAGTGCAGGACCCCCACAGCACAGACACACCCCATGACCCCAGTGCGGGACCCCCACATCACAGACACACCCCATGACCCCAGTGTGGGACCCCCACAGCACAGACACACCCCATGACCCCAGTGCAGGACCTCCCACCGCACAGACACACCCCATGACCCCAGTGTGGGACCCCCACAGCACAGACACACCCCATGACCCCAGTGTGGGACCCCCACAGCACAGACACACCCCATAACCCCAGTGCAGGACCCCCACAGCACAGACACACCCCATAACCCCAGTGCAGGACCCCCACAGCACAGACACACCCCATAACCCCAGTGCAGGACCCCCACAGCACAGACACACCCCATAACCCCAGTGTGGGACCCCCACATCACAGACACACCCCATGACCCCAGTGTGGGACCCCCACAGCACAGACACACCCCATGACCCCAGTGTGGGACCCCCACCGCACAGACACACCCCATAACCCCAGTGTGGGACCCCCACAGCACAGACACACCCCATGACTCCAGTGTGGGACCCCCACATCACAGACACACCCCATGACCCCAGTGCAGGACCCCCACAGCACAGACACACCCCATGACCCCAGTGCAGGACCCCCACAGCACAGACACACCCCATGACCCCAGTGCAGGACCCCCACAGCACAGACACACCCCATGACCCCAGTGCAGGACCCCCACAGCACAGACACACCCCATAACCCCAGTGTGGGACCCCCACAGCACAGACACACCCCATGACCCCAGTGTGGGACCCCCACAGCACAGACACACCCCATGACCCCAGTGTGGGACCCCCCACAGCACAGACACACCTCATGACCCCAGTGCAGGACCCCCACAGCACAGACACACCCCATGACCCCAGTGCAGGACCCCCCACAGCACAGACACACCCCATGACCCCAGTGCGGGACCCCCCACAGCACAGACACACCCCATAACCCCAGTGCAGGACCCCCACATCACAGACACACCCCATGACCCCAGTGTGGGACCCCCACAGCACAGACACACCCCATGACCCCACTGCGGGACCCCCACCGCACAGACACACCCCATGACCCCAGTGCAGGACCCCCACAGCACAGACACACCCCATGACCCCAGTGCAGGACCCCCACATCACAGACACACCCCATAACCCCAGTGCAGGACCCCCCACAGCACAGACACACCCCATGACCCCAGTGCAGGACCCCCCACAGCACAGACACACCCCATGACCCCAGTGCAGGACCCCCACAGCACAGACACACCCCATGACCCCAGTGCAGGACCCCCCACAGCACAGACACACCCCATGACCCCAGTGCAGGACCCCCACATCACAGACACACCCCATGACCCCAGTGCAGGACCCCCACATCACAGACACACCCCATGACCCCAGTGCAGGACCCCCACATCACAGACACACCCCATGACCCCAGTGCGGGACCTCCCACATCACAGACACACCCCATGACCCCAGTGCAGGACCCCCACAGCACAGACACACCCCATGACCCCAGTGCAGGACCCCCACAGCACAGACACACCCCATGACCCCAGTGCGGGACCCCCCACAGCACAGACACACCCCATGACCCCAGTGCGGGACCCCCCACAGCACAGACACACCCCATGACCCCAGTGCGGGACCCCCCACATCACAGACACACCCCATGACCCCAGTGCGGGACCCCCACAGCACAGACACACCCCATGACCCCAGTGTGGGACCCCCACATCACAGACACACCCCATGACCCCAGTGTGGGACCCCCACATCACAGACACACCCCATGACCCCAGTGTGGGACCCCCACAGCACAGACACACCCCATGACCCCAGTGCAGGACCCCCACATCACAGACACACCCCATGACCCCAGTGCAGGACCCCCCCACAGCACAGACACACCCCATGACCCCAGTGTGGGACCCCCACAGCACAGACACACCCCATGACCCCAGTGCAAGACCCCCACAGCACAGACACACCCCATGACCCCAGTGCGGGACCCCCCACAGCACAGACACACCCCATGACCCCAGTGCAAGACCCCCACCGCACAGACACACCCCATGACCCCAGTGTGGGACCCCCACAGCACAGACACACCCCATGACCCCAGTGCAGGACCCCCACAGCACAGACACACCCCATAACCCCAGTGCAGGACCCCCACAGCACAGACAAACCCCATAACCCCAGTGCAGGACCCCCACAGCACAGACACACCCCATGACCCCAGTGCAGGACCCCCACAGCACAGACACACCCCATGACCCCAGTGCAGGACCCCCACAGCACAGACACACCCCATAACCCCAGTGCAGGACCCCCACCGCACAGACACACCCCATAACCCCAGTGCAGGACCCCCACAGCACAGACACACCCCATGACCCCAGTGCAGGACCCCCCACAGCACAGACACACCCCATGACCCCAGTGTGGGACCCCCACAGCACAGACACACCCCATAACCCCAGTGCAGGACCCCCACATCACAGACACACCCCATGACCCCAGTGTGGGACCCCCACCGCACAGACACACCCCATAACCCCAGTGCAGGACCCCCACAGCACAGACACACCCCATGACCCCAGTGTGGGACCCCCACAGCACAGACACACCCCATGACCCCAGTGCAGGACCCCCACAGCACAGACACACCCCATGACCCCAGTGTGGGACCCCCACAGCACAGACACACCCCATGACCCCAGTGTGGGACCCCCACAGCACAGACACACCCCATAACCCCAGTGCAGGACCCCCACATCACAGACACACCCCATGACCCCAGTGCAGGACCCCCACAGCACAGACACACCCCATGACCCCAGTGTGGGACCCCCACAGCACAGACACACCCCATGACCCCAGTGTGGGACCCCCACAGCACAGACACACCCCATAACCCCAGTGCAGGACCCCCACATCACAGACACACCCCATGACCCCAGTGCAGGACCCCCACATCACAGACACACCCCATGACCCCAGTGCAGGACCCCCACCGCACAGACACACCCCATGACCCCAGTGTGGGACCCCCACAGCACAGACACACCCCATGACCCCAGTGTGGGACCCCCACAGCACAGACACACCCCATAACCCCAGTGCAGGACCCCCACCGCACAGACACACCCCATGACCCCAGTGCAGGACCCCCACATCACAGACACACCCCATGACCCCAGTGCAGGACCCCCACCGCACAGACACACCCCATGACCCCAGTGCGGGACCCCCACATCACAGACACACCCCATGACCCCAGTGCAGGACCCCCACATCACAGACACACCCCATGACCCCAGTGCAGGACCCCCACATCACAGACACACCCCATGACCCCAGTGCAGGACCCCCACATCACAGACACACCCCATGACCCCAGTGCGGGACCCCCCACATCACAGACACACCCCATGACCCCAGTGCGGGACCCCCACATCACAGACACACCCCATGACCCCAGTGCAGGACCCCCACATCACAGACACACCCCATGACCCCAGTGCAGGACCCCCACATCACAGACACACCCCATGACCCCAGTGCAGGACCCCCACCGCACAGACACACCCCATGACCCCAGTGCAGGACCCCCACATCACAGACACACCCCATGACCCCAGTGCAGGACCCCCACATCACAGACACACCCCATGACCCCAGTGCAGGACCCCCACATCACAGACACACCCCATGACCCCAGTGCAGGACCCCCACATCACAGACACACCCCATGACCCCAGTGCAGGACCCCCACAGCACAGACACACCCCATGACCCCAGTGCAGGACCCCCACATCACAGACACACCCCATGACCCCAGTGCGGGACCCCCACCGCACAGACACACCCCATGACCCCAGTGCAGGACCCCCACATCACAGACACACCCCATGACCCCAGTGCAGGACCCCCACAGCACAGACACACCCCATGACCCCAGTGCAGGACCCCCACAGCACAGACACACCCCATGACCCCAGTGCAGGACCCCCACAGCACAGACACACCCCATAACCCCAGTGCAGGACCCCCACAGCACAGACACACCCCATGACCCCAGTGCAGGACCCCCACATCACAGACACACCCCATGACCCCAGTGCAGGACCCCCACAGCACAGACACACCCCATGACCCCAGTGCAGGACCCCCACAGCACAGACACACCCCATGACCCCAGTGTGGGACCCCCACAGCACAGACACACCCCATGACCCCAGTGCAAGACCCCCACATCACAGACACACCCCATGACCCCAGTGCAGGACCCCCACATCACAAACACACCCCATGACCCCAGTGCGGGACCCCCACAGCACAGACACACCCCATGACCCCACTGCGGGACCCCCACATCACAGACACACCCCATGACCCCAGTGCAGGACCTCCCACATCACAGACACACCCCATGACCCCAGTGCGGGACCCCCACAGCACAGACACACCCCATGACCTCAGTGCAGGACCCCCACAGCACAGACACACCCCATGACCCCAGTGCAGGACCTCCCACATCACAGACACACCCCATAACCCCAGTGCAGGACCCCCACATCACAGACACACCCCATAACCCCAGTGTGGGACCCCCACAGCACAGACACACCCCATGACCCCAGTGCAGGACCCCCACATCACAGACACACCCCATGACCCCAGTGCAGGACCCCCACATCACAGACACACCCCATAACCCCAGTGCAGGACCCCCACAGCACAGACACACCCCATGACCCCAGTGCAGGACCCCCACAGCACAGACACACCCCATGAACCCAGTGCAGGACCCCCACAGCACAGACACACCCCATGACCCCAGTGTGGGACCCCCACAGCACAGACACACCCCATAACCCCAGTGCAGGACCCCCACAGCACAGACACACCCCATGACCCCAGTGCGGGACCCCCACAGCACAGACACACCCCATGACCCAGTGCGGGACCCCCACAGCACAGACACACCCCATGACCCCAGTGCAGGACCCCCACAGCACAGACACACCCCATGACCCCAGTGCAGGACCCCCACAGCACAGACACACCCCATGACCCCAGTGCGGGACCCCCACATCACAGACACACCCCATGACCCCACTGCGGGACCCCCACCGCACAGACACACCCCATGACCCCACTGCGGGACCCCCCACATCACAGACACACCCCATGACCCCAGTGTGGGACCCCCCACATCACAGACACACCCCATGACCCCAGTGCAGGACCCCCACATCACAGACACACCCCATGGCCCCAGTGTGGGACCCCCACAGCACAGACACACCCCATGACCCCAGTGTGGGACCCCCCACATCACAGACACACCCCATGACCCCAGTGCAGGACCCCCACATCACAGACACACCCCATGGCCCCAGTGTGGGACCCCCACAGCACAGACACACCCCATGACCCCAGTGTGGGACCCCCCACATCACAGACACACCCCATGACCCCAGTGCGGGACCCCCCACATCACAGACACACCCCATGACCCCAGTGTGGGACCCCCCACATCACAGACACACCCCATGACCCCAGTGCAGGACCCCCACATCACAGACACACCCCATGACCCCAGTGTGGGACCCCCACAGCACGGACACACCCCATAACCCCAGTGTGGGACCCCCACAGCACAGACACACCCCATGACCCCAGTGCAGGACCCCCACATCACAGACACACCCCATGACCCCAGTGCAGGACCCCCACCGCACAGACACACCCCATAACCCCAGTGCAGGACCCCCACAGCACAGACACACCCCATAACCCCAGTGCAGGACCCCCACAGCACAGACACACCCCATGACCCCAGTGCAGGACCCCCACAGCACAGACACACCCCATGACCCCAGTGCAGGACCCCCACAGCACAGACACACCCCATGACCCCAGTGCAGGACCCCCACAGCACAGACACACCCCATGACCCCAGTGCAGGACCCCCACAGCACAGACACACCCCATGACCCCAGTGCAGGACCCCCACAGCACAGACACATCCCATAATCCCAGTGCGGGACCCTCACAGCACAGACACACCCCATGACCCCACTGCGGGACCCCCACATCACAGACACACCCCATGACCCAGTGTGGGACCCCCACAGCACAGACACACCCCATGACCCCAGTGCAGGACCCCCACAGCACAGACACACCCCATGACCCCAGTGCAGGACCCCCACAGCACAGACACACCCCATGACCCCAGTGCAGGACCCCCACAGCACAGACACACCCCATGACCCCAGTGCAGGACCCCCACAGCACAGACACACCCCATGACCCCAGTGCGGGACCCCCACATCACAGACACACCCCATGACCCCAGTGCAGGACCCCCACAGCACAGACACACCCCATAACCCCAGTGCAGGACCCCCACATCACAGACACACCCCATGACCCCAGTGCGGGACCCCCACAGCACAGACACACCCCATGACCCCAGTGCAGGACCCCCACAGCACAGACACACCCCATGACCCCAGTGCAGGACCCCCACATCACAGACACACCCCATGACCCCAGTGCGGGACCCCCCACAGCACAGACACACCCCATGACCCCAGTGCGGGACCCCCACAGCACAGACACACCCCATGACCCCAGTGCAGGACCCCCACAGCACAGACACACCCCATGACCCCAGTGCGGGACCCCCACAGCACAGACACACCCCATGACCCCAGTGCAGGACCCCCACATCACAGACACACCCCATGACCCCAGTGCAGGACCCCCACCGCACAGACACACCCCATAACCCCAGTGTGGGACCCCCACATCACAGACACACCCCATGACCCCAGTGCAGGACCCCCACATCACAGACACACCCCATGACCCCAGTGCAAGACCCCCACAGCACAGACACACCCCATGACCCCAGTGCAGGACCCCCACAGCACAGACACACCCCATGACCCCAGTGCAGGACCCCCACAGCACAGACACACCCCATGACCCCAGTGCGGGACCTCCCACCGCACAGACACACCCCATGACCCCAGTGCAGGACCCCCACAGCACAGACACACCCCATGACCCCAGTGCGGGACCTCCCACCGCACAGACACACCCCATGACCCCAGTGCAGGACCCCCACAGCACAGACACACCCCATGACCCCAGTGCAGGACCCCCACAGCACAGACACACCCCATGACCCCAGTGCGGGACCCCCACATCACAGACACACCCCATGACCCCAGTGCAGGACCCCCACAGCACAGACACACCCCATGACCCCAGTGCAGGACCCCCACAGCACAGACACACCCCATGACCCCAGTGCGGGACCCCCACATCACAGACACACCCCATGACCCCAGTGCAGGACCCCCCACAGCACAGACACATCCCATGACCCCAGTGCGGGACCCCCACATCACAGACACACCCCATGACCCCAGTGCAGGACCCCCCACAGCACAGACACATCCCATGACCCCAGTGCAGGACCCCCACATCACAGACACACCCCATGACCCCAGTGCAGGACCCCCACAGCACAGACACACCCCATAACCCCAGTGCAGGACCCCCACAGCACAGACACACCCCATGACCCCAGTGCAGGACCCCCACATCACAGACACACCCCATGACCCCACTGCGGGACCCCCACATCACAGACACACCCCATAACCCCAGTGCAGGACCCCCACAGCACAGACACACCCCATAACCCCAGTGCAGGACCCCCACAGCACAGACACACCCCATGACCCCAGTGCAGGACCCCCACATCACAGACACACCCCATAACCCCAGTGCAAGACCCCCACCGCACAGACACACCCCATGACCCCAGTGCAGGACCCCCACCGCACAGACACACCCCATAACCCCAGTGCAGGACCCCCACAGCACAGACACACCCCATAACCCCAGTGCAGGACCCCCACCGCACAGACACACCCCATAACCCCAGTGCAGGACCCCCACAGCACAGACACACCCCATAACCCCAGTGCAGGACCCCCACAGCACAGACACACCCCATGACCCCAGTGCAGGACCCCCACATCACAGACACACCCCATAACCCCAGTGCAAGACCCCCACAGCACAGACACACCCCATGACCCCAGTGCAGGACCCCCACAGCACAGACACACCCCATGACCCCAGTGCAGGACCCCCACAGCACAGACACACCCCATGACCCCAGTGCAGGACCCCCACATCACAGACACACCCCATGACCCCACTGCAGGACCCCCACAGCACAGACACACCCCATGACCCCAGTGCAGGACCCCCACAGCACAGACACACCCCATGACCCCAGTGCGGGACCCCCACAGCACAGACACACCCCATGACCCCAGTGTGGGACCCCCACCGCACAGACACACCCCATGACCCCAGTGCGGGACCCCCCACAGCACAGACACACCCCATGACCCCAGTGCAGGACCCCCACAGCACAGACACACCCCATGACCCCAGTGCGGGACCCCCACAGCACAGACACACCCCATGACCCCAGTGTGGGACCCCCACCGCACAGACACACCCCATGACCCCAGTGCGGGACCTCCCACCGCACAGACACACCCCATGACCCCAGTGCAGGACCCCCACAGCACAGACACACCCCATGACCCCAGTGCAGGACCCCCACAGCACAGACACACCCCATGACCCCAGTGCAAGACCCCCACAGCACAGACACACCCCATGACCCCAGTGCAGGACCCCCACAGCACAGACACACCCCATGACCCCAGTGCGGGACCTCCCACATCACAGACACATCCCATAAGAACATAAGAAATAGGAGCAGGAGAAGGCCAATCGGCCCCTCGAGCCTGCTCCACCATTCAATAAGATCATGGCTGATCTGATCCTAACCGCCAATCTACTATCACAGAACCATCTCCTGAATCTAACAGAATTAGACACACAAAATAGGAGCAGGATCAGGCTACACGGCCCCTGGGCCCGCTCCGCTACCCACAGGGCCATGACCGATCCGAACCTAGTCTCATGTCCAAATTCCTGCCCGCTCCCCGTAACCCTTAATTCCCTTTACTTCTAGGAAACCGTCTATTTCTGTTTTAAATTTATGTAATGATGTAGCTTCTACAGCTTTTTGGGGCAGCATATTCCATGGACCTACCACCCTCTGAGTGAAGTAGTTCCTCCTCATCTCAGTTTTGAAAGAGCAGCCCCTTATTCTAAGACTATGCCCCCTAGTTCTAGTTTCACCCATCATCGGGAACATCCTCCCCGCATCCACCCGATCCAACCCCTTCACAATCTTATATGTTTCAATAAGATTGCCTCTCATTCTTCTGAACTCCAATGAGTAGAGTCCCAATCTACTCAACCTCTCCTCATATGTCCATCCCCTCATCCCTGGGATTAACCGAGTGAATCTTCTTTGTACTGACTCGAGAGCAAATATGTCCTTTCTTAAGTATGGACACCAAAACTGTACGCAGTATTCCAGGTGCGGTCTCACCAATACCTTGTACAACTGAAGCAATACCTCCCTATTATTATATTCTATCCCCCTAGCAATGAAAGCCAACATTCCATTGGCCTTCTTAATCACTTGCTGCACCTGCATACTAACCTTTTGAGTTTCGTGCACCAGGACCCCCAGATCCCTTTGTACTTCAGTACTTTCCAGTTTCTTGCCATTAAGATAATAACAGGCTCTACGATTTTTCCTGCCAAAGTGCATAACCTCACACTTTCCAGTATTGTATTCCATCTGCCAAATCTCTGCCCACTTACTTAGCCTGTCTATGTCCCGTTGCAGGTTTTTTATGTCCTCCTCACTCACTACTTTCCCTCCCATCTTAGTATCATCTGCAAACTTTGATATGTTACACTCGGTCCCCTCCTCCAAATCGTTAATATAGATTGTAAAGAGTTGGGGACCCAGCACTGACCCCTGCGGAACACCACTTGTTACTGATTGCCAGTCTGAGAATGAACCATTTATCCCAACTCTCTGCCTTCTGTTAGATAGCCAATCCTCTATCCATGCCAGAATATTACCCCCAATCCCGTGATTTTTTATCTTAAGCAATAATCTTTTGTGTGCACCTTGTCAAATGCCTTTTGGAAGTCTAAGTACACTACGTCCACTGGTTCCCTTTTATCCACCCTGTATGTTACTTCCTCAAAGAACTCCAGCAAATTTGTCAAACATGACTTCCCCTTCATAAAACCATGCTGACTTTGTCCTATTAAATTATGATTATCCAAATGTCCTGTTACTGTCTCCTTAATAATGGACTCCAAAATTTTACCTACCACAGATGTTAGGCTAACCGGTCTATAGTTTCCAGCCTTCTGTCTACTGCCCTTTTTAAATAAGGGTGTTACATTAGCAGTTTTCCAGTCTGCCGGGACCTTTGCCGAGTCCAGGGAGTTTTGGGAAATTATTACCAATGCATCCACAATCCCGACCGCCACTTCCCTCAAGACCCTAGGATGTAAGCCATCAGGTCCAGGTGATTTATCCGCCTTGAGTCCCATTATTTTACCGAGTACCACTTCCTTAGTGATTTTGATCGTGTTTATCTCCTCCCCCCCTTTAGCCCCCTGTTTGTCCAGTGTTGGGATATTCTTAGTGTCTTCTACTGTAAAGACTGATGTAAAATATTCATTCAGTGTTTTTGCCATCTCCATATTTCCCATCATTAATTTCCCGGTCTCATCCTCTAAGGGACCAACATTTACTTTAGCCACCCTTTTTCTTTTTATATAACTATAAAAACTCTTACTATCTGTTTTTATATTTTTTGCTAATTTACTTTCATAATCTATCTTCCCTTTCTTAATCAATCTTTTTGTTATTTTTTGCTGTCTTTTAAAGTTTTCCCAATCCTCTATCCTCCCATTAGATTTGGCTACCTTATATGCCCTTGTTTTTAGTCGAATACTATCCTTAATTTCTTTACTTAGCCACAGATGGCTGTCTTTTCTTTTACACCCTTTTCTTCTCAGTGGAATATATATTTTTTGGAAGTTGTAAAATAACTCCTTAAATGTACACCACTGATCATGTATCGTCTTACCCTTTAATCTATTTTCCCAATCCACTCTACTCAATTCCGCTCTCATACCTTCATAGTCTCCTTTATTCAAGCTTAGCACCCTTGTTTGAGATCCAACCTTCTCACCCTCTAATTGAATATGGAATTCAACCATGTTATGGTCACTCATTCCAAGGGGATCCTTTACTAGGACATTTTTAATTAATCCTGTCTCGTTACACAGGACCAGATCTAAGGTTGCTTGCCCCCTGGTCGGTTCCGTTACATACTGCTCAAGAAACCCATCCCTAATACACTCAATGAACTCATCCTCAAGGCAGCCCTGCCCAATTTGATTTGTCCAATTAATATGATAGTTAAAATCCGCCATAATTATAGATGTTCCCTTATTACAAGCCTCAACTATTTCTTGATTGATACTCCGTCCAACAGAGTTGCCACTGTTCGGAGGCCTATAGACTACGCCCACTAGTGCTTTTTTCCCCTTACTATTCCTTATCTCCACCCAAACTGTTTCATTATCCTGATCTTTTGACCCAATATCATTTCTCTGTATTACAGTGATTCCTTCCTTTATTAACATAGCCTCCCCACCTCCCCTTCCTTCCTGCCTGTCCTTCCTGATCGTTAAATAACCTGGTATGTTTAATGCCCAGGCATTGTCACCCTGCAGCCATGTTTCTGTAATGGCCACAAGATCATACCCATATGTAGTTATTTGTGCCATTAACTCGTCTATTTTGTTACAAATGCTACTTGCATTCAGGTAGAGAACTTTCAAATATGTTTTGTGACACTTAGTTCCTGCTTTTGCCCTTTTTATTACTTTACCTTTTACTCCATACCTTCTGCCCCTTCCTGACACGCTCTGGTTTTTAATTTCCCCACTGCTACCTAAGTCTATGACCTTCTCTGTTGTCATTTTTATTATTTGCTCTCTAGGAACCTCCCCCCTACTAGTTAGTTTAAAGCCCTCTCTACAGCCCTAGTTATATGATCCGCCAGGACTCTAGTCCCAGCACTGGCCAAGTGAAGCCCGTCCCAACGGAACAGCTCCCTCCTGCCCCAGTACTGGTGCCAGTGTCCCAGGAAGCAAAACCCATTTCTCCCACACCAGTCTTTGAGCCACGCATTTAACTCTCTAATTTTATTTGTCCTAGCCAATTCGCTCGTGGCTCAGGTAATAATCCAGAGATTATTACCCTTGCGGTTCTGCTTTTTAATTTGGCCCCTAGCTGCTCAAACTCCCTCAGCAGAACCTCCTTCCTTGTCCTATCTATGTCGTTGGTACCAACATGGACCACGACAACTGGATCCTCCCCCTCCCACTCCAAGTTTCTCTCCAGTCCAGAGGAGATGTCCTTAACCCTGGCACCGGGCAGGCAACACAGCCTTCGGGACTCTTGCTCTCGGCTGCAAAGAACTCTATCTATCCCCCTAACGATACTATCCCCTACCACTACAACATTTCTTTTAACTCCCCCCACTTGAATGGCCCCCCCCGCTCCACGGTGCTGTGGCCAGGTTGCTCATCCTCCCCGCAGTCCCTGTTCCCATCCTCACAGGGAGTAAGAGCCTCGAACCTGTTGGACAAGTGCAAGGGCTGCGGCTACTCCAACACTACCTCCTGGATCCCCGTACCTGCCTCACTTCTAGTCACACCATCCTGACCCTGGCCACGGACTGCATCTGAATTAATTAATCTAATTGGTGTGACTACCTCGTGATACACAGAGTCCAGGTAACTCTCCCCCTCCCTGATGTGTCTCAGTGTTTGAAGCTCGGACTCCAGCTCTTCAACACGGAGCCGGAATTCCTCGAGCAGCCAACACTTACTGCAAATGTGATCACCGTGAGCATCAATGGTGTCCACCAGCTCCCACATATTGCAACAGCAACACATCACCTGATCTCCCATTCTATGTAATTAATTAAGTTTGATATTATTTTTAAATACCCTCTGTCCCAATTCTAGATGATGAATATTGCACCTTAGAAACTATAAACCAAAGAGATTTAAGCTTAAAAAGGGAGAAATACTTACCAACCAATCACTTACCCGCTTTCTGGTGACGTCACACTTGGATTACTTATTTACCTCTCTCCTTCCCTCCGAGTTCCCAGACTGGAGACTGGTAGGCCTTACCTGGTCTCTGGGACTTTTATAGCCCCGCTGCTGCCGCTGAAACACCCGCCGACGCACTGAGGCCTTACCTGGGTCTCTGGGACTTTTATAGCCCCGCTGCTGCCGCTGAAACACCCGCTGACGCACTGAGGCCTTACCTGGTCTCTGGGACTTTTATAGCCCCGCTGCTGCCGCTGAAACACCCGCCGACGCACTGAGTGCGGGACCCTCACAGCACAGACACACCCCATAACCCCAGTGCGGGACCCCCACAGCACAGCCACACCCCATGACCCCAGTGTAGGCTAGGGTGTACCTGTAGGATTTAGTAAACATTATTAAGATTCTATAACCATTTTTATATAACTATAATATGTGAAATTGTATGTTAAAAGCCTAAAACCCTGTATAAAATGGTGAATGGCTGAGAGCAAAGCAGGATGGGATTATGTCAACCTGACTAAAAACCTCTGTTTAAAATTACTGAAGTAATGGAATGTTGTGCTAAGTTTATGGAGATGAGGAATTCAGCAATATTATGCTTAAAGAGATAAAAACTAGAGAGATAGATAAGATTTGGAGACATCCTTCACTGGTACAGCTTTAGGATGGACAGACTGTTTTGTCAACATTCTAGGAAGTGTTCTGTGAAAAGTGAACATCTGAGATAAGGGTACTTTGTTGTGCATGGAGAAGAACCTAGTAACATCAACAAGGTCATAGGATGGCTAACGAGGGAAGCAAGACTTTTTACCAGGTGTCAGAGGGTTAATTACTGCCATGTAAGCAAAACGAGAGGAAAAAGGGTATAAAGGTACAGGATTTGAACATCGAAAGCGCGCACCGTGTAACCAGAGATTGATAGGAGCTTCGGTCAACAGAACACAGCAAGATCCCAAGGAAGCGAGCATCGATCAACAGAACACAGCAACTTACATCAGGAGACTTGCGCCCCAGTCACTGGGAAGGAACGCCAGGGTTCAAACGAACAGACTGTGACTATCTTCTTGTTAAGTATTATTTCTTTGTACTGGATGTTAATGCTTAATAAACCTGTTTTACTGATACACAATATACCTGTAGCCAGAGTGGTTTGTGTAGTCACGGACTGTTTTGCTGATACACAATATACCTGGACCCAGAGTGGTTTGTGTAGTCACGGACTGTTTTACTGATACACAATATGCCTGGACCCAGAGTGGTTCGTGTAGTCACGGACTGTTTTACTGATACACAGTATGCCTGGACCCAGAGTGGTTTGTGTAGTCACGGACTGTTTTACGGATACACAATATACCTGGACCCAGAGTGGTTTGTGTAGTCACGGACTGTTTTACTGATACACAATTTACCTGGACCCGGAGTGGTTTGTGTAGTCACGGACTGTTTTACTGATACACAATATACCTGGACCCAGAGTTGTTTGTGTAGTCACGGACTGTTTTACTGATACACAATATACCTGGACCCAGAGTGGTTTGTGCAGTCACGGACTGTTTCACTGATACACAATATACCTGGCCCCAGAGTGGTTCGTGTAGTCACGGACTGTTTTACTGATACACAATATACCTGGACCCAGAGTGGTTTGTGCGGTCACGAACTGTTTTACTGATACACAATATACCTGGACTCAGAGTGGTTTGTGTGGTCACGGACTGTTTTACTGATACACAATATACCTGGACCCAGAGTGGTTTGTGTAGTCACGGACTGTTTTACTGATACACAATATACCTGGACCCAGACTGCTTTGTGCAGTCAAGGACTGTTTTACTGATACACAATATACCTGGACCCAGAGTGGTTTGTGTAATCACGGACTGTTTTACTGATACACAATATACCTGGACCCAGAGTGGTTTGTGTAGTCACGGACTGTTTTACTGACACACAGTATACCTGTACCCAGGGTGGTTTGTGTAGTCACGGACTGTTTTACTGATACACAATATACCTGGACCCGGAGTGGTTTGTGTAATCACGGACTGTTTTAGTGATACACAATATACCTGGACCCAGAGTGGTTTGTGTAGTCACGGACTGTTTTACTGATACACAGTATACCTGTACCCAGGGTGGTTTGTGTAGTCACGGACTGTTTTACTGATACACAATATACCTGGACCCGGAGTGGTTTGTGTAATCACGGACTGTTTTAGTGATACACAATATACCTGGACCCAGAGTGGTTCGTGTAGTCACGGACTGTTTTACTGATACACAGTATACCTGGACCCGGAGTGGTTTGCGGAGTCACGGACAAATTATTATAAGAGCTTTTAAAAGCTACAAATTGGCGCCCAACTATTTGGCTATTAACTCAAACCAGGTCCATTGTGCAGAAGGCAGGCGTTTGGATTTTCGCTTGGATTTTCGTCTGATCAACGAAAGTTCTTCTGGAAGGTTCGATTATCTAACAGATAGTGTCTCTTTAACGTACAGTGAGAGTGTCGAGTGAGAATTATTTTATAAACTATAAAGCGAAGTTAATGAAGAAGCGCGATGATGCACAGTTGCAGACGTTGATAGTAGAATGTCTAACAAAGGATGTGAGAGTATCTTTCGAGGACGTTGTTGCATTCATTGAAAAGCAAGTTAAGGAGAAGAGATGGAAGTCGGATAGGGCAGTGCAGCTAATGGCCTATGCCGCAGTATATTGTGTAGAACAAGATAAAGAAACCTTCCTGGAAATGGAAGATGATCAGGATAAATTAGAAAAAGACAAACTACGGGTGATACAAGAGAATCTAACGTTAACGGGCGAAAAGTCACGGCTTGCAGAGGAGAATCTAACGTTACAGAGGGAAAAGTTAAGAGAGAATCTAACGTTACAGAGTGAAAAGTTAACATGGGAGAAAGAAGCCATAGAGTTAAAAAACAAGAATGAAATTCTTCAGGGACAAGTCGGTGCTTCGGCAGCAATAATGCAGCAACAGAGTATTAACACCGTTCACACCGACACTGCAATGCAGAATCTTGAGGAGGCTAAAAGTCAAGTAGCCTTCTTAACAAAAGACAATGCCTGCCTGATCAGTCAATTAAATGATTCACGAGGAGCCGTAAGGGAGGCTCTTCAGCGTCCCCAAAGAGAGACCGATCACCGGCAATGTAACATCACTATACAACAGTTAGAGAAACAGTTGGGTAAACAACGGGCTGCAATAGCGGCAGTCACGGGAGAAGACCCCACCCGCGAGTTATGATAAACAATGAGAGGAGATCAGCGGAGAACTATATCCTCCCTTACTACACCCTTCCCAACAGGCCCCCGTCTCGTATACCACCATTGACTTGGTTGAGAGGCCCCCAGCCTATGCTCCTAACACTAGTATAAAAACCTCAGTGGACGAGCCTGCACCCTTTAAAGCCCCAGTTAATGTTCTGACCCGCACACAAGTGATTCCTGAGGCACCACCAGCACCAGCTGTGGTCGGTGACCAGACACAAGCAGGACAACAACCAGCGGCAGCCCCCGTAGCCTATGTCAGCAGTGACATGGAAAAACCCCCACTGGACGGTTCCACATACATTGAGAAACCAGTTAGTGTCCTAACTAGAACTCAAGTAACCCCTAAGTTGCTGAGACTCCGATTTAAAAGGGGGAAAAAAAGAGAGAAACCTAAAGTTTTACCAACATGGAAGTTATTAACATCTGTGCCGAGACAAATAAAACACAAGAGTGAAAGGAACCTTAAAAAAATGCTGGAATTTCAGTTTGTATGAAAATGTGTGTTAAAGTGTGAAAGTTTTCCTGACTATGAATGTTTAAGTTACAGTATTTCTTTTGTCTGAAAAGTCTGTCTTTAAAAGAAAGATTCGGTTATATGTGGTTTAGGTCCACCCACTTCTCTGTTAAAAGCGTTTAAAAACTTTTGTCTTGTCTTGGATTTTGGAAGTTTTAAGAATGTGCGAATTAGATTGTGCCTCCAGAATTGAAAAAAAAACTACTATAATTTAAGTTAAGCTGGTGTGTAAAAACTGAGAAGAACAACAAAAAGTTTGTTTAACAAAAGATTAAGTTTCAGTCTAAAATTTAACCTTGGAGTCGCGGTTGCTATGGTGAAATCTTCTAAAGCAGTTTGATTTGATTTGTTTAAATGTGAAAAACTAATTTTTCTCCAGTTATGTTCAATGTTTTTACAGTATTTTGGAAAGGCATCTGAAGAAAGGACAATAAAAAGTATGACGTAATTTAATGTTTTCTGCAAGCATGTACTATTTTGTTTTGTTTTTTCTGTTCATATTTAGTTAAAGTGTGAAAACACAACTGTCTTTTTCGATCAGGAAAGTTTTTTTTAATTTACATGAAGTGACGCAATTGCGTGCGCCTGACAATGTTTCGCTTCACCTTCTAAAAACCTGCAAACAAGTTAACCCTTTCCACTGACAGCTGTTTAAGTTCACCGAGCAACAACTTTAGTATTGCTGAATGAAATTTAAAGATATTGGACATTATTAAATTTAAGTTTCTTAATTTTAAGTTAATATTTCCCCACAGTGACAGAATGAAAATTATGATTTGATAAATTAACCCTTGGGCTCTAAGCAGAGTCACAATGGATTCTCTTCTTTCTTTTGTTATATGAAAGTTACCTTGTAAACTAATTGCATCACTTCTGTCTCTAATGTTAAAACACTGTGTAAGCCACCTAGCCTGAGAATCACTTGTTTCTGAAATTGGAAATGGAAGATAAATTGATAGGTTTTGTCAATGTTCAATTTCATTTCTATCAGTTCAACGATGCTGCTGTTTGGATTTTGGGATAATTTTGTAATAACAAAGTGGACTCAGGCACTATATATTTGGTTACTTTTGGGAAAATAAAAGATCCTCTAAAATAATGATAAATAAAAAAGTGTTAATAACTTGGACCAAGTGAGAATGTTTGATCTATGTTTTTAATCCTAAATATTGTACTGGACAGTAAAGTTCCTCCAGGACTCATGAATGAGATATGAATGGTAATTAAAGGAAAGTGATTGAGGGTGTAAGATTGAAACAGGAGAATTACACTACTGAATGGGAATTTTCAAAATTTTCTCGTGAAAGCCAGGAAAGTGTAGTTAAGAATAGTAAATTGATAGCTTTCTCTTGGAGAAATTTGTGTCCCTGCCTTTAATGAACTTTTAAGAAAACTGAATTCGATAGTCTGGCCACTACCCAAGACATTGGGACCATGCAGAGGAAGATGAGCAAAGACCTCCACACAATCTTTTGATAAGATCACCTGAAAGCCCGAGAAAGACTTGTATCGGATGGCACGTGTGGCACGACATTGAGATGATATGAGTGTGCAAATGTGATTTGTTACGTATGAAGCAATTACCATCCGCAAATGTATGGTAAATTTGCACTGAAGAATGGGTCTCAGACATGCTCAGTTACTTGACAACAGCAAGACATGTGACTCAGGAGAGTGAGGCAACCTTTAAAGCATTGACACATACTCCATCGAGAAGCTATCTAATTAATGAAACAATCAGAATAGAGTTAAACACACTGGTACCTGTTAGAGGGACTGAAATTGAAGTTGAAGTGGAGAGTTACATGGAATCTGTATTGGGACAATTGAGGGCTAAGGAGAAATCATGTTTAGCAAGAATTATCCACAAGTTGGATACGAGTAAAAGAGAGATCTGGAGAATCATTTAAGTCCATGATTTGTTGATTAGATGTGAAACTGTAATGTCGCTTGAAATAATTGTAAGATTGAATTTAACTGTGACTGTAATAATTGTGTTTTGTAGGTAACAGAGCGTGGGAAAAACCAACATGAATCCAGTGTGAGGCAATTTTTGGTGGTGCCTCCTGTGTCACTACTACTGCAATTACAGGTGCACTATCCCTTATCCGAAACCCTTGGGACCAGATGTTTTTCGGAATTCGGAATTTTTCGGATTTCAGAATGGTATTCACAATCAGTATGTAACACCCTAGCGGGGGTCTGGGCAGCACCCCGTAAGCAAACACATTAATATTTCTGCAGTGAACCTTATGAATATTCACACTGAGTGGGGTAAATAAAGACTATAAATAGTATTACAGTTTATTTGTACAGTAATAATTTGGTAAATTAAATAGTGGGATAAATATAGACCATAAATACTCTAGTACAGTTTATTTGTAAGGAAAACATTCAGTAAAACTTCAAACATATACAGGTACAAACTAAGCTAATACCCATAGGGGTATCTGCAGCTCTTTTTGACATTTTCACAAATCACAAAAAAACAAAAAATATCAAAGAGAGCAGCAGACGCACGTGTGACAGTGCTGAGACACAACTGATGCCTCACACCTGCGTGGGTCAAGCATCGGCCGCGTTGGGTCATGTTTGGCGCCACTCGGGTCATGTCGTGTGCACGAGTTACACTCCACGAAAAAACTTTCGGTTTTCAGAGGTTTTCGAATTTCAGAATTGCGGATAAGGGATAGTCTACCTGTACCATGCTTTACGGATCTAACAGGACCTGTCCCATCAACCAACACGTTTTTAAGTATGAGCTGCACAATTATGTGGCACAATTCAGATACGACATTCCCCTGTTGTCTGAGGGTTTCAGTGAGCTCATGATGCGACTGAACTCCTCCCTAAAGCATTTTTATGTTTTGGAGCAAGACAACTCGAGAATAGATATTGAAATTGAAAGCATAAGGGACGATTCACACTGGTGGGATATTGGGCTTAATACATCAGCACGTCCTTAGGTTCGTAGTATTCCCCACGCTCTGGTAGTTCTCCAACTTGTAATGATAGTGTATTTGATATATGTAACCCATGTAGTTAGACTTTGAATTACTTAAGATCAGGAGTTTAATTAGGATCCACCCTGTCAAACACGAATGCCACAAGGTAGGGAGTCAAAAATTGTTAGGACTAATAGGGACAAACATGGAAATCCCTCCTTGGATTGGAATAATTTCCCATGTACTGGTTATAACCCAACTTGTTGCACTGATATGCTTACTAGTTTACACCTGCTACCTGAAACACCTAATACACGAAACCCTATCGCGTTTAAAAGTGATTACAGCCCAGAACATGTTAGAGTTACATAAACGGAAGAAAAATAATCCATATATAAGATTTTCGTTTTATGGGGTCGGCAAATGCCTCGCCCTCAAGGTAGGGATATGTAGGCTAGGGTGTACCTGTAGTGTTTAGTAAACAATATTAAGATTTTATAACCATTTTTATATAACTATAATATGTGAAATTGTATGTTAAAAGCCTAAAAGCCTGTATAAAATGGTGAATGGCTGAGAGCAAAGCAGGATGGGATTATGCCAACCTGGCTAAAAACCTGTTTAAAATTACTGAAGTAACGGAATGTTGTGCTAAGTTTATGGAGATGAGGAATTCAGCAATATTATGCTTAAAGAGATCAAAACTAGAGAGAGAGATAAGAGTTGGAGACAGCCTTCATTGGTACAGCTATAGGATGGACCGACTGTTTTGTCAACATTCTAGGAAGTGTCTGTGAAAAGTGAACATCTGAGATAAGGGTACTTTGTTATGCATGGAGAAGAACCTAGTAACATCAACAAGGTCATAAGATGGCTAACGCGGGAAGCAAGACTTTTTACCAGGTGTCAGAGGGTTAATTACTGCCACGTAAGCAAAACGAGAGGAAAAAGGGTATAAAGATACAGGTTTCACACATCGAAAGCGCGCACCGTGTAACCTGAGATTGATAGGAGCTTCAGTCAACAGAACACAGCAAGATCCCAAGGAAGCAAGCTTCAGTCAACAGAACACAGCAAGATCCCAAGGAAGCGAGCCTCGGTCAACAGAACACAGCAAGATCACAAGGAAGCGAGCTTCGGTCAACAGAACACAGCAACTTACAGCAGGAGACTTGCGCAGTGGTCACTCAGAAGGAACGCCGGGGTTCGATGAACAGACTGTGACTATATTGTTCAGTATTACTTCTTTGTACTGGATGTTTAATGCTTAATAAACCTGTTTTACGGATACACAATATACCTGGACCCAGAGTGGTTTGTGTAGTCACGGACTGTTTTACTGATACACAACATGCCTGGACCCAGAGTGGTTTGTGTAGTCACGGACTGTTTTACTGATACACAATATACCTGTACCCAGAGTGGTTTGTGTAGTCACGGACTGTTTTACTGATACATAATATACCTGTACCCAGAGTGGTTTGTGTAGTCACGGACTGTTTTACTGATACACAATATACCTGGACCCAGAGTGGTTTGTGTAGTCACGGACTGTTTTACTGATACACAATATACGTGTACCCAGAGTGGTTTGTGTAGTCACGGACTGTTTTACTGATACACAATGTACCTGGACCCAGAGTGGTTTGTGTAGTCACGGACTGTTTTACTGATACACAATATACCTGGACCCGGAGTGGTTTGTGTAGTCATGGACTGTTTTACTGATGCACAATATACCTGTACCCAGAGTGGTTTGTGTAGTCACGGACTGTTTTACTGATACACAATGTACCTGGACCCAGAGTGGTTTGTGTAGTCACGGACTGTTTTACTGATACACAATATACCTGGACCCGGAGTGGTTTGTGTAGTCACGGATTGTTTTACTGATACACAATATACCTGGACCCGGAGTGGTTTGTGTGGTCACGGACTGTTGTACTGATACACAATGTACCTGGACCCAGAGTGGTTTGTGTAGTCACGGACTGTTTTACTGATACACAATATACCTGGACCCAGAGTGGTTTGCGTAGTCACGGACTGTTGTACAGATACACAATATACCTGGACCCGGAGTGGTTTGTGTAGTCACGGACTGTTTTACTGATACACAATATACCTGGACCCAGAGTGGTTTGTGTAGTCACGGACTGTTTTACTGATACACAATATACCTGGACCCGGAGTGGTTTGTGGAGTCACGGACTGTTTTACTGATACACAATATACCTGGACCCGGAGTGGTTTGTGGAGTCACGGGCTGTTTTACTGATACACAATATACCTGGACCCAGAGTGGTTTGTGTAGTCACGGACTGTTTTACTGATACACAATATACCTGGACCCAGAGTGGTTTGTGTAGTCACGGACTGTTTTACTGATATACAATATACCTGGACCCAGAGTGGCTTGTGTAGACACGGACTGTTTTACTGATACACAATATACCTGTACCCAGAGTGGTTTGTGCAGCCACGGACTGTTTTACTGATACACAATATACCTGGACCCAGAGTGGTTTGTGTAGTCACGGACTGTTTTACTGATACACAATATACCTGGACCCAGAGTGGTTTGTGTAGTGACGGACTGTTTTATTGATACACAATATACCTGGACCCAGAGTGGTTTGTGTAGCCACGGACTGTTTTATTGATACACAATATACCTGGACCCAGAGTGGTTTGTGTGGTCACAGACTGTTTTACTGATACACAATATACCTGGACCCAGAATGCTTTGTGTAGTCACGGACTGTTTTACTGATGCACAATATACTTGGACCCAGAGTGGTTTGTGTAGTCACGGACTGTTTTACTGATACACAATATACCTGGACCCGGAATGGTTTGTGGAGTCACGGGCTGTTTTACTGATACACAATCTACCTGGACCCAGAGTGGTTGGTGTCGTCACGGATTGTTTTACTGATACACAGTATACCTGGACCCAGAGTGGTTTGTGTGGTCACGGACTGTTTTACTGATACACAATATACCTGGACCCAGAATGCTTTGTGTAGTCACGGACACATTATTATAAGAGCTTTTAAAAGCTACACCAGTGCGGGACCCCCACAGCACAGACACACCCCATGACCCCAGTGTGGGACCCCCACAGCACAGACACACCCCATGACCCCAGTGTGGGACCCCCACAGCACAGACACACCCCATGACCCCAGTGTGGGACCCCCACAGCACAGACACACCCCATGACCCCAGTGCGGGACCCCCACAGCACAGACACACCCCATGACCCCAGTGTGGGACCCCCACAGCACAGACACACCCCATGACCCCAGTGCAGGACCCCCACAGCACAGACACACCCCATGACCCAGTGTGGGACCCTCACAGCACAGACACACCCCATGACCCCAGTGTGGGACCCCCACAGCACAGACACACCCCATGACCCAGTGTGGGACCCTCACAGCACAGACACACCCCATGACCCAGTGCGGGACCCCCACAGCACAGATACACCCCATGACCCCAGTGTGGGACCCCCACAGCACAGACACACCCCATGATCCCAGTGCGGGACCCCCACAGCACAGACACACCCCATGACCCCAGTGCGGGACCCCCACAGCACAGACACACCCCATGACCCAGCTCAGGACGTCCAATACCAAACTGCATCAGGAGTCTCTCCAAATTGGAATGGGGTAATGCCAACTGTAAAGCTCAGTCTGGAGCACAGTTGGCAAGGCAAGGGCAGCCGCTCGCCCTTAAAGGAGAGGTTTGGGTGTCACAGGTGCCACAAAGGAGACCTGTGAGCAGCTCAGCTCCCTCAGATGCTGGAGGTTTAGACACGCCCAGTCCCACTCGTTTAATCTCCTGATTGAACGCTCTGTATAAATACTCCCTGATCTCCAAAGCTCCAGAATGTGTACCCTGTTGAGATACCGCGGCAAACGTGGGAGTCGAGACCAGAGCTATTGAAAACTCAACTGCTTTATTCCAACCACATGACAAACAGGAACTAGAAAAGCCCGCGCATCCACTTAAATACTTCCCAGACAGGAAGTGCTCCTGGCAGCCTGTCCCTGCGGGAAACAAGTTGCTGGAGGAAAGGGCCCCCGGCTGGGGGCTTCTGCTTAGACTGTCTGTGCCACCGTGAGCGGATTATGTCCAGTGGTGGCGTGTCGCCACAACCCATCTATTGAAGACTAGCCTGCTGGAGACAGAAGGCTGCTTGATCATCGCATCCGAGCCTAATTCCGTTCTCATCTGATATCCACATAGGAGCACTTTCTATTCCAAATCAGTGGGCAGGGATCAAGAGTTGGGAGTCCTGGTTGATTCAGCCCCACCTCCCCCAGCGCAACGCCTTCAAACCCAGACTCTCTGCCCTTTCTTTGAGGTGCTACAGAATCTGATACAAACCCCTTTCCCCAGGAAGTATAGAATCTTACAGCACAGAGGGAGGCCATTTGGCCCATCGGGCCTGTGCTGGTTCTTTGAAAGAGCTCTCCAATTAATCCCACTCCCCTGCTCTTTCCCCATATCCCTGTCAATTTTTCCCCTTCAAGTATTTATCCAATTCCCTTTTGAAAGTTACTATTGAATTTGCTTCCACCGCCCTTTCAGGCAGCGCATTCCAGATCACAACAACTTAAGGCGTAAAAAATGTTTCCTCATGTCCTCTCTGATTCTTTTGCTAATTATCTTCAATCTGTGTCCTCTGGTTACCGACCCACCGGCCACTGGACACAGCTTCTCCCTCTCCACTCTATCTGATGTGCCTCAATAATTCCGAGACTCGAAGGTAGCAGAACAAAACAAGGCTTTTATTAACTTAGAACGAAACACGTAAGCGAGAGAGATGTCGTCCTTCTGGAGATTGGGGCTAGACTGAAGCTAGCTTACAAACGGGGCCAGGTATGGGCGGAGCCCTACACACAGCACATTCCAGCACATTCCAGTATACAATACAGCACATTCCAGTACACAATACAATGAGGTCTGGGGGAAGGGAAATGACACTGAAACCGATCTCAGTCACAGGCAGTGATGAATGGAAATATTTCATCACATTCACCCCTTCTATAGATTTAGTCTGTTCGGGGGTTTGATAGTCCTCTGCGACCGATGTGGCTGTTGCGGTGCCGTGGGTGTCAGCTGGGCGTCCCCGGTAGCCTCCTGGGTCTCTGCCGGGGGTGCCGCCAGGGTTGTTGAAGGGGTAGTTGGTGGGGGTGCCGTTGGTCAGTGTTCTTCCGGGGGTGATGAAAGAGTAGTGGGTGGGTAAGAGTTGCTGTGATCGTCGTTGCCGCTATTGCCGTGGTTGTTGTCGATGCCGGCTGGGGCGACGTCTTTTATGGACACGGTGTCCTCCCTTCCATCGGCGTGCCGGACATATGCGTATTGGGGGTTGGCGTGGAGTAGGTGTACTGGCTCCATGAGAGGGTCCGTCTTGTGGCCCCTCACATGCCTTCGCACGAGTACCGGACCTGGGGTGGAGAGCCATGACGGCATGGATACGCCTGAGGTGGATTTCCGGGGAAAGACAAACATTCGTTCATGAGGCGTGGTATTAGTGGCCGTACACAATAGCGACCGTATCGAATGGAGCACATCCGAGAGGACTTCCTGCCAGCGGGAGATAGGGAGGCCCTTGGTCCTTAGAGCTGGAGTGACTGCTTTCCATACTGTCCCGTTCTCTCGCTCCACTTGGCCGTTACCCCGGGGGTTGTAGCTGGTGGTACGGCTCGTGGCGATCCCCCTGGACAGCATGTACTGGCGTAGCTCTTCACTCATGAAGGACGCCCCCCTATCCGTATGGATGTAGCTCGGCATACCGAACAGGCAGAACAGGCTGTTGAGGCATTTAATGACCGTGGCGCTGGTCATGTCTGGGCAGGGGAAGGCGAATGGGAACCGGGAGTATTCGTCCACAATGTTCAGGAAGTAAACATTGCGGTCGACGGACGGGAGGGGGCCCTTGAAATCTAAGCTGAGCCGCTCAAAGGGCCGTGTAGCTTTGATTAAGTGGGCTCTATCTGGGCGGTAGAACCGAGGCTTGCACTCAGCGCAAGTGCGGCAGTTCCTGGTCAGGGACCGAACTTCCTCAATCGAGTAGGGTAAGTTACGGGACTTTATGAAGTGGAACAGCCGCGTGACCCCTGGGTGGCAGAGGTCGTTGTGGAGGGTCTGTAGCCGATCCCCGGTGGCGCTGGCACACATCCCTCGTGAGAGGGCGTCAGGGGATTCGTTAAGGGCCCCTGGCCGGTAAATGATGTCGTACTCGAAGGTGGAGAGCTCGATCCGCCACCTAAGAATCTTATCATTTTTAATCTTCCCCCTCTGTTTATTATTGAACATAAACGCTACCGACCGCTGGTCGGTAAGTAGGGTGAAGCGTTTGCCGGCTAGGTAGTGGCGCCAGTGGCGCACTGCCTCCACGATGGCTTGGGCCTCCTTTTCCACGGAGGAGTGTCTGATCTCGGGCCCTTGGAGGGTCCTCGAGAAGAAAGCTACGGGCCGCCCCGCCTGGTTGAGGGTGGCCGCCAAGGCGAAGTCAGACGCATCACTTTCCACTTGAAATGGAGTGTTCTCGTCCACTGCCTGTAGCGTGGCCCGCTCAATATCCTGCTTAATGCTTTTGAAGGCGGCGTGGGCCTCAGCAGAGAGCGGGAAAGAGGATGCTTTCAAGAGGGGGCGGGCTTTGTCGGAGTAGTTGGGGACCCATTGGAAATAATAAGAAAATAACCCCAGGCATCTTTTCAGGGCTTTGGGAGTGTTGGGCAGGGGCAGCTGCCGTAGGGGGCGCAATCGGTCGGGGTCTGGTCCGATTTCCCCATTCTCCACCACGCTGCCTAGTATGCAGAGGCGCGTGGTGTTGTAAACGCACTTGTCCTCGTTGTCGGTGAGGTTGAGTTTTTGTGCGGTTTTCAGGAACCTCTCGAGGTTCGAGTCGTGATCCTGCTGGTTGTGACCGCAGATGGTGACGTTGTCGAGGTAGGGGAAGGTTGCCTGCAAGTGGTGGTCATCGACCATGCGGTCCATCTCCCTCTGGAAGACCGAGACCCCATTCGTCACCCCAAAGGGGACTCTGAGGAATTGGTAGAGGCGTCCGTTCGCCTCGAAGGCGGTGTACGGGCGGTCCTCTGGTCTGATAGGGAGCTGGTGGTACGCTGACTTGAGGTCGATGGTGGAGAACACCCGGTATTGGGCGATTTGGTTCACCATTTCTGATATGCGGGGTAGCGGGTAGGCGTCTAGTAGGGTGTACCTGTTGATCGTTTGACTATAGTCGATCACCATCCGTTTCTTCTCGCTACCCCTTACCACTACCACTTGGGCACGCCACGGGCTGTTGCTGCGTTCAATAATGCGCTCTTTCAGGAGCCTGTCTACTTCGGTCGTGATAAACCGCCTGTCCTCCCAGCTGTACCTCCTGCTTTTGGTCGCTATTGGCCGGCAGTTAGGGGTAAGGTTCGCGAATAGCGAAGGCGGCTTTACCTTCAGGGTAGCCAGACCGCACACTGTGAGGGGCGGCTGGGACCCACCGTACTTGAGCGTGATGCTTTGGTGGTTGCACTGGAAATCCAGGCCCAAGATCACGCTCGCACATAGGTTCTTCATGATTAATACTTTAAAATTATCATATACAGTTCCGTTAACGCACAATTGTACCGTGCAGTAACCCAGAATGGTCGATGTCTGGGTTTTGTCAGCCATAGAGATGGTACCCTGAGTAGGGACCACCTTTAGGGAGAGTTGTTGTGCCAGTTCTGGGTGGATAAAGCTCTCCGTGCTTCCACTGTCAATTAAGCATTTAACCCGGCACCCGTTTACCTCGATGTCCACCATTGATCTGGATAGCGGGTGCGGCCTGGTCTGGTCCACTGTGACCGATGCCACTGTAGGGCCCTGATCGATACAAGATGGCGTCCACGCTGTCTGCTCACAAGATGGCGGACCCCACGAGGTCGGGCAAGATGGCGTCCA
This sequence comes from Somniosus microcephalus, assembly GCF_052327205.1. NCBI lineage: Eukaryota > Metazoa > Chordata > Chondrichthyes > Squaliformes > Somniosidae > Somniosus > Somniosus microcephalus. The sequence continues at coordinate 38,384,741 of NC_141018.1, forward strand.
AGATGGCCGCTCCCACGGCGCACACGCGGCGGTGGCGGGTTTTCCGGCGGGGTTCCCTCTGCACACCTTCCCGAAGTGCCCCTTCTTACCGCACTTAAAGCAGGTGGTGCCTTTCGCCGGGCACAGGTTTCTGGTGTGCTTTGGCTGCCCGCAGAAGTAGCAGTTGGGTCCCTGACGCGTCGCGGCTGTCGTAGGGCTTCTGGGGGGAGAGCGGGGCCCAGCCGGTGTCGGGCTGTCGGGCGGGGAAGATGCCTTCCAAGATGGCGGCGCCCTCGGTGCACACGTGGCGGCGTGGACGGCGCGGGCTGAAGAGTAGGCGTCCGAGTTTCTCTGGGCCACATCCAGGGATCGCGCGGTGTCCGCAGCCTGTTTCAGGTCCAACCCCGTTTTTTCCAGCAGTCTTTGCCGGATGTAAGTGGAGCTGAGGCCTGTGATGAAGGCATCGCGAACAAGCTCGTCAGTGTACACCGCGGCTTTTACATCTCGGCACTTGCAGTCTTTGCCAAGCATTTTCAGGGTGCTTAGGAACTCCTCCACCGATTCCCCAGGTCGCTGTGCGCGGGTGGCGAGCAGGTGCCTAGCATACACCTCATTCGTAGGCTGCTGGTAATGCGCCTTTAAGATGTCGCAGGCGGCCAGGTACGTCTTGGCGTCTTGGATGAGGGGGTAAACCCGGTGGCTTACCCAATTCCGCAGAATTCCGAGTCTCATCCTTGCAGCGTCCGTAGCGTCTTTGACGGCTGCGGAATTGTCCAGGAAGAATTCCATACACTCAAACCAGTGTCCGAAGCGTGCTGATGCGTCCGGAGCATGTTGATCCAAATCCAAACGTTCGGGTTTCAGGAGTTGATCCATAGTGTTGAAAAAATAAGTTAATAAAATTGATGTGCCTCAATAATTCCGAGACTCGAAGGTAGCAGAACAAAACAAGGCTTTTATTAACTTAGAACGAAACACGTAAGCGAGAGAGATGTTGTCCTTCTGGAGATTGGGGCTAGACTGAAGCTAGCTTACAAACGGGGCCAGGTATGGGCGGAGCCCTACACGCAGCACATTCCAGCACATTCCAGTATACAATACAGCACATTCCAGTACACAATACAATGAGGTCTGGGGGAAGGGAAATGACACTGAAACCGATCTCAGTCACAGGCAGTGATGAATGGAAATATTTCATCACACTATCAAAACCCTTTGTCATTTTGAACACCTCGATCAAATTCCCCCTTAACCTTCTCTGCTCTACGGAGAACACGGCTCTGAGTGACTGATACTGAATTGTTGAGAGATTTCTCGCCGAGGCTGGTCTGATGAGTTCACTATTAGCTAATCAGGGTCTCGCACCCAATACTCCCGCCCCCCTCGGATTGGAACAGTGTTCCTTTCGCTGCAAAGTACATTCGCTGATTACCGCAACTCAGCATCTTTCCCATTCCATTTGTCTCGGGACGGGGTAATCTCTCGGCTCCTCGCAAACCCTAAGGATCTACTGAAAGAATGATGGGAGATTGGCTGTGTCCTCACCCAGAGTGCACCGACTGACAGGCTGCACCTGCTTCACTTCTATTTTTAACACCCTGATGCAAAGATCTGGCTGCGATGTTGCTGACACCATCTAGATCATCCAAACTTGGCAAACGACCAGTGAAGTCCTCAAGGAAATAACTGCCTGGTCTTCTGCTGCCGGAGCAAGCTGTTAAACAGCATCGGCAGCAGATTCTGGGCCGCCGTGCTTTCTCGTAACTGCTAGAGTTCTGTGTTTATTTTAAACCCCCATCCCCGGCAGGTTCTCACTCTGCACCGGGTTAGCGAGCCGCGGGAGCTGGGACTGTGCCTAATGTCGGCAGGTCACACTGCTGCACCTGTCCTCGCCCCCTCACCCCTCACCACTAACCCTGCTCCCCTGACCCTCCCCTACCCCTAACCCCTAATCCCACCCCCTCACCCCCTCCCCCGCCCCCACCCCTCGCCCCTCCCCCCTACCCCTCGCCCCTACCCCCTGCCCCCTGCCCCCACCCCTACCCCTAACCCCACCCCCCAACCCCGCCTCCCTACCACTAAACCCACCCCCTAACCCCACCCCCCTAACTCCTCACCACTCAGCCCTAACCCCACCCCCCCTAACCCTCACCCCCTCCCCACCCCTAACCCCACCCCCCTACCCCTCGCCCCCTCCCCACCCCTAACCCCACCCCCCTACCCCTCGCCCCCTCCCCTACCCTTAACCCCACCCCCTAACCCCACCCCCTACCCCTCACCCCCTCCCCTACCCCTAACCCCACCCCCCTACCCCTCGCCCCCTCCCCTACCCTTAACCCCACCTCCTAACCCCACCCCCCTAACCCCTAACCCCTCACCCCTCACCCCTAACCCCCTACCCCCCTCATACCCTCCCCCACCCCCTACCCCCACCCCTCACCCCCACCCCTCTACTTCCCACACCCCTACCCCCGCACCCTCCCCTACCCCTCACCCTCCCCCTCGCCCCCTACCCCTCCCCCTACCCCTCGCTCCCTCCTCCTACCGCCCCCTCCCCCTCCCCCTACCCCTCCCCCACCTACTCCTCACCCCTCCCCCTACTGCCCTCGCCCCTCCCCCCTACTTCCCTCGCCCCCTCCCATACCCCACCGCCCCCTCCCCTACCCCTTGCACCCTCCCCTTACTTCCCTCTCCCCCTACCCCTCCCCCCTACCCAGTCGCCCTCCCCAGATTGCCCCCTATAAGGTTTTGCCCCCTTATTCTGCACTCACCACGGGGAAGTAGTGTCTCTCTCTCTACCCTCTCAAATCCTTCAATCTGAAACACCTCGATCAGATCACCCCTTAATCTTCTGAACTCGAGGGAATACAAGCCCAGTCTGGGCAGCCTGTCCTCATAATTTAACCCTTTTAGCCCCGGTATCATTCTGGTGAATCTGCGCTGCCCCCCCTCTCCGAGGCCAGTATATCCTTCCTGAGGTGTAGGGCCCAGTGCAGTTAACCAACCAAACCTCAGGCCCCCACTCAGGAGATGTTAAATTACCAACACACTAATGGCATTAATGGGCAGTCAGATCCAGCTCAGTAACCAGCTCCTGTCGAACACCCTCTCCTGTTTAAACTAGGTGTTCTGCTATTGGTGATGTCTGTGCTCGAGCTGGGGAAACAGGCGATGAGCTGAGCTGATCACGATTCAAGATCCTGGGAAAGTTAGACTCAGGGACGGAGCAAGGATGAGATTGTGAAAGGTCTGAACGTGGTTAATCACACAGGTAGACTCAAGCTCTTTGATAGGCTGGCTATTCAAAGCTGTTAACTGGTCAGCTATCTGAAGAATTACTCTTATAGTAATCGCACCAATTTATAATGTCAGACTCTGGTCAGAGCTATAGTTAATACTCAGCATCCGTTTGCACTCATGCGCTGAATTACCTGTGTAACCTTTGCTATTCGAGTTGTTAAGTAACTCAGTCCATTAATGATTTGCTGTTCAATTGCTAGGTAACTCCAATTACATTTATACACGTCTTTTAAACGTTCATGTGCCCACCTTTAAGTTGCAATTTTTAACAAATAATCAGTGTTTAGTGCATGACTTGTGGTCTGGATTCTTCCTCGATGATTTGGCAAGAAAGAGTTAATTCACTCAAATCAGCAGTTTGAGGGGAGCCAAACCGAGGGTTAATAAATGAAATTAATTTTGATCCAAACTGGACTCGAGTCAGACACCACCCACCCCTAGACCTACACTGGCGGGGGTAAACCCAGGCAGTTCCTTGGTGCGGAGTTAAAGGGGGAATGAAGGGTTCCTCTGGTCACTGGGCTTATGTTTCTCAGGATACTGAAGCCCGGCCTTCTTCCCAGCTTGGAGGCAGGAGCTGGGAGAACAATCGTCAAGCAGACAACAGGGATTTAATCTGCTGCTGAAATTAGTGACTGGCACCGACGTATTGATTTACCAGTAAAATGCCCCCGCCACAGCCCGATGAATGCAGTGTGCGCGGGGCGATCACAATACTACAGTTGCCACCTCAACACTCCCATTGATTCCTCTGATCTAATGGTCTTTTCAGATCCAGAGGGGCTCCCGATCATTTCGCTGTTATTCGTTACAATTTAAAAGCAATAAAAATCAATTTGTAAACTTGCTGCACCAGTGTTTATTGTGCCTGCCACAGTGTGCTGCTTATCCTAGCTTTACAATCTCATTTAACGGGGTCTCTCCCTGCTCTGTTCTTCTGGCTCAGGGTAGCATGGGTATTTTAGGCTTTACTTTGTATTTTCCTGTTTCGTTTTGCAATTTCTTCACCTCCTCTCCTGAAGGTGCTGAGAATGGATACTCCAAGGACAGCATCAGCTTCTCGTACCTCGCCCAACAGCCCACTGTCCATCTGTGAGTTCTGATAGCATGTACCAGGCTCTTCGACCACGGGAGAATCACAGAAGTGCATGATCCTGCCCTATACTTAGGTCCACACATGCCCATTGTCCAGTCAGGAGTGGGGTCCCTGGATAGCCATTCCCTACCTGAGTCTTCGGCTGATGAGATCACTTCCGGCGCTCCAATATTTGTCCCAAATGACCTCTAGGATTGCCTGTTATAACCACTCTCACAGGGGCAGGACTGAGGGATCACAGCACTGTCGGAGGGCCAGTACTGAGGCAGCGCCGCACTGTCGGAGGGGCAGTACTGAGGGAGCGCCGCACTGTCGAAGGGGCAGTACTGAGGGAGCGCTGCACTGTCGGAGGGGCAGTACTGAGGGAGCACTGCACTGTCAGAGGGGCAGTACTGGGGGAGCACCGCACTGTCGGAGGGGCAGTACTGAGGGAGCGCTGCACTGTTGTAGGAGCAGTACTGAGTCAGCGCCGCACTGTCGGAGGGGCAGTACTGAGGGAGCGCCGCACTGTTGGAGGGGCAGTATTGAGGGAGCTCCGCACTGTCGGAGGGGCAGTACTGAGGGAGTGCCGCACTGTCGGAGGGGCAGTACTGAGGGAGCGCTGCACTGTCGGAGGGGCAGCACTGAGGGAGCACCGCACTGTCGGTGGGGCAGTACTGAGGGAGCTCCGCACTGTCGGAGGGGCAGTACTGAGGGAGCGCCGCACTGTCGGAGGGGCAGTACTGAGGGAGCGCTGCACTGTCGGAGGGGCAGCACTGAGGGAGCACCGCACTGTCGGTGGGGCAGTACTGAGGGAGCTCCGCACTGTCGGAGGGGCAGTACTGAGGGAGCGCCGCACTGTCGGAGGGGCAGTACTGAGGGAGCGCTGCACTGTCGGAAGGGCAGTGCTGAGGGAACACTGCACTGTCAGAGGGGCAGTACTGAGGGAGCTCTGCACTGTCGGAGGGGCAGTACTGAGGGAGTGCCCCACTGTCGGAGGGGCAGTACTGAGGGAGCGCTGCACTGTCGGAGGGGCAGTACGGAGGGAGCACTGCACTGTCAGAGGGGCAGTACTGGGGGAGCGCTGCACTGTCGGAGGAGCAGTACTGAGGGAGCGCCGCACTGTCGGAGGGGCAGTACTGAGGGAGCGCCACACTGTTGGAGGGGCAGTACTGAGGGAGAGCTGCATTGTCGGAGGGGCAGTACTGAGGGAGAGCTGCACTGTCGGAGGGTCAGTATTGAGGGAGCGCCAAACTGTCGGAGGGGCAGTATTGAGGGAGCGCTGCACTGTCAGAGGGGCAGTACTGATGGAGTGCTGCACTGTCGGAGGGGCAGCACTGGGGGAGCGCTGCACTGTCGGAGAGTCAGTACTGAGGGAGCGCCGCACTGTCAGAGGGGCAGTACTGAGGGAGCAACGCACTGTCGGCGGGGCAGTACTGAGGGAGCTCCGCACTGTCGGAGGGGCAGTATTGAGGGAGCGCCGCACTGTCGGAGGGGCAGTACTGAGGGAGCGCTGCACTGTCGGAGGGGCAGCACTGAGGGAGCACCGCACTGTCGGCAGGGCAGTACTGAGGGAGCTCCGCACTGTCGGAGGGGCAGTACTGAGGGAGCGTCGCACTGTCGGAGGGGCAGTACTGAGGGAGCGCTGCACTGTCAGAGGGTCAGTACTGAAGGAGCGCTGCACTGTCGGAGGGGCAGTACTGAGGGAGAGCTGCACTGTCGGAGGGGCAGTACTAAGGGAGAGCGGCATTGTCGGAGGGGCAGTACTGAGGGAGAGCTGCACTGTCGGAAGGGCAGTGCTGAGGGAGCGCTGCACTGTCGGAGGGGCAGTACTGAGGGAGCGCTGCACTGTCGGAGGGGCAGTACTGAGGGAGCGCTGCACTGTCGGAAGGGCAGTGCTGAGGGAGCACTGCACTGTCGAAGGGGCAGTATTGAGGGAGCTCCGCACTGTCGGAGGGGCAGTACTGAGGGAGCGCCGCACTGTCGGAGGGGCAGTACTGAGGGAGCGCTGCACTGTCGGAGGGGCAGCACTGAGGGAGCACCGCACTGTTGGCGGTGCAGTACTGAGGGAGCTCCGCACTGTCGGGGGGCAGTACTGAGGGAGCGCCCCACTGTCGGAGTGGCAGTACTGAGGGAGCGCTGCACTGTCGGAGGGGCAGTACGGAGGGAGCACTGCACTGTCAGAGGGGCAGTACTGGGGGAGCGCTGCACTGTCGGAGGGTCAGTATTGAGGGAGCGCCAAACTGTCGGAGGGGCAGTATTGAGGGAGCGCTGCACTGTCAGAGGGGCAGTACTGATGGAATGCCGCACTGTCGGAGGGGCAGCACTGGGGGAGCGCTGCACCCTCAGAGGGTCAGTACTGAGGGTGCGCCGCACTGTCAGAGGGGCAGTACTGAGGGAGCACCGCACTGTCGGCGGGGCAATACTGAGGAAGCTCCGCACTGTTGGAGGGGCAGTACTGAGGGAGCGCCGCACTGTCGGAGGGGCAGTGCTGAGGGAGCGCTGCACTGTCGGAAGGGCAGTGCTGATGGAGCGCTGCACTGTCTGAGGGTCAGTACTGAGGGAGCGGCGCACTGTCGGAGGGGCAGTACTGAGGGAGCGCCGCACTGTCGGAGGGGCAGTACTGAGGGAGTGCTGCACTGTCGGAGGGTCAGTACTGAGGGAGCGCTGCACTGTCGGAGGGGCAGTACTGAGGGAGCGCTGCACTGTCGGAGGGGCAGTACTGAGGGGGAGCTGCATTGTCGGAGGGGCAGTACTGAGGGAGAGCCGCACTGTCGGAGGGGCAGTACTGAGGGAGCGCCGCACTGTCGGAGGGGCAGTACTGAGGGGGCGCCGCACTGTCGGAGGGGCAGTACTGAGGGAGCGCCGCACTGTCGGACGGGCAGTACTGAGGGAGCGCCGCACTGTCGGAGGGGCAGTACTGAGGGAGCGCCGCACTGTCGGAGGGGCAGTACTGAGGGAGCGCCGCACTGTCGGAGGGGCAGTACTGAGGGAGCGCCGCACTGTCGGAGGGGCAGTACTGAGGGAGCGCCGCACTGTCGGAGGGGCAGTACTGAGGGAGCGCCGCACTGTCGGAGGGGCAGTACTGAGGGAGCGCCGCACTGTCGGAGGGGCAGTACTGAGGGAGCGCCGCACTGTCGGAGAGGCAGTACTGAGGGAGCACTGCACTATCGGAAGAGCAGTGCTGAGGGAGCGCTGCACTATCGGAAGGGCAGTGCTGAGGGAGCGCCGCACTGTCGGAGGGGCAGTACTCTGGTTGAGGCATCATACTGAGGTCTCATCTCCCTGTTCAGGTGGTAAATTGGTAAATGTAACAGATTTCAAGGTATGATTCGAAGATGAGCAGGCAGTTTTTCCTGAACAACATTCCATCCTCAACCAGCGGCCGATTCACTGGTCATTCCCTGGGTGTAGAAGATCCCACGGCACTATTTTGAAGAGCCGGGGAGTTTTACCTGGTGTCCTGGCCAATATTTATCCCTCAACCAAATTCATCAAAAACGGATGATCTGGTCATTTATCATTTTCCTGACGACACTTCTAAACTACTTCATTGGCTGTGAAGCGTTTTGACGTATCCTAAGGGCATGATAGAGGAGTATATAAATATAAATCGTTCTTTCTAACTTAGTGTTTGCACGCTCTGAGGGCGCTAGCGAGCCGACAACTGGAGCCCAAAACAAGAGTTCCACTTCCAACAGAACTCTAAAACATTTCTACAACACTTCCCATCAGTTTAGAAGTTTGAGGGGGGGGATGTGCACCAGGTGTTTAAGATGTTAAAGACATTCAATAGGGTCGAGAGAGAGAAACTATTTCCTCTGGTGGGGAATCAAGAACAAGGGGGCAGAACCTTAAAATTGGAGCCCGGCCTGTGATATATGTGGGTAGAACAAATGAGGGACAGAGACGGGATGAGCTGGTGGTCCATGTGCTGGCTTTACTAGGCCAGAGCGAACTGAGCATGCTCATACTGAACCATGTGATAAACCATGTGACAATACATTACAAGGCCGTTCCTGGGTGATGTCAGGAAACCTCTTCACACAAAGGGTAGTGAGAGTCTGGATATCTCTCCCCCCCTGCCCCCAAAAGGCTGTGGATGCTGGGGGTTAAGACTGAGATAGACAGATCCTTGCTGGGTAAGGGTATCAAGGGGTATGGAGCTGAGGGGCAGATGAGCCCTGATCTCATTGAACGGCAGAGCAAGCTCGATGGGCTGAATGGCCTCCTCCGGCATTACCCTGCTAGATATTGATTTAATTTTTCAGCACAATCACAGCCTGGATTTGTGTTGGTGTACGGCCACTGAGAATATTGACGTTTAACACTTGTTCCAAAAAAATCACGACCCGATTAACTGAAAGATACGAAAGGCACTGGAAACACTCAATAGTACAAAGAGACGTGAGATTCATTCCAGGGACACAGGGACAGGCATTCCCAGCAACAGGTTCTGTGTTGAATGTATAGGTGAATGTCGTCCTTCTCAGAGTGAGAGATGATAGAGCTGAGAATAGACTCATGGTCCCATTGCTGCCCACCACAGTCAGCAGCTCATACATAGCACGGGTTAGATACAGAGTAAAGCTCCCTCTACACTGTCCCATCAAACACTCCCAGGGCAGGTACAGCACGGGTTAGATACAGAGTAAAGCTCCCTCTACACTGTCCCATCAAACACTCCCAGGGCAGGTACAGCATGGGTTAGATACAGAGTAAAGCTCCCTCTACACTATCCCATCAAACACTCCCAGGGCAGGTACAGCATGGGTTAGATACAGAGTAAAGCTCCCTCCACACTTTCCCATCAAACACTCCCAGGCCAGGTACAGCATGGGTTAGATAAAGAGTAAAGCTCCCTCTACACTTTCCCATCAAATACTCCCTGGCCAGGTACAGCACGGGTTAGATACAGAGTAAAGCTCCATCTACACTGTCCCATCAAACACTCCCAGGGCAGGTACAGCACGGGTTAGATAAAGAATGAAGCTCCCTCTATACTGTCCCATCAAACACTCCCAGGGCGGGTACAGCACGGGTTACATACAGAGTAAAGCACCCTCTACACTATCCCATCAAACACTCCCAGGGCAGGTACAGCACGGGTTAGGTACAGAGTATAGCTCCCTCTACACTGTCCCATCAAACACTCCCAGGGCAGGTACCGCACGGGTTAGATACAGAATAAAGCTCCCTCTGCACTGTCCAATCAAACACTCCCAGGGCAGGTACAGCATGGGTTAGATACAGAGTAAATCTCCCTCTACACTGTCCCATCAAATACTCCCAGGGCAGGTACAGCACGGGTTAGACACAGAGTAAAGCTCCCTCTACACTGTCCCCATGAAACACTCCCAGGGCAGGTACAGCACGGGTTAGATATGGAGTAAAGCTCCCTCTACACTGTCCCATCAAACACTCCCAGGGCAGGTACAGCACGGGTTAGATACAGAGTAAAGCTCCCTCTACACTGTCCCCTTGAAACACTCCCAGGGCAGGTACAGCATGGGTTAGATACAGAGTAAAGCTCCATCTACACTGCCCCATCAAACACTCCCAGGGCAGGTACAGCATGGGTTAGATACAGAGTAAAGCTCCTTCTACACTGTCCCCATGAATCACTCCCAGGGCAGGTACAGCACGGGTTAGATATGGAGTAAAGCTCCCTCTACACTGTCCCATCAAACACTCCCAGGGCAGGTACAGCATGGGTTAGATACAGAGTAAAGCTCCCTCTACACTATCCCCTTGAAACACTCCCAGGGCAGGTACAGCATGGGTTAGATACAGAGTAAATCTCCCTCGACACTGTCCCATCAAACAGTCCCAGGGCAGGTACAGCATGGGTTAGATACAGAGTAAAGCTCCATCTACACTGCCCCATCAAACACTCCCAGGGCAGGTACAGCACGGGTTAGATACAGAGTAAAGCTCCATCTACACTGTCCCATCAAACACTCCCAGGGCAGGTACAGCACGGGTTAGGTACAGAATGAAGCTCCCTCTATACTGTCCCATCAAACACTCCCAGGGCGGGTACAGCACGGGTTAGATGCAGAGTAAAGCACCCTCTACACTATCCCATCAAACACTCCCAGGGCAAGTACAGCACGGGTTAGGTACAGAGTATAGCTCCCTCTACACTGTCCCATCAAACACTCCCAGGGCAGGTACCGCACGGGTTAGATACAGAGTAAAGCTCCCTCTGCACTGTCCAATCAAACACTCCCAGGGCAGGTACAGCACGGGTTAGATACAGAGTAAAACTCCCTCTACACTGTCCCCATGAAACACTCCCAGGGCAGGTACAGCACGGGTTAGATATGGAGTAAAGCTCCCTCTACACTGTCCCATCAAACACTCCCAGGGCAGGTACAGCACGGGTTAGATACAGAGTAAAGCTCCCTCTACACTGTCCCCTTGAAACACTCCCAGGGCACGTACAGCATGGGTTAGATACAGAGTAAGTCTCCCTCTACACTGTCCCATCAAACAGTCCCAGGGCAGGTACAGCATGGGTTAGATACAGAGTGAAGCTCCCTCTACACTGCCCCATCAAACACTCCCAGGGCAGGTACAGCATGGGTTAAATACAGAGTAAAGCTCCCTCTACACTGTCCCATCAAACACTCCCAGGGCAGGTACAGCACGGGTTAGATACAGTGTAAAGCTCCCTCTACACTGTCCCATCAAACTCTCCCAGGCCAGGTACAACACAGGTTAGATACAGAGTAAAGCTCCCTCTACACTGTCCCATCAAACACTCCCAGGGCAGGTATGGCACGGGTTATATACAGAGTAAAGCTCCCTCTACACTGTCCCATCAAACACACCCAGGGCAGGTACAGCACGGGTCACATACAGAGTAAAGCTCCCTCTACACTGTCCCATCAAACACTCCCAGTGCAGGTAAAGCACGGGTTAGATACAGAGTAAAGCTCCCTCTACACTGACCCATCAAACACTCCCAGGGCAGGTACAGCACGGGTTAGATACAGAGTAAAGCTCCCTCTACACTGTCCCATCAAACACTCCCAGGGCAGGTACAGCACGGGTTAGATACAGAGTAAAGCTCCCTCTACACTTTCCCATCAAACACTCCCAGGCCAGGTACAGCATGGGTTAGATACAAGTAAAGCTCCCTCTACACTTTCCCATCAAACACTCCCTGCCCAGGTACAGCACGGGTTAGATACAGAGTAAAGCTCCATCTACACTGTCCCATCAAACACTCCCAGGGCAGGTTCATCACGGGTTAGATACAGAATGAAGCTCCCTCTATACTGTCCCATCAAACACTCCCAGGGCGGGTACAGCACGGGTTAGATACAGAGTAAAGCACCCTCTACACTATCCCATCAAAAACTCCCAGGGCAGGTACCGCACGAGTTAGATACAGAGTAAAGCTCCCTCTGCACTGTCCAATCAAACACTCCCAGGGCAGGTACAGCATGGGTTAGATACAGAGTAAATCTCCCTCTACACTGTCCCATCAAACACTCCCAGGGCAGGTACAGCACGGGTTAGATACAGAGTAAAGCTCCCTCTACACTGTCCCCATGAAACACTCCCAGGGCAGGTACAGCACGGGTTAGATATGGAGTAAAGCTCGCTCTACACTGTCCCATCAAACACTCCCAGGGCAGGTACAGCACGGGTTAGATACAGAGTAAAGCTCCCTCTACACTGTCCCCTTGAAACATTCCCAGGGCAGGTACAGCATGGGTTAGATACAGAGTAAATCTCCCTCTACACTGTCCCATCAAACAGTCCCAGGGCAGGTACAGCATGGGTTAGATACAGAGTAAAGCTCCCTCTACACTGCCCCATCAAACACTCCCAGGGCAGGTACAGCATGGGTTAGATACAGAGTTAAGCTCCCTCTACACTGTCCCATCAAACACTCCCAGGGCAGGTACAGCACGGGTTAGATACAGAGTAAAGCTGCCTCTACACTGTCCCATCAAACTCTCCCAGGCCAGGTACAACACGGGTTAGATACAGAGTAAAGCTCCCTCTACACTGTCCCATCAAACACTCCCAGGGCAGGTACAGCACGGGTTAGATAGAGAGTAAAGCTTCCTCTACACTGTTCCCATCAAACACTCCCAGGGCAGCTAAAGCACGGGTTAGATACAGAGTAAAGCTCCCTCTACACTGTCCCATCAAACACTCCCAGGGCAGGTACAGCACGGGTTAGATACGGAGTAAAGCTCCGTCTACACTGTCCCATCAAACACTCCCAGGGCAGGTACAGCACGGGTTAGATACAGAGTAAAGCTCCCTCTACACTGTCCCCTTGAAACACTCCCAGGGCACGTACAGCACGGGTTAGATACAGAGTAAAGCTCCCTCTGCACTGTCCAATCAAACACTCCCAGGGCAGGTACAGCACGGGTTAGATACAGAGTAAAACTCCCTCTACATTGTCCCCATGAAACACTCCCAGGGCAGGTACAGCACGGGTTAGATATGGAGTAAAGCTCCCTCTACACTGTCCCATCAAACACTCCCAGGGCAGGTACAGCACGGGTTAGATACAGAGTAAAGCTCCCTCTACACTGTCCCCTTGAAACACTCCCAGGGCACGTACAGCATGGGTTAGATACAGAGTAAGTCTCCCTCTACACTGCCCCATCAAACACTCCCAGGGCAGGTACAGCATGGGTTAAATACAGAGTAAAGCTCCCTCTACACTGTCCCATCAAACACTCCCAGGGCAGGTACAGCACGGGTTAGATACAGTGTAAAGCTCCCTCTACACTGTCCCATCAAACTCTCCCAGGCCAGGTACAACACAGGTTAGATACAGAGTAAAGCTCCCTCTACACTGTCCCATCAAACACTCCCAGGGCAGGTACGGCACGGGTTATATACAGAGTAAAGCTCCCTCTACACTGTCCCATCAAACACACCCAGGGCAGGTACAGCACGGGTCACATACAGAGTAAAGCTCCCTCTACACTGTCCCATCAAACACTCCCAGGGCAGGTGCAGCAGGGGTTAGATACAGAGTAAAGCTCTCTCTACACTGTCCCATCTAACACTCCCAGGCCAGTTGCAACACGGGTAAGATACAGAGTAAAGCTCCCTCGACACTGTCCCATCAAACACTCCCAGGGCAGGTAAAGCACGGGTTAGATACAGAGCAAAGCTCACTCTACACTGTCCCATCAAACACTCCCAGGGCAGGTACAGCACGGGTTCGATACAGAGTAAAGCTTCCTCTGCACTGTTCCCATCAAACACTCCCAGGGCTGGTAAAGCACGGGTTAGATAGAGAGTAAAGCTTCCTCTACACTGTCCCATCAAACACTCCCAGGGCAGGTACAGCATGGGTTAGATACAGAGTAAAGCTCCCTCTACACTTTCCCATCAAACACTCCCTGGCCAGGTACAGCACGGGTTAGATACAGAGTAAAGCTCCATCTACACTGTCCCATCAAACACTCCCAGGGCAGGTACAGCACGGGTTAGGTACAGAATGAAGCTCCCTCTATACTGTCCCATCAAACACTCCCAGGGCGGGTACAGCACGGGTTAGATGCAGAGTAAAGCACCCTCTACACTATCCCATCAAACACTCCCAGGGCAAGTACAGCACGGGTTAGGTACAGAGTATAGCTCCCTCTACACTGTCCCATCAAACACTCCCAGGGCAGGTACCGCACGGGTTAGATACAGAGTAAAGCTCCCTCTGCACTGTCCAATCAAACACTCCCAGGGCAGGTACAGCACGGGTTAGATACAGAGTAAAACTCCCTCTACATTGTCCCCATGAAACACTCCCAGGGCAGGTACAGCACGGGTTAGATATGGAGTAAAGCTCCCTCTACACTGTCCCATCAAACACTCCCAGGGCAGGTACAGCACGGGTTAGATACAGAGTAAAGCTCCCTCTACACTGTCCCCTTGAAACACTCCCAGGGCACGTACAGCATGGGTTAGATACAGAGTAAGTCTCCCTCTACACTGTCCCATCAAACAGTCCCAGGGCAGGTACAGCATGGGTTAGATACAGAGTGAAGCTCCCTCTACACTGCCCCATCAAACACTCCCAGGGCAGGTACAGCATGGGTTAAATACAGAGTAAAGCTCCCTCTACACTGTCCCATCAAACACTCCCAGGGCAGGTACAGCACGGGTTAGATACAGTGTAAAGCTCCCTCTACACTGTCCCATCAAACTCTCCCAGGCCAGGTACAACACAGGTTAGATACAGAGTAAAGCTCCCTCTACACTGTCCCATCAAACACTCCCAGGGCAGGTATGGCACGGGTTATATACAGAGTAAAGCTCCCTCTACACTGTCCCATCAAACACACCCAGGGCTGGTACAGCACGGGTCACATACAGAGTAAAGCTCCCTCTACACTGTCCCATCAAACACTCCCAGTGCAGGTAAAGCACGGGTTAGATACAGAGTAAAGCTCCCTCTACACTGACCCATCAAACACTCCCAGGGCAGGTACAGCACGGGTTAGATACAGAGTAAAGCTCCCTCTACACTGTCCCATCAAACACTCCCAGGGCAGGTACAGCACGGGTTAGATACAGAGTAAAGCTCCCTCTACACTTTCCCATCAAACACTCCCAGGCCAGGTACAGCATGGGTTAGATACAGAGTAAAGCTCCCTCTACACTTTCCCATCAAACACTCCCTGCCCAGGTACAGCACGGGTTAGATACAGAGTAAAGCTCCATCTACACTGTCCCATCAAACACTCCCAGGGCAGGTTCATCACGGGTTAGATACAGAATGAAGCTCCCTCTATACTGTCCCATCAAACACTCCCAGGGCGGGTACAGCACGGGTTAGATACAGAGTAAAGCACCCTCTACACTATCCCATCAAAAACTCCCAGGGCAGGTACTGCACGAGTTAGATACAGAGTAAAGCTCCCTCTGCACTGTCCAATCAAACACTCCCAGGGCAGGTACAGCATGGGTTAGATACAGAGTAAATCTCCCTCTACACTGTCCCATCAAACACTCCCAGGGCAGGTACAGCACGGGTTAGATACAGAGTAAAGCTCCCTCTACACTGTCCCCATGAAACACTCCCAGGGCAGGTACAGCACGGGTTAGATATGGAGTAAAGCTCGCTCTACACTGTCCCATCAAACACTCCCAGGGCAGGTACAGCACGGGTTAGATACAGAGTAAAGCTCCCTCTACACTGTCCCCTTGAAACACTCCCAGGGCAGGTACAGCATGGGTTAGATACAAAGTAAATCTCCCTCTACACTGTCCCATCAAACAGTCCCAGGGCAGGTACAGCATGGGTTAGATACAGAGTAAAGCTCCCTCTACACTGCCCCATCAAACACTCCCAGGGCAGGTACAGCATGGGTTAGATACAGAGTTAAGCTCCCTCTACACTGTCCCATCAAACACTCCCAGGGCAGGTACAGCACGGGTTAGATACAGATTAAAGCTCCCTCTACACTGTCCCATCAAACTCTCCCAGGCCAGGTACAACACGGGTTAGATACAGAGTAAAGCTCCCTCTACACTGTCCCATCAAACACTCCCAGGGCAGGTACAGCACGGGTTAGGTAAAGAGTATAGCTCCCTCAACACTGTCCCATCAAACACTCCCAGGGCAGGTACCGCACGGGTTACATACAGAGTAAAGCTCCCTCTGCACTGTCCAATCAAACACTCCCAGCGCAGGTACAGCATGGGTTAGATACAGAGTAAATCTCCCTCTACACTGTCCCATCAAACACTCCCAGGGCAGGTAAAGCACGGGTTAGATACAGAGTAAAGCTCCCTCTACACTGTCCCCATGAAACACTCCCAGGGCAGGTACAGCACGGGTTAGATACAGAGTAAAGCTCCCTCTACACTGTCCCCTTGAAACTCTCCCAGGGCAGGTACAGCATGGGTTAGATACAGAGTAAAGCTCCCTCTACACTTTCCCATCAAACACTCCCAGGGCAGGTACAGCACGGGTTAGATACAGAGTAAAGCTCCCTCTACACTGTCCCATCAAACTCTCCCAGGCCAGGTACAACACGGGTTCGATACAGATTAAAGCTCCCTCCACACTGTCCCATCCAACACTCCCAGGGCAGGTACAGCACGGGTTACATACAGAGTAAAGCTGCCTCTACACTGTCCCATCAAACACTCCCAGGGCAGGTACCGCACAGGTTAGATACAGAGTAAAGCTCCCTCTACACTGTCCCATCAAACACTCCCAGGGCAGGTACAGCACGGGGTTAGATACAGCGTAAAGCTCCCTCTACACTGTCCCATCAAACACTCCCAGGGCAGGTACAGCACGGGTTCGATACGGAGTAAAGCTTCCTCTACAGTGTTCCCATCAAACACTCCCAGGGCAGGTACAGCACGGGTTTGATACAGAGTAAAGCTTCCTCTACACTGTTCCCATCAAACACTCCCAGGGCAGGTACCGCACAGGTTAGATACAGAGTAAAGCTCCCTCTACCCTGTCTCATCAAACACTCCCAGGGCAGGTACAGCACGGGTTAGATACAGAGGAAAGCTCCCTCTACACTGTCCCATCAAACACTCCCGGGGCAGGTACAGCACGGGTTAGATACAGAGTAAAGCTCCCTCTACACTGTACCATCAAACACTCCCAGGGCAGGTACAGCAGATGTTAGATACAGAGTAAAGCTCCCTCTACACTGTCCCATCAAACACTCCCAGGGCAGGTACAGCACGGGTTAGATACAGAGTAAAGCTCCCTCTACACTGTCCCCAAGGAGCACTCCCAGGGCAGGTACAGCACGGGTTAGATACGGAGTAAAGCTCCCTCTACACTGTCCCCTTGAAACACTCCCAGGGCAGGTACAGCACGGGTTACATATAGAGTAAAGCTCCCTCTGCACTGTCCCATCAAACATCCCAGGGCATGTACCGCACAGGTTAGATACAGAGTAAAGCTCCCTCTACACTGTCCCATCAAACACTCCCAGTGCAGGTACAGCACGGGTTAGATACAGAGTAAAGCTCCCTCTACACTGTCCCATCAAATATTCCCAGGGCAGGTACAGCACGGGTTAGATACAGAGTAAAGCTCCCTCTACACTGTCCCATCAAACACACCCAGGGCAGGTACAGCACGGGTTAGATAAAGAGTAAAGCTCCCTCTACACTATCCCATCAAACACCCCCAGGGCAGGTACAGCATGGGTTAGATACAGAGTAAAGCTCCCTCTACACTGTCCCATCAAACACTCCCAGTGCAGGTACAGCACAGGTTAGATACAGAGTAAAGCTCCCTCTACACTGTCCCATCAAACACTCCCAGGGCAGGTACAGCACGGGTTCGATACAAAGTAAAGCTCCCTCTACACTGTCCCATCAAACACTCACTGTGCAGGTACAGCACGGGTTAGAGACAGAGTAAAGCTCCCTCTACACTGTCCCATCAAACACTCCCAGGGCAGGTAAAGCACAGGTTAGATACAGAGCAAAGCTCCCTCGACACTGTCCCATCAAACACTCCCAGGGCAGGTACAGCACGGGTTAGATACAGAATGAAGCTTCCTCTATACTGTCCCATCAAACACTCCCAGGGCAGGTACAGCACGGATTAGATACAGAGTAAAGCTCCCTCTACACTATCCCATCAAACACTCCCAGGGCAGGTACAGCACGGGTTAGGTAAAGAGTATAGCTCCCTCTACACTGTCCCATCAAACACTCCCAGGGCAGGTACCGCACGGGTTACATGCAGAGTAAAGCTCCCTCTGCACTGTCCAATCAAACACTCCCAGCGCAGGTACAGCATGGGTTAGATACAGAGTAAATCTCCCTCTACACTGTCCCATCAAACACTCCCAGGGCAGGTACAGCACGGGTTAGATACAGAGTAAAGCTCCCTCTACACTGTCCCCATGAAACACTCCCAGGGCAGGTACAGCACGGGTTGGATACGGAGTAAAGCTCCGTCTACACTGTCCCATCAAACACTCCCAGGGCAGGTACAGCACGGGTTAGATACAGAGTAAAGCTCCCTCTACACTGTCCCCTTGAAACACTCCCAGGGCAGGTGCAGCATGGGTTAGATACAGAGTAAAGCTCCCTCTACACTTTCCCATCAAACACTCCCAGGGCAGGTACAGCACGGGTTAGATACAGAGTAAAGCTCCCTCTACACTGTCCCATCAAACTCTCCCAGGCCAGGTACAACACGGGTTAGATACAGATTAAAGCTCCCTCCACACTGTCCCATCAAACACTCCCAGGGCAGGTACGGCAGGGGTGAGATACAGAGTAAAGCTCCCTCTACACTGTCCCATCAAACAATCCCAGGCCAGGTAAAGCACGGGTTAGATACAGAGTAAAGCTCCCTCTACACTGTCCCATCAAACACTCCCAGGGCAGGTGCAGCAGGGGTTAGTTACAGAGCAAAGCTCTCTCTACACTGTCCCATCCAACACTCCCAGGCCAGGTACAACACGGGTTAGATACAGAGTAAAGCTCCCTCTACACTGTCCCAGCAAACACTCAAAGGGCTGGTAAAGCACGGGTTAGATACAGAGCAAAGCTCCCTCGACACTGTCCCATCAAACACTCCCAGGGCAGGTACAGCACGGGTTACATACAGAGTAAAGCTGCTTCTACACTGTCCCATCAAACACTCCCAGGGCAGGTACCGCACAGGTTAGATACAGAGTAAAGCTCCCTCTGCACTGTCCCATCAAACACTCCCAGGGCAGGTACAGCACGGGGTTAGATGCAGGGTAAAGCTCCCTCTACACTGTCCCATCAAACACTCCCAGGGCAGGTACAGCACGGGTTCGATACAGAGTAAAGCTTCCTCTACACTGTTCCCATCATACACTCCCAGGGCAGGTACAGCACGGGTTTGATACAGAGTAAAGCTTCCTCTACACTGTTCCCATCAAACACTCCCAGGGCAGGTAATGCACGGGTTAGATACAGAGTAAAGCTCCCTCTACCCTGTCTCATCAAACACTCCCAGGGCAGGTACAGCACGGGTTAGATACAGAGGAAAGCTCCCTCTACACTGTCCCATCAAACACTCGCGGGGCAGGTACAGCACGGGTTAGATACAGAGTAAAGCTCCCTCTACACTGTACCATCAAACACTCCCAGGGCAGGTACAGCAGATGTTAGATACAGAGTAAAGCTCCCTCTACACTGTCCCATCAAACACTCCCAGGGCAGGTACAGCACGGGTTAGATACAGAGTAAAGCTCCCTCTACACTGTCCCCATGAAACACTCCCAGGGCAGGTACAGCACGGGTTAGATACGGAGTAAAGCTCCCTCTACACTGTCCCCTTGAAACACTCCCAGGGCAGGTACAGCACGGGTTACATACAGAGTAAAGCTCCCTCTACACTGTCCCATCAAACACTCCCAGGGCATGTACCGCACAGGTTAGATACAGAGTAAAGCTCCCTCTACACTGTCCCATCAAACACTCCCAGTGCAGGTACAGCACGGGTTAGATCCAGAGTAAAGCTCCCTCTACACTGTCCCATTAAATATTCCCAGGGCAGGTACAGCACGGGTTAGATACAGAGTAAAGCTCCCTCTGCACTGTCCCATCAAACACACCCAGGGCAGGTACAGCACGGGTTAGATAAAGAGTAAAGCTCCCTCTACACTATCCCATCAAACACCCCCAGGGCAGGTACAGCATGGGTTAGATACAGAGTAAAGCTCCCTCTACACTGTCCCATCAAACACTCCCAGTGCAGGTACAGCACAGGTTAGATACAGAGTAAAGCTCCCTCTACACTGTCCCATCAAACACTCCCTGTGCAGGTACAGCACGGGTTAGAGACAGAGTAAAGCTCCCTCTACACTGTCCCATCAAACACTCCCAGGGCAGGTAAAGCACAGGTTAGATACAGAGCAAAGCTCCCTCGACACTGTCCCATCAAACACTCCCAGGGCAGGTACAGCACGGGTTAGATACAGAATGAAGCTCCCTCTATACTGTCCCATCAAACACTCCCAGGGCAGGTACAGCACGGATTAGATACAGAGTAAAGCTCCCTCTACACTATCCCATCAAACACTCCCAGGGCAGGTACAGCACGGGTTAGGTAAAGAGTATAGCTCCCTCTACACTGTCCCATCAAACACTCCCAGGGCAGGTACCGCACGGGTTACATACAGAGTAAAGCTCCCTCTGCACTGTCCAATCAAACACTCCCAGGGCAGGTACAGCATGGGTTAGATACAGAGTAAATCTCCCTCTACACTGTCCCATCAAACACTCCCAGGGCAGGTACAGCATGGGTTACATACAGAGTAAAGCTCCCTCTACACTGTCCCCATGAAACACTCCCAGGGCAGGTACAGCACGGGTTAGATACGGAGTAAAGCTCCGTCTACACTGTCCCATCAAACACTCCCAGGGCAGGTACAGCACGGGGTAGATACAGAGTAAAGCTCCCTCTACACTGTCCCCTTGAAACACTTCCAGGGCAGGTACAGCATGGGTTAGATACAGAGTAAAGCTCCCTCTACACTGTCCCATCAAACACTCCCAGGGCAGGTACAGCACGGGTTAGATACGGAGTAAAGCTCCCTCTACACTGTCCCATCAAACTCTCCCAGGCCAGGTACAACACGGGTTCGATACAGAGTAAAGCTCCCTCCACACTGTCCCATCAAACACTCCCAGGGCAGGTACGGCAGGGGTGAGATACAGAGTAAAGCTCCCTCTACACTGTCCCATCAAACAATCCCAGGCCAGGTAAAGCACGGGTTAGATACAGAGTAAAGCTCCCTCTACACTGTCCCATCAAACACTCCCAGGGCAGGTGCAGCAGGGGTTAGATACAGAGTAAAGCTCTCTCTACACTGTCCCATCTAACACTCCCAGGCCAGTTGCAACACGGGTTAGATACAGAGTAAAGCTCCCTCTACACTGTCCCATCAAACACTCATAGGGCAGGTAAAGCACGGGTTAGATACAGAGCAAAGCTCCCTCGACACTGTCCCATCAAAAACTCCCAGGGCAGGTACAGCACAGGTTACATACAGAGTAAAGCTGCCTCTACACTGTCCCATCAAACACTCCCAGGGCAGGTACCGCACAGGTTAGAGACAGAGTAAAGCTCCCTCTACACTGTCCGATCAAACATTCCCAGGGCAGGTACAGCACGGGGTTAGATACAGAGTAAAGCTCCCTCTACACTGTCCCATCAAACACTCCCAGGGCAGGTACAGCACGGGTTCGATACAGAGTAAAGCTTCCTCTACACTGTTCCCATCAAACACTCCCAGGGCAGGTACAGCACGGGTTTGATACAGAGTAAAGCTTCCTCTACACTGTTCCCATCAAACACTCCCAGGGCAGGTAAAGCACGGGTTAGATACAGAGTAAAGCTCCCTCTACCCTGTCCCATCAAACACTCCCAGGGCAGGTACAGCACGGGTGAGATACAGAGGAAAGCTCCCTCTACACTGTCCCATCAAACACTCCCGGGGCAGGTACAGCACGGGTTAGATACAGAGTAAAGCTCCCTCTACACTGTCCCATCAAACACTCCCAGGGCAGGTACAGCAGATGTTAGATACAGAGTAAAGCTCCCTCTACACTGTCCCGTCAAACACTCCCAGGGCAGGTACAGCACGGGTTAGATACAGAGTAAAGCTCCCTCTACACTGTCCCCATGAAACACTCCCAGGGCAGGTACAGCACGGGTTAGATACGGAGTAAAGCTCCCTCTACACTGTTAAGTATGTGTATTGTATTGAACAATTAACACAAAGACTTAAACGTATAACTCAAACAGGTCTTTACTGGTTGGAGGTAGGGACTGCACGTAGGTCTTTACTTCATGCCCACAGGCGGGAACTGAGGGGAGATCAGTACCCACAGTACTATTTATACCCCTATGGCCAGGAGTGGTACTGCGTATCACTACGCCCTACAAGTAGTGCAGTCCTGTCCATAGGTTCAAAGTAGCACACATATTACATACACAACATTCCTCCCTTCCTAGCTTTACAGTCATCTCCCCATTTAACATAACGTAATAACATATATACATATATAACTTCAGGTCTACATAACAGAATAACATAGATACACAGATAACTTCATGTCAAAACAGATCACAGATTCAGTCTCTGCGGAAAACAGTTCACAGATTCAATCTCTGTGGTGTAGTCGGTTCACGTTGCTGGAGTGACTCATTCAATAGTCCTTCCATGGATTTAACAGTTTGAACTTCCGAACTGAATTGGCTCCGTTCGGAGGGACCACGTGTGTGATCTGGTAGAGGTAACAATGGTTCAGATGGGTCATCTTCTGTTTCGACTTTTCCTTTTCTGCTTCTTGGAGACTCTCTGGGCTCCACTGTCAGCTGCCAGCTGCATGCACAGTTCCTCCTTCTCTTCCTCCTTTTTCCGTAGTAGAGCCACCTTCTCCCGATGTTCCGTAGACTTTCGGTGCTCCTCCATGATTTCTGTATGGTGGGAGTCGAAGTTACAAGTTGGGCAGGACAGGACATAGTAATATTCGGTGTCGTCCTGATCTAGGCCAGCGAGAGGGTCTTCTATTTCCTCCATACCCAGCTGGGCGTTAGCCAGCTTTTGTTCCAAGTCCAGACATCTTTCCTGAAGAGACTTCTTCATGCGTACCTCTTCATCCAGCTTTTTCTGGGCTTTCAGCAAGTCGTTTACTAATGACCTCATTTGAGATTTTACTACTTCAACTTCTTTTGGAGATTGATTGATCGGACTATTCAATCCCTCTACCGGAGCAGCTGTTTCAGCGGTCTGTTGTTCTACGTTGACGTGAGTCAGCGTACTTTTGGCATCCAAGGGCTGCTCTGTTGCAGTCATCTCAGTCTGTGTTGCCACCTCAGCTCTTCCAATAACCTTTGAGAGCTCCGAACCCCTTTCGTTTGAATATTGAAGTTCGTGTTCAAGTTTTTCCCATTTCAGAGTCCTGTCCTTCAGCATATGCAGGAGTTGGCTGACCGTTAACTCCTCTGACATCAGACGTTTTGTGTGCTCCTGCTCCATTTTCTCCATCAGCTGCTTCTGTTGTCTTTCCAGATTCTCCAACTCTATATCAAAGAACTCTTTCGTTGCATTCAACTCTTGCTCAAAACGGCGAAGCATTTGTTCTAATTGCTGTTGTAGTTTGAAATGGAGTTGAGTTCGAGCCCGGTGTCCCTCAGAAATGGACACATCAGTAGACTTGCCAGACTCAGAATCCACAGTTAAACTATGTTGTTGTTGCTCAGTGGAATTCTGTGCTGAAACTTTGTCTTTTGCACCTGAGTTGGGCTTACCATCATCCATTCCAGAGTCTGGACCGACTATCTTCACCGAGTTCTCACTCGTTATTGTTTGTAGGAAATGCCAGTCCATATTCATTTTCCTAATCCACTCCCGTCCTAGTAGTGGAGAACCTCCTTCAGATATCACATATAAGTCCATTATTTGACTGTCTTCGCCCTTGTGGACCACTGCAACCTCTATTTTCCCGATGGGGTACACTCTTTGCCCCGTGTATGTTTTCAATATAATCCCCGTATCCTGTAGGGGAATATGTTGGAATAACTTTCCGTAATCTTTCTTATTTATGACCGTCAATGCCGATCCAGTGTCCAATTCCAGTTTTACTTGGACTCCTTCTATCTGAAGAGTGACCCAAATTGTCTGGAGGTCTGCACCCTTACCAGCGTTGAGTACTCTTAAGCTAGCCAGTTCATTACTGCTAGCGTCTGAATCGGACTCCTGTTTGGTCACCTTGTGTACCTTTGCGTATTTTCCTTGCGGTGACTTCTTGTTGCTGGTCTTCTTCCCTGACCTGCATACTCTAGCTATATGTCCAAGCCTACCACAAGTTCTACATTCTTGGTTTTTAAACCAACACTGGTTCTGATCATGCGTTGTCTTTCCACAACGATAACATTTGCCAGAACTCACACCCAATTTGTGTGCACTGAGCTCCGGTGACCGTAGCTGCATTACTGCCGTGCCTCTCGCTGCAGCGTCGTGTGCTGCTGCCATAGTGACCGCCTTCTCAAGCGTCAGCTCATTCTCCTCGAGCAGTCGCTTTTGTGTATCCTGTTTAAATAAACCACACACAAATTTGTCTCGTAGTGCATCTGTCAGTCCCGTTCCAAACTGGCAATATTTCACTAATTTACGCAATTCCAGCAAATATTCAGCATTGCTTTCATGCTGTAGCTGCCTTCTGTCATAAAATTTAAATCGTTCCGCTAGCATCAGCGGCGTGGGGTTTAGATGATCTTTCAGGACAGTAACAATCTCATCGAACGTCTTATCCGCCGGTTCATCTGATGATAACAGGTGTTTCAATTGCCCGTATGTCTTCGCACCCATTAAATTTAATAATGTTAGAGCTTTATCTTGGTCATGAATTTTATTGGCCTTACAATAATTTTTTACTCTTTCAACATATATGGCCCAATCTTCGAGGTCACTATCAAAGGTACTAATATTCCCGTGTTTAGGCATTGTAGATTTGCAATTTCTCAGATTTTATTTTGTTTACTTGTTATCAAAGATGGCGGCTTCCCGCTCTTGCCGTCGTCCTCCGCCCACAAAATGGCGGTTTTCCCGCGCTTGGCGGTCTTCACCCGTCCCCCTTCAGCCCCCGAGTGCGGCCCTTATCTTTGGTTCCGATCGCTGGCCCGCGCTGCGCCTCGCACTTGAAGCGGCTCCCGGCCTCTGGCTCACCCGCTCGCGCGGCTCTTGCTCGCTCCCTCCCGGGCTCTGGCTTACCCGCTCGCGCGTTTCACCGCGGCTCTTATCAGGGATTGCGATCGCCCTTATCTTCTCCAACTTCCCCAGCCCTGTCTTTGCAGCCGACACTGCACGGCTTACCCCACCACCTAGGTTGAACAAGGAAACTGCAGAAAGACTTCTGTCAGTCGCTGGAAGCTGTCAGGATGTTTGCTGCACTCCAGTGCTCAGTCGCTGATGGAGGCTTCAGAGTCCTAAAGCCTGTCGCTTCTAGTGGGGTGGTGATGTTTGAAACCTCTCTTCAACTGCCGCAGGGTAAGAACCTGACTCGTCGCCAGTGTTAAGTATGTGTATTGTATTGAACAATTAACACAAAGACTTAAACGTATAACTCAAACAGGTCTTTACTGGTTGGAGGTAGGGACTGCACGTAGGTCTTTACTTCATGCCCACAGGCGGGAACTGAGGGGAGATCAGTACCCACAGTACTATTTATACCCCTATGGCCAGGAGTGGTACTGCGTATCACTACGCCCTACAAGTAGTGCAGTCCTGTCCATAGGTTCAAAGTAGCACACATATTACATACACAACATACACTGTCCCCTTGAAACACTCCCAGGGCAGGTACAGCACGGGTTACATACAGAGTAAAGCTCCCTCTACGCTGTCCCATCAAACACTCCCAGGGCATGTACCGCACAGGTTAGATACAGAGTAAAGCTCCCTCTACACTGTCCCATCAAACACTCCCAGGGCAGGTACAGCACGGGGTTAGATACAGAGTAAAGCTCCCTCTACACTGTCCCATCAAACACTCCCAGGGCAGCTACAGCACGGGTTAAATACAGAGTAGAACTCCCTCTACACTGTCCCATCAAACTCTCCCAGGGCAGGTACAGCACGGGTTGGATACAGAGTAAAGCTCCCTCAACACTGTCCCATCAAACACTCCCAGTGCAGGTACAGCACAGGTTAGATACAGTGTAAAGCTCCCTCTGCACTGTCCCATCAAACACTCCCAGGGCAGGTACAGCACGGGTTAGATACAGAGTAAAGCTCCCTCTACACTGTCCCATCAAACACTCCCAGTGCAGGTACAGCACGTGTTAGATACAGAGTAAAGCTCCCTCTACACTGTCCCATCAAACACTCCCAGGGCAAGTACATCACGGGTTAGATACAGAGTAAAGCTCCCTCTACACTTTCCCATCAAACACTCCCAGGCCAGGTACAGCATGGGTTAGATACAGAGTAAAGCTCCCTCTACACTTTCTCATCAAATACTCCCAGGCCAGGTACAGCATGGGTTAGATACAGAGTAAAGCTCCCTCTACACTTTCCCATCAAACACTCCCTGGCCAGGTACAGCACGTCTTCGATGCAGAGTAAAGCTCCATCTACACTGTCCCATCAAACACTCCCAGGGCAGGTACAGCACGGGTTAGATACAGAATGAAGCTCCCTCTATACTGTCCCATCAAACACTCCCAGGGCAGGTACAGCACGGGTTAGAAACAGAGTAAAGCTCCCTCTACACTATCCCATCAAACACTCCCAGGGCAGGTACAGCACAGGTTAGATACAGGGTAAAGCTCCCTCTACACTGTCCCATCAAACACTCCCAGGGCAGGTACAGCACGGGTTAGATACAGAGTAAAGCTCCCTCTACACTGTCCCATCAAACACTCCCAGGGCAAGTACAGCACGGGTTAGATACAGAGTAAAGCTCCCTCTACACTGTCCCATCAAACACTCCCAGGGCAGGTACATCACGGGTTAGATACAGAGGAAAGCTCCCTCTACACTGTCCCATCAAACACTCCCAGGGCAGGTACAGCACGGGTTAGATACAGAGTAAAGCTCCCTCTACACTGTCCCATCAAACACTCCCAGGGCAGGTACAGCACGGGTTAGATACAGAGTAATGTTCCCTCTACACTGTCCCATCAAACACTCCCAGGGCAGGTACAGCACGGGTTAGATACAGAGGAAAGTTCCCTCTAAACTTTCCCATCAAACACTCCCTGGGCAGGTACAGCACGGGTTAGATACAGAGTAAAGCTCCCTCTACACTGTCCCATCAAACACTCCCAGGGCAGGTACAGCACGGGTTAGATACAGAGTAAAGCTCCCTCTACACTGTCCCATCAAACACTCCCAGGGCAGGTACAGCACGGGTTAGATACAGAGTAAAGCTCCCTCTACACTGTCCCATCAAACACTCCCAGGGCAGGTACAGCACGGGTTAGATACAGAGTAAAGCTCCCTGTACACTGTCCCATCAAACACTCCCAGGGCAGGTACAGCACGGGTTAGATACAGAGTAAAGCTCCCTCTACACTGTCCCATCAAACACTCCCAGGGCAGGTACAGCACGGGTTAGATACAGAGTAAAGCTCCCTCTACACTTTCCCATCAAACACTCCCTGGGCAGGTACAGCACGGGTTAGATACAGAGTAAAGCTCCCTCTACACTGTCCCATCAAACACTCCCAGGGCAGGTACAGCACGGGTTAGATACAGAGTAAAGCTCCCTCTACACTGTCCCATCAAACACTCCCAGGGCAGGTACAGCACGGGTTAGATACAGAGTAAAGCTCCCTCTACACTGTCCCATCAAACACTCCCAGGGCAGGTACAGCGCGGGTTAGATACAGAGTAAAGCTCCCTCTACACTGTCCCATCAAACACTCCCAGGGCAGGTACAGCACGGGTTAGATACAGAGTAAAGCTCCCTCTACACTGTCCCAATAGCTTCAACACTCCAATAATTCCAATTCTGTTCATATATTGCCAGTTGCCTAACACAAGCTCAGTGTTCAAATTAAGACATATAAATCATGTGGGCCATTTTGTCAGACAGGGTAAAGTCTGTGTGAGTTAGTTTGTATGTGCAGAGCTCAAACTCTAAATAAAGACTCCTTCGATTTGGTTTTAGATGCTCTTTTGGGAAAGAAATAATATCGGAGTAAATTGCGAGCCTGAGTTGATTGTGAGATGAAAAGCAGCAAGTGCTCAGGTCATCTCATCCATTGTCAGTTGTTGGTCTTTAAGTTCATCGCTACTTCGTGCAGTACGCTCAGTGACACTCGCCTCGTGAGGAAAGCACCAATAGTAACTGGGGTGATGAAACGGTCAGCAGTCTAAGGGTCAATCGGCAGGATGATTTTTTTATTCATTGATGGGATGTGGGCGTCGCTGGCTCGGCCAGCATTTAGTGCCCATCCCTAATTGCCCTTGAGAAGATGGTGGTGAGCCGCCTTCTTGAACCGCTGCAGTCCATATGGTGTAGGTACACCCACAATGTAACGGGAAGGGAGCCCTGAGCATGGCCGTGAGCAATCACCGGTCAGTCCGATGAGCTGACCAGCAGCTGATGCAGCCAACTGCTCTCTGTCCTTGATCTCGGCGTCTGTCTCCCGGCTCTTCCAGAATTTCCAGGTGATCTTTGGGAAACATCCCAACCCACCGAAATCCAAGTAGCACTTACTTTGAATCCCACGTGTGATTAGCGATGATGTGTGTGTCTCAGTTGAACTTCATCGACTAAAAACACAGGGCTAGTAATTTGCCTTGGGCGGTGGAGCAAAGCGAGCGGTACCGGACCGGCGACCGTTATCCTGCGATGTAACGGAACATCAGCCGCTGCGTATAACAGGCGGCCAATCCGAGACCGCCCGCTTTGCACCAACGCCCGAGGCTAATTTCTAGGTCATAGAATTACATCGAATTGACAGCCCAGAAACAGGCCATTCGGCCCAACTGTTCCATACTGATGTTTCTGCTCCACACCAGCCTCCTCCCACCCCTCGTCATCTCACCCCATCAACATCTCCTTCTAATCCTTTCTCCCTCATTTGTTTATCCAGCTTCCCCTTAAATGCATCTCTGCTATTCGCCTCAACCACTCCTGTGGCAGCGAGTTCCACGTTTGATTGAATCAACGACTAGTGAACTGAGCTTGGTTTGAATTTGTCAATCTGCCTTTTCAGTTTCTCCATACCCTGAAGGTTTGACTCAAATTAGTTTCTAATATTTTCCACTCTGGTAACTTGTATTTTTCTTAATTTTGACAAACTTAGCTGCTTAAAATAATTGTCTGGAATTTAGTTATGCATTCTAATTAATTGTGACCCAAAGCATATTGTATTTTCCTTGTGTTTGTCAGGCTTGGCTTGGCCTCGTAGAACTCCTTGGGGGGGCGGGGGGGGAATGTTTCCAAATATAAAATATTTTGCTGAGAAAGTAGATTTATGTCTCAAGGTCCAAACCAGCTACACACCAACATGTTAATGGAAGGGGGGCTCATACAGACCAGAGAGTGGAGATGCTGGTCAGAGCATGGGGACTGGACACTGGGCAGAGCATGGGGACTGGACACTGGGCAGAGCAGGGGGTCTGGACACTGGGCAGAGCAGGGGGACTGGACACTGGGCAGAGCATGGGGACTGGACACTGGGCTGAGCATGGAGACTGGACACTGGGCAGAGCAGGGGGACTGGACACTGGGCAGAGCATGGAGTCTGGACACTGGGCAGAGCATGGAGACTGGACACTGGGCAGAGCAGGGGGACTGGACACTGGGCAGAGCAGGGGGACTGGACACTGGGCAGGGGGACTGGACACTGGGCAGAGCAGGGGGACTGGACACTGGGCAGAGCAGGGGGACTGGACACTGGGCAGAGCAGGGGGACTGGACACTGGGCAGAGCAGGGGGTCTGGACACTGGGCAGAGCAGGGGGACTGGACACTGGGCAGGGGGACTGGACACTGGGCAGAGCAGGGAGACTGGACACTGGGCAGAGCAGGGGGACTGGACACTGGGCAGGGGGACTGGACACTGGGCAGAGCATGGGGACTGGACACTGGGCAGAGCATGGGGACTGGACACTGGGCAGGGGGACTGGACACTGGGCAGAGCAGGGGGACTGGACACTGGGCAGAGCATGGGGACTGGACACTGGGCAGAGCAGGGGGACTGGACACTGGGCAGGGGGACTGGACACTGGGCAGAGCAGGGGGACTGGACACTGGGCAGAGCATGGGGACTGGACACTGGGCAGGGAGACTGGATACTGGGCAGAGCAGGGAGACTGGACACTGGGCAGAGCAGGGGGACTGGACACTGGGCAGAGCAGGGAGACTGGACACTGGGCAGAGCAGGGGGACTGGACACTGGGCAGAGCAGGGGGACTGGACACTGGGCAGGGGGACTGGACACTGGGCAGAGCAGGGGGACTGGACACTGGGCAGAGCATGGGGACTGGACACTGGGCAGGGAGACTGGATACTGGGCAGAGCAAGGAGACTGGACACTGGGCAGAGCAGGGGGACTGGACACTGGGCAGAGCAGGGGGACTGGACACTGGGCAGAGCAGGGAGACTGGACACTGGGCAGAGCAGGGGGACTGGACACTGGGCAGAGCAGGGGGACTGGACACTGGGCAGAGCAGGGAGACTGGACACTGGGCAGAGCAGGGGGACTGGACACTGGGCAGAGCAGGGGGACTGGACACTGGGCAGGGGGACTGGACACTGGGCAGAGCAGGGGGACTGGACACTGGGCAGGGAGACTGGATACTGGGCAGAGCAGGGAGACTGGACACTGGGCAGAGCAGGGGGACTGGACACTGGGCAGAGCAGGGGGACTGGACACTGGGCAGAGCAGGGAGTCTGGACACTGGGCAGAGCAGGGAGACTGGACACTGGGCAGAGCAGGGAGTCTGGACACTGGGCAGAGCATGGGGACTGGACACTGGGCAGAGCAGGGAGTCTGGACACTGGGCAGGGGGACTGGACACTGGGCAGGGAGACTGGACACTGGGTAGAGCAGGGAGTCTGGACACTGGGCAGAGCAGGGAGTCTGGACACTGGGCAGGGGGACTGGACACTGGGCAGGGAGACTGGACACTGGGCAGGGAGACTGAACACTGGGCAGGGGGACTGGACACTGGGCAGGGAGACTGGACACTGGGCAGGGAGTCTGGACACTGGGCAGAGCAGGGAGACTGGACACTGGGCAGAGCAGGGAGACTGAACACTGGGCAGGGGGACTGGACACTGGGCAGGGAGACTGGACACTGGGCAGAGCAGGGAGTCTGGACACTGGGTAGGGGGACTGGACACTGGGCAGAGCAGGGGGACTGGACACTGGGCAGAGCAGGGGGACTGGACACTGGGCAGAGCATGGGGACTGGACACTGGGCAGAGCAGGGGGACTGGACACTGGGCAGAGCAGGGGGACTAGACACTGGGCAGAGCAGGGGGACTGGACACTGGGCAGAGCAGGGAGACTGGACACTGGGCAGAGCAGGGGGACTGGACACTGGGCAGAGCAGGGGGACTGGACACTGGGCAGAGCAGGGAGACTGGACACTGGCCAGGGGGACTGGACACTGGGCAGGGAGTCTGGACACTGGGCCGATCAGGGAGTCTGGACACTGGGCGGGGGGACTGGACACTGGGCAGGGAGTCTGGACACTGGGCCGATCAGGGAGTCTGGACACTGGGCAGAGCAGGGAGTCTGGACACTGGGCCGATCAGGGAGTCTGGACACTGGGCCGATCAGGGAGTCTGGACACTGGGCAGAGCAGGGAGTCTGGACACTGGGCAGAGCAGGGGGACTGGACACTGGGCAGAGCAGGGGGACTGGACACTGGGCAGAGCAGGGAGACTGGACACTGGGCAGAGCAGGAAGACTGGACACTGGGCAGAGCAGGATGACTGGACACTGGGCAGAGCAGGGGGACTGGACACTGGGCAGGGGGAATGGACACTGGGCAGAGCAGGGGGACTGGACACTGGGCAGGGAGACTGGATACTGGGCAGAGCAGGGAGACTGGACACTGGGCAGAGCAGGGGGACTGGACACTGGGCAGAGCAGGGGGACTGGACACTGGGCAGAGCAGGGAGTCTGGACACTGGGCAGAGCAGGGAGACTGGACACTGGGCAGAGCAGGGAGTCTGGACACTGGGCAGAGCATGGGGACTGGACACTGGGCAGAGCAGGGAGTCTGGACACTGGGCAGGGGGACTGGACACTGGGCAGGGAGACTGGACACTGGGTAGAGCAGGGAGTCTGGACACTGGGCAGAGCAGGGAGTCTGGACACTGGGCAGGGGGACTGGACACTGGGCAGGGAGACTGGACACTGGGCAGGGAGACTGAACACTGGGCAGGGGGACTGGACACTGGGCAGGGAGACTGGACACTGGGCAGGGAGTCTGGACACTGGGCAGAGCAGGGAGACTGGACACTGGGCAGAGCAGGGAGACTGAACACTGGGCAGGGGGACTGGACACTGGGCAGGGAGACTGGACACTGGGCAGAGCAGGGAGTCTGGACACTGGGTAGGGGGACTGGACACTGGGCAGAGCAGGGGGACTGGACACTGGGCAGAGCAGGGGGACTGGACACTGGGCAGAGCATGGGGACTGGACACTGGGCAGAGCAGGGGGACGGGACACTGGGCAGAGCAGGGGGACTAGACACTGGGCAGAGCAGGGGGACTGGACACTGGGCAGAGCAGGGAGACTGGACACTGGGCAGAGCAGGGGGACTGGACACTGGGCAGAGCAGGGGGACTGGACACTGGGCAGAGCAGGGAGACTGGACACTGGCCAGGGGGACTGGACACTGGGCAGGGAGTCTGGACACTGGGCCGATCAGGGAGTCTGGACACTGGGCGGGGGGACTGGACACTGGGCAGGGAGTCTGGACACTGGGCCGATCAGGGAGTCTGGACACTGGGCAGAGCAGGGAGTCTGGACACTGGGCCGATCAGGGAGTCTGGACACTGGGCCGATCAGGGAGTCTGGACACTGGGCAGAGCAGGGAGTCTGGACACTGGGCAGAGCAGGGGGACTGGACACTGGGCAGAGCAGGGGGACTGGACACTGGGCAGAGCAGGGAGACTGGACACTGGGCAGAGCAGGAAGACTGGACACTGGGCAGAGCAGGATGACTGGACACTGGGCAGAGCAGGGAGACTGGACACTGGGCAGAGCAGGGAGACTGGACACTGGGCAGGGGGACTGGACACTGGGCAGAGCAGGGAGTCGGGACACTGGGCAGAGCAGGGAGACTGGACACTGGGCAGAGCAGGAAGACTGGACACTGGGCAGAGCAGGGGGTCTGGACACTGGGCAGAGCAGGAAGACTGGACACTGGGCAGAGCAGGGGGACTGGACACTGGGCAGGGAGACTGGACACTGGGCAGGGAGTCTGGACACTGGGCAGAGCAGGGAGACTGGACACTGGGCAGAGCAGGGAGACTGAACACTGGGCAGGGGGACTGGACACTGGGCAGGGAGACTGGACACTGGGCAGAGCAGGGAGTCTGGACACTGGGTAGGGGGACTGGACACTGGGCAGAGCAGGGGGACTGGACACTGGGCAGAGCAGGGGGGCTGGACACTGGGCAGAGCAGGGGGACTAGACACTGGGCAGAGCAGGGGGACTGGACACTGGGCAGAGCAGGGGGGCTGGACACTGGGCAGAGCAGGGGGACTAGACACTGGGCAGAGCAGGGAGACTGGACACTGGGCAGAGCATGGGGACTGGACACTGGGCAGAGCAGGGGGACTGGACACTGGGCAGAGCAGGGGGACTGGACACTGGGCAGAGCAGGGGGACTGGACACTGGGCAGAGCAGGGGGACTGGACACTGGGCAGAGCAGGGGGACTGGACACTGGGCAGAGCAGGGAGTCTGGACACTGGGCAGAGCAGGGGGACTGGACACTGGGCAGAGCAGGGGGACTGGACACTGGGCAGAGCAGGGGGACTGGACACTGGGCAGAGCAGGGAGTCTGGACACTGGGCAGAGCAGGGGGACTGGACACTGGGCAGAGCAGGGGGACTGGACACTGGGCAGAGCAGGGGGACTGGACACTGGGCAGAGCAGGGGGACTGGACACTGGGCAGAGCAGGGGGACTGGACACTGGGCAGAGCAGGGGGACTGGACACTGGGCAGGGGGACTGGACACTGGGCAGAGCAGGGGGACTGGACACTGGGCAGAGCATGGGGACTGGACACTGGGCAGGGAGACTGGATACTGGGCAGAGCAGGGAGACTGGACACTGGGCAGAGCAGGGGGACTGGACACTGGGCAGAGCAGGGAGACTGGACACTGGGCAGAGCAGGGGGACTGGACACTGGGCAGGGGGACTGGACACTGGGCAGAGCAGGGGGACTGGACACTGGGCAGAGCATGGGGACTGGACACTGGGCAGGGAGACTGGATACTGGGCAGAGCAAGGAGACTGGACACTGGGCAGAGCAGGGGGACTGGACACTGGGCAGAGCAGGGGGACTGGACACTGGGCAGAGCAGGGAGACTGGACACTGGGCAGAGCAGGGGGACTGGACACTGGGCAGAGCAGGGGGACTGGACACTGGGCAGAGCAGGGAGACTGGACACTGGGCAGAGCAGGGGGACTGGACACTGGGCAGAGCAGGGGGACTGGACACTGGGCAGGGGGACTGGACACTGGGCAGAGCAGGGGGACTGGACACTGGGCAGGGAGACTGGATACTGGGCAGAGCAGGGAGACTGGACACTGGGCAGAGCAGGGGGACTGGACACTGGGCAGAGCAGGGGGACTGGACACTGGGCAGAGCAGGGAGTCTGGACACTGGGCAGAGCAGGGGGACTGGACACTGGGCAGAGCAGGGAGTCTGGACACTGGGCAGAGCATGGGGACTGGACACTGGGCAGAGCAGGGAGTCTGGACACTGGGCAGGGGGACTGGACACTGGGCAGGGAGACTGGACACTGGGTAGAGCAGGGAGTCTGGACACTGGGCAGAGCAGGGAGTCTGGACACTGGGCAGGGGGACTGGACACTGGGCAGGGAGACTGGACACTGGGCAGGGAGACTGAACACTGGGCAGGGGGACTGGACACTGGGCAGGGAGACTGGACACTGGGCAGGGAGTCTGGACACTGGGCAGAGCAGGGAGACTGGACACTGGGCAGAGCAGGGAGACTGAACACTGGGCAGGGGGACTGGACACTGGGCAGGGAGACTGGACACTGGGCAGAGCAGGGAGTCTGGACACTGGGTAGGGGGACTGGACACTGGGCAGAGCAGGGGGACTGGACACTGGGCAGAGCAGGGGGACTGGACACTGGGCAGAGCATGGGGACTGGACACTGGGCAGAGCAGGGGGACTGGACACTGGGCAGAGCAGCGGGACTAGACACTGGGCAGAGCAGGGGGACTGGACACTGGGCAGAGCAGGGAGACTGGACACTGGGCAGAGCAGGGGGACTGGACACTGGGCAGAGCAGGGGGACTGGACACTGGGCAGAGCAGGGAGACTGGACACTGGCCAGGGGGACTGGACACTGGGCAGGGAGTCTGGACACTGGGCCGATCAGGGAGTCTGGACACTGGGCGGGGGGACTGGACACTGGGCAGGGAGTCTGGACACTGGGCCGATCAGGGAGTCTGGACACTGGGCAGAGCAGGGAGTCTGGACACTGGGCCGATCAGGGAGTCTGGACACTGGGCCGATCAGGGAGTCTGGACACTGGGCAGAGCAGGGAGTCTGGACACTGGGCAGAGCAGGGGGACTGGACACTGGGCAGAGCAGGGGGACTGGACACTGGGCAGAGCAGGGAGACTGGACACTGGGCAGAGCAGGAAGACTGGACACTGGGCAGAGCAGGATGACTGGACACTGGGCAGAGCAGGGAGACTGGACACTGGGCAGAGCAGGGAGACTGGACACTGGGCAGGGGGACTGGACACTGGGCAGAGCAGGGAGTCGGGACACTGGGCAGAGCAGGGAGACTGGACACTGGGCAGAGCAGGAAGACTGGACACTGGGCAGAGCAGGGGGTCTGGACACTGGGCAGAGCAGGAAGACTGGACACTGGGCAGAGCAGGGGGACTGGACACTGGGCAGGGAGACTGGACACTGGGCAGGGAGTCTGGACACTGGGCAGAGCAGGGAGACTGGACACTGGGCAGAGCAGGGAGACTGAACACTGGGCAGGGGGACTGGACACTGGGCAGGGAGACTGGACACTGGGCAGAGCAGGGAGTCTGGACACTGGGTAGGGGGACTGGACACTGGGCAGAGCAGGGGGACTGGACACTGGGCAGAGCAGGGGGGCTGGACACTGGGCAGAGCAGGGGGACTAGACACTGGGCAGAGCAGGGGGACTGGACACTGGGCAGAGCAGGGGGGCTGGACACTGGGCAGAGCAGGGGGACTAGACACTGGGCAGAGCAGGGAGACTGGACACTGGGCAGAGCATGGGGACTGGACACTGGGCAGAGCAGGGGGACTGGACACTGGGCAGA
The DNA here is from genome assembly GCF_052327205.1 of Somniosus microcephalus. NCBI lineage: Eukaryota > Metazoa > Chordata > Chondrichthyes > Squaliformes > Somniosidae > Somniosus > Somniosus microcephalus. The sequence continues at coordinate 38,421,108 of NC_141018.1, forward strand.
GCAGGGGGACTGGACACTGGGCAGAGCAGGGGGACTGGACACTGGGCAGAGCAGGGGGACTGGACACTGGGCAGAGCAGGGGGACTGGACACTGGGCAGAGCAGGGAGTCTGGACACTGGGCAGAGCAGGGGGACTGGACACTGGGCAGAGCAGGGGGACTGGACACTGGGAAGAGCAGGGGGACTGGACACTGGGCAGAGCAGGGAGACTGGACACTGGGCAGAGCATGGGGACTGGACACTGGGCAGAGCAGGGGGACTGGACACTGGGCAGAGCAGGGGGACTGGACACTGGGCAGAGCAGGGGGACTGGACACTGGGCAGAGCAGGGGGACTGGACACTGGGCAGAGCAGGGGGACTGGACACTGGGCAGGGGGACTGGACACTGGGCAGGGAGTCTGGACACTGGGCCGATCAGGGAGTCTGGACACTGGGCGGGGGGACTGGACACTGGGCAGGGAGTCTGGACACTGGGCCGATCAGGGAGTCTGGACACTGGGCAGAGCAGGGCGTCTGGACACTGGGCCGATCAGGGAGTCTGGACACTGGGCCGATCAGGGAGTCTGGACACTGGGCAGAGCAGGGAGTCTGGACACTGGGCAGAGCAGGGGGACTGGACACTGGGCAGAGCAGGGGGACTGGACACTGGGCAGAGCAGGGGGACTGGACACTGGGCAGAGCAGGGAGACTGGACACTGGGCAGAGCAGGGAGACTGGACACTGGGCAGAGCAGGAAGACTGGACACTGGGCAGAGCAGGATGACTGGACACTAGGCAGAGCAGGGAGACTGGACACTGGGCAGAGCAGGGAGACTGGACACTGGGCAGGGGGACTGGACACTGGGCAGAGCAGGGAGTCGGGACACTGGGCAGGGGGACTGGACACTGGGCAGAGCAGGGAGTCTGGACACTGGGCAGAGCAGGGAGACTGGACACTGGGCAGAGCAGGAAGACTGGACACTGGGCAGAGCAGGATGACTGGACACTGGGCAGAGCAGTGGAACTGGACACTGTGCAGAGCAGGGGGACTGGACACTGGGCAGAGCAGGGGGACTGGACACTGGCCAGGGGGACTGGACACTGGGCAGAGCAGGTATTTTGAACTGTGATATCACAAGAACAACAACAGCAGCTTCGCACTTATTGACCTTGGCCCTTTACCTGTTGCCTGCACCGTGAGCCTCGGCCCTTCCCCTCGTGTTCTGCACTGTGGGCTTCTCAAAAAAAAAGAACATTTTGATCTTCTACCTACAAGCTGTGGAGTGTAGACTATTCCTGCAACATCTGGCTCTCACCTGGGCTGTAGGTGAGGCTGCTCCTTGGCTGAGCTCACTCCTGCGCCGTCATTTACCCAGTGCCCTCACCCACTCTGCCCGTGTGTACCCAGCCTCCATGCTGGATTCAAACACGAAGTAAGTTCTCCTGTGATTCGCTTTGCCACTGTCCCGGAGGTTCATGACATGACCTCCCACCTCCAATACTTTTAAAACTAATCAATGAGTCTTTGAAGAAAATGAATAAAAGACACTTTTTAATGTCCCTATGATTTTTCTCCCGGGTGTTGCTCGTACCACCATCCTGGAGATTAATATTTAATTCCTGGAGATTCCGGGCCAATCCTGGAGGGTTGGCCACCCCACCTTGGATTCGGATAGGTTGGAGATAGTTCCTGTTTCGCAAAGACCATCTACAAATTGTGAAAGAGGCAGGAGTTGGGCACTAGGTGGACCTGCGTGTTGGCCAACGTTCAGTCCATCTAATTGAGGGTTTTTTTCTCTCTTTTAATGGTGTTTGATTGATAAACATTCAGGCATTGTATTAAAAAATATTTTTAATTACAGAAATAATTTGTCACTTTGATTTGTTTTTACAAGCAAATTGTTCCTGCAATTAGCTACACGAAGCATGCCAAAAATTAAAGAACGCCTTTAACTACGTCATTACCAGAGAGCAGTTTGTTATTAGATGCTCAGGTATTTTAGACAACGGCCCACGAAAGCACCAGAAGATAGCCAATGGATTTCGCCGACATCTCTCCACCAGATACCGTTACTGATTCTGGGCTAATACAGAACAACCTGCGAATTCCAAAATCAGCAGGACTGGTTCTTAACCTGAGAAATCGAGGCCCACGGTGTTCCAAATTTTGAGTCTGCACTCGACACTCTCTCGGGCTTAGCGACACCAGTCTCTCCTGTAAGAGGACCTTGCGTCCGTTATGATCAGGAGTTTACCTTTAATGCCCAATATGATACACACACATTCCACAGGTCACTGGACAGTGATCAGGAATGGAAAGCTTGGAGGGTTCCCCGCTCCCCCCTCCTCCGTAGTCCTGCCCTTGCTCAGGTCTATAAATGTGCTCTGGATTTCTTTAACCACCACTCTAGTGACCTGAGTAGATTGAGAATCCTGCCTGTGATGGCCCATGATCTCTGGCCCCATTGTCACTTTGGACTAGGGGGAACCTCAGGGACCAAGGTCTCCGACAAGTGAGAAGGAAAACAAGCAAGACTTCGTCCAAGGCTCGGGCCATTCAATCCTCACAGACGGAGGAAGCAACATGGGATTTGGTTGGGTCAGTGAGGCTGGGACCTTGTATATCTGACCTCTGACCCTAATCTAAAATCTGGAAGGAAGAAAGGTAGTAGAAAGCAGTCCACAAGCGCTGAACCATACTCCTCAACTCTAAACCCTATTTAATGTAGCTGTTAAACACACCAAGCAAACGATTGATGATTTAGCCATTTTTTTAATTAAAGGACATCACATTTTACAGCTGACACACACACATGGGATGGAATACCAAAGGCCTACAAGGGACAGGCACAATATCACTCGATGACACAGAAGAGCTCTCAAATTCCCTCAATGGCCATCTGCCATGGCACTGAGACAAACAGACCATTGGTCCCGCACTGGATCTCAGTCTGCCTTGAGTTGGTCAGTCGCAGTCTGGAGAGTTTTTGGGAGTGTTACAATTAGCCACGTTGCCCATTTTAACTTAAAACATTCAAAACTAATCCCACTGCTCCGCTTTCTCCCCACAGCCCTGTATCTTCCTCTGCTTGAAATATTTATCCTATTTGCCTCACCCACTCCCTGTGCTGAAGCATTCCGTGCTCCAGCGACCCTTGGTGTAAAGAAATTTCTCCCAGACTCTCTCCCCTCTCTCTTAGTGACAGTTTTCAATGACGACCTTGATGTAAGAAAAAGGAGTCTCACTCATCAAGTAACTTTAAAGTAAGCTTTAAGCAACTTATAAACACACTATATACAAGAGAGGTCTTCACCATGCCTCTGGTAGAAGCCTCTTACAATACTGAATAGTTCAGTATTTATACCAGTCCAACAGGAAGTGACATATGACAGGAAGTGATGTATGTACCAAGTTCATAGTTCATAGTTCACAGTTCACAGGAAGTGATGACATAACTTCCCGGAAGTTATTATTATTATCACATTCTTCCCTCCTGCAGGATTAGAAGGCTGTGGTCTTCCTTTTGTTCCGCAGCCGCCGAACGAGGAAGAGTCGCACCCGTTTGGGTTCCCGTCGTAGAGGGTCGCTGGTCCGCTTACATGCGGTTGGCCATTGGTCAGAGTCTGTGTGGCCTGGATTACCCTGTGCAGGGTCTGGGAGATCATGGCTTCGTGTACGAGCCCCAATAGGTTCAAAGTCGATCTGCCTCTGTTCAGAGGGAGGTGCAGAGCTGGTCTGTGGCGGATCAGTACTTTCGTGCGCGGTACTGGGAGGGTCGCAACTTTGAGTACGGTGTTCTACCGGCATCAAGCTAGTTGGTGTCCGATCAGGATCCTGGAGAGGGGTACCCGATAGGTCCCAAGAGTTTCCTGGTGAAACGCCATCACCCGATGTCCCACTAGGTCCTGGTGGGCAGGGAGCCAGGTCCCGTAATGATACGGTAGATTCTCGGCCGTCGGAATATCATATGTTTGCATAGGTGGGGTTGGCATCGGTTAGTTCGACCTCGTCTACGAGAGGGTCATTTTTAGACGTCCGAACGTATCTTCGGAGTAATACAGGTCCAGGAGTAGTTAGCCATGACGGGAGTGATGTCCCATGAGATGAGCGACGCTGGAATCCAAAGAACCGCTCATGAGGTGTAGTATTTGTGGCTGTAGAAAGCAGGGACCGTATAGAGTGCAATGCATCCGGAAGCACTGCTTCCCATTGCTGGTCTGGTAGGCCCCGAGATCTTAAAGCGAGACGTATGGAATTCCAGATGATACCGTTATACCTCTCTACCTGCCCATTTCCGATGGGATGGTATGGTGTTGTTTTGCTTGTAGCAATTCCCCGTTCTGAGAGGTAGTCCTTGAGTTCCCTTGACATAAAGGATGGACCCCGATCTGAGTGAATATAAGCCGGCATGCCACAGAGAGAAAATACCTGCTCAAGACAGCAGATTACTGTGGACGCCAGCATATTGGAGCAGGGGAAGGCAAACGGAAAACGTGAATATTCATCAATCATGGTGAGCAAATAAGTGTTCCGAGTTGAAGAGGGCACTGGGCATCGGTTGGATTGCATGTATGAGTATACCATCTGAGGGGCGGAAGAACTGAGGTTTTAATTCCGCACAAAGCCGGCATTCTGAGCATATTTTCTTTACATCTCCAGTAGAAAAAGGGAGATTCCGTGATCGTACGAAATGTAGCATGCGCGTAACGCCAGGATGACACAATCCATTGTGGACATCCATGAGAGTAGAGGACGACATAGTGGAGCAGAATGCCCGTGTGAGGGTGTCCGGGGCCACATTCTCCTTGCCAGGCCGATAGTGAATGGTATAACCAAAAGAGGCCAGTTCCATCCTCCAAAGTTGTATATTATTATTCTTAATTTTGGTTCGTTTTCGATTATCGAGCATGAAGGCGACTGATCGTTGGTCCATGATTAATGTAAAGTGCTGGCGAGCTAGAAAATGGTTCTACTTCCGTACTGCCTCTATGATGGATGTGGCTTCCTTCTCAACCGGAGGATAATGTAGCTCGGCACCTTGTAAGGTCCTGGACATAAATGCTACAGGACGACCTTCCTGATTCAGAGTAGCCGAGATCGCCACCTCCGAGGCATCACATTCGACTATGAAAGGGAGATTCTCATCGATGGAGTGAAGAGCCACTTTCTCCAACTGTTTTTTGAGAAGGTTAAAGGCTGCAACAGCCGCTGTTCCCAATGGAAATGATCTAGCATGCAGCAAGGGTTGGATTTTGTCCGAAAAATTAGGAATCCATTTAGCGTAGTATGCAAACAGACCGAGAGCCCGACGTAAAGAAGCCGGATTCTTAGGTGACGGGAGCTCTTGGAGCGGGCGAAGTCTTTCTGGGTCTGGCTTAATGATACCATTGCCTACGCAGTAGCCAAGGATGTTGATGGTCGGTTGCGACTCAACAGATTTGGATTCATTCAAGGTTAAGTTATGGCGATGGAGGGCATCCCGAAATTTTTGGAGGTTGGCGTCATGTTCCTGTTGATCGTGACCTGCAATAGTAATGTTATCAAGATAGGGAAAAGTGTCCCTTAGATTTTCCTGTTTAACCAGGCCATCCATTGCCCGTTGGAAGACAGCCACTCCATTAGTAACCCCGAGTGGGAGGCGATGAAATTGGTACAGCCGTCCATTAGCCTCAAAGGCCGTGTACTGCTTATCTGAGACCTTCAAGGGTACCTGATGATAGGCACTTTTTAAGTCGTAAGTTGAGAACACTTTGTATTCGGCCAGTTTATTAACCATATCATCAATGCGTGGCAATGGGTAGGCGTCCAAGTTGTTATATTGATTGATGGTTTGCGAATAATCAATGCATAGTCGTTGTTTGTGAGGTTTTAGAGGGTTCTTGACAATGACGACTTGAGCCCGCCAGGGCGATGAACATGGTTCGATGATATCCTCTGCTAGAAGTCGAGAGATTTCAGCCTCAATAAAAGATTGGTCTTCCTGATTAAAGCGCCGCGATTTCATTATTATTGGTTTGCATCAAGGCGGAATACTGGCAAATAATGAGGGTTCATCCAGTGAAGCTGCTGATAATGCACAAAACGGTAATTTAGACGGTATATTAGAAATAGTAAGACCAGGTTTGGATCCGCCGAACTCAATAGTGAGTTTCTTATGCTGTTTCTGGAAATCCAGCCCTAAGAGGAGATCACTACATAAGTCCTTGAGTACCGAAAGTCGGGTGGAGGGATACATGCGACCAATAAGTGTCATATCAATAATACAAAAGCCGGAGATTCTGGTATTAAGTGATGACTGAGCCATCGCAACTGCCTGGTCCGATGGGAAGACATGTAGTTTCAACTTCGCAACAATCTGTTCTTTAATGAAACTATCAGTACTTCCTGAGTCAATTAAGGCATCTAAGGTATGCCCATTAATTGAAACTTTTGTAGCTGCATGAGACAGGTTCTGTGGGCAAGCAGCTGTAATTGGTGTCATTGCACAGAGAGTGGCTAAAACTCTCGGTGTGCTTCTTCGGGAGAGAGCTCGAGAGGAAGCTTGACAGGTCCTAGCTGGAGCATCTTGATAGGCCCTAATTGGGGCAGTTCAGTAGGCCTTAGCTGGATTGGCCCTCGTAGAGGCCCTTGATAGGCAAACTTTAGCAAAGTGTCCTTTTTTTTGCAATAACTGCAGATTGCATTGCGAGCAGGGCAGGTTTTCCTAGGGTGAAAAGCATCTCCACAAAAGAAGCATTCCCTCCTAGATTGCCAAGAGGCTGCTAAAGTGGGGTCATCCTCCTCTTCTTCATCAGAATTATCAGAATTAGATTCCCCCATGATAGGGTTCACCTGAGACCACTCGAATTGTCTGGTTGCAGTTACAGCAGCAGATTGAGATCTGGGCAGCTGATAGAGGTCTGCATTTCTCTTTGCCAAATCCAGAGAACAAGCTCGGTCAAAAGCTTTTTGTAGCTCAAGTGTTTTACTTTCTAGTAGACGCTGGCGTATAAATGGAGAGGCAATCCCGCAGATGAAAGCATCATGAATCATTTCTTCGCGGTACAGCTCAGCTGAGGCTGCCTGAAAGTTACAATCTATGCTGAGCCTGCGAAGTTCTTGAAGGAATTCGTTAATCGATTCCCCTGGCCCTTGTTGGGCTGTGGCCAGTAGATGTCTAGCATAGACCTCATTTGGAGTCTTGGCATACAGTTTCTTAAGTGCCCGAATCACCTCATCATAATTATCCCATTCATCAACATATTCAAACACTTTTGGGGTCACATAGTTGATAAGTATCCTCAGTCTAGTAGGAGCATCCGCTTTACATTCATCCAGAAAATTCTCAAAAGTACGGTACCAATGCTTCCATACCCTGCCAGCTGCTGGTGTGTTCGGGTCCAAGTCCAGACGAATAGGTCTAAGGATTCTCTCCATGATGGGTGGTTCCCTGGATCCTTAACTCCGAGTTTGTCCGAAGGTCTAGTATTTGTGAGTGTAAATATTAAGTTGCTTAAATTGATGTAAGAAAAAGGAGTCTCACTCATCAAGTAACTTTAAAGTAAGCTTTAAGCAACTTATAAACACACTATATACAAGAGAGGTCTTCACCATGCCTCTGGTAGAAGCCTCTTACAATACTGAATAGTTCAGTATTTATACCAGTCCAACGGGAAGTGACATATGACAGGAAGTGATGTATGTGCCAAGTTCATAGTTCATAGTTCACAGTTCACAGGAAGTGATGACATAACTTCCCGGAAGTTATTATTATTATCACAGACCTCTTGTCACTAACTCCTTAACCAATGAAACCAGGTTAGAAAGCAGTAACTGAGTCGGCAAATATTAAGCAGCTTGTACCAGATTATCAGGCGCATGGGAACACCACCACCACCAAGTTCCCCTCCAAGTCACACACCATCCTGACTTGGAAATATATCGGCCGTTCCTTCATCGTCACTGGGTCAAAATCCTGGAACTCCCTCCCTAACAGCACTGTGGGAGCACCTTCACCACATGGACTGCGGTGGTTCAAGAAGGCGGCTCACCATCAACTTCTCAAGGGCGATTAGGGATGGGCAATAAATGTCGGCCTTGCCAGCGACGCCCACATCCCATGAATACATTTTTTTTTAATCTCGTGCAGTGATACTTGTCTACAGACAATGAGGTTAGCCTTGCATTATACTGAAAATTCAGAATAAATAAGAGGGATTTGAGATGATTCGAATTCTTAGAAACCAGAAAAGGCCATTTCGCCACAAGCCTCTCCCTTTTTGATAGATCTTATTCATATCTACCACCCTACTCAGCCATATCCCTCAATCCCTTCCTCTCCAGAACCATCCAGTTATTGTTTGAATCTAGCTATATTTAGTGCTCATCCCCATTAACTTCTTTTGTGAATTTATTACCATTTGTCAGAGTCTATTTAAACAGCGCACTACAGCAAACAGTCTACAGAGTCTATTTAAAAAGAGTCTCTATGAACTACAGCAAACAGAACTCATGATCGAAACTACAGCAACTTCGCCCGATAAAAGCAGGATTATTTCTCCAGCAAAATGCAGCGACTGGAGGATAGTTACATGATACAAATTGTGTGTAAAATCAACTCCAATCACGGACAGCAGCGCGATCTCCAGGCGTGATTGACAGGGTAAATCACCCAATCATCTCCGATCTGGACAGGAATAACGGTGTCACTATATGCAAAAAGAAAAAGAAAGGCTTGTATTTCTACCGCGCCTTTCACGATCTCAGGACATCCCAAAGCGCTTTACAGCCAATGAAGTACTTTTGAAGTGTGGTCACTGTTGTAATGTAGGAAACAGAAGCATTCAAATAAAAAAGTTCTGCCTGATCAACTTTTAACTCTGAAATTCCTTAATCTTTAAATACTAAAAGGTTCAGCATATTGGTTACTGAAGGGAAGGAGCCTTGGTTCATTCTGTCTCCGGCTGAATATTAATGGTCACTTTTGTACTGATTACCATGTGATTGTAAAGTGCCTACAGAATACTGACTGAACGACTCTCAGTCCAATTACACGGCAGTCACTTTTGACCTTCTCTTTAGAGTCCATCAAGGTTGAAGTGTTGATCAAGGAGAGGCACTGAGGAGGTGTGCCGTCCCGAACATATCTACACTGAGGAGGTGTGCAGTCCTGAACATATCTACACTGAGGAGGAGTGCAGTCCTGAACATACCTACACTGAGGAGGTGTGCAGTCCTGAACATATCTACACTGAGGAGGAGTGCAGTCCTGAACATATCTACACTGAGGAGGTGTGCCGTCCCGAACATATCTACACTGAGGAGGAGTGCAGTCCTGAACATATCTACACTGAGGAGGTGTGCAGTCCTGAACATATCTACACTGAGGAGGTGTGCAGTCCTGAACATATCTACACTGAGGAGCTGTGCAGTCCTGAACATATCTACACTGAGGAGGAGTGCAGTCCTGAACATATCTACACTGAGGAGGAGTGCAGTCCTGAACATATCTACACTGAGGAGGAGTGCAGTCCTGAACATACCTACACTGAGGAGGAGTGCAGTCCTGAACATATCTACACTGAGGAGGAGTGCAGTCCTGAACATATCTACACTGAGGAGGAGTGCAGTCCTGAACATATCTACACTGAGGAGGTGTGCAGTCCTGAACATATCTACACTGAGGAGGAGTGCAGTCCTGAACATATCTACACTGAGGAGGAGTGCAGTCCTGAACATATCTACACTGAGGAGGTGTGCAGTCCTGAACATATCTACACTGAGGAGGTGTGCAGTCCTGAACATATCTACACTGAGGAGGTGTGCAGTCCTGAACATATCTACACTGAGGAGGAGTGCAGTCCTGAACATATCTACACTGAGGAGGTGTGCAGTCCTGAACATACCTACACTGAGGAGGAGTGCTGTCCTGAACATATCTACACTGAGGAGGAGTGCAGTCCTGAACATATCTACACTGAGGAGGAGTGCAGTCCTGAACATATCTACACTGAGGAGGAGTGCAGTCCTGAACATATCTACACTGAGGAGGTATGCAGTCCTGAACATATCTACACTGAGGAGGAGTGCAGTCCTGAACATATCTACACTGAGGAGGAGTGCAGTCCTGAACATATCTACACTGAGGAGGTGTGCAGTCCCGAACATATCTACACTGAGGAGGAGTGCAGTCCTGAACATATCTGCACTGAGGAGGTATGCAGTCCTGAACATATCTACACTGAGGAGGAGTGCAGTCCTGAACATATCTACACTGAGGAGGAGTGCAGTCCTGAACATATCTACACTGAGGAGGTGTGCAGTCCTGAACATATCTACACTGAGGAGGTGTGCAGTCCCGAACATATCTACACTGAGGAGGAGTGCAGTCCTGAACATATCTACACTGAGGAGGAGTGCAGTCCTGAACATATCTACACTGAGGAGGTGTGCAGTCCTGAACATATCTACACTGAGGAGGAGTGCAGTCCTGAACATATCTACACTGAGGAGGAGTGCAGTCCTGAACATATCTACACTGAGGAGGTGTGCCGTCCCGAACATATCTACACTGAGGAGGTGTGCAGTCCTGAACATATCTACACTGAGGAGGAGTGCAGTCCTGAACATATCTACACTGAGGAGGAGTGCCGTCCCGAACATATCTACACTGAGGAGGTGTGCAGTCCTGAACATATCTACACTGAGGAGGAGTGCAGTCCTGAACATATCTACACTGAGGAGGAGTGCAGTCCTGAACATATCTACACTGAGGAGGAGTGCCGTCCTGAACATATCTACACTGAGGAGGTGTGCCGTCCTGAACATATCTATACTGAGGAGGAGTGCCGTCCCGAACATATCTACACTGAGGAGGTGTGCAGTCCTGAACATATCTACACTGAGGAGGTGTGCCGTCCTGAACATATCTACACTGAGGAGATGTGCCGTCCTGAACATATCTACACTGAGGAGGTGTGCAGTCCTGAACATATCTATACTGAGGAGGAGTGCCGTCCCGAACATATCTACACTGAGGAGGAGTGCAGTCCTGAACATATCTACACTGAGGAGGTGTGCCGTCCTGAACATATCTACACTGAGGAGATGTGCCGTCCTGAACATATCTACACTGAGGAGGAGTGCAGTCCTGAACATATCTACACTGAGGAGGAGTGCAGTCCTGAACATATCTACACTGAGGAGGAGTGCCGTCCTGAACATATCTACACTGAGGAGGAGTGCCGTCCCGAACATATCTACACTGAGGAGGAGTGCAGTCCTGAACATATCTACACTGAGGAGGTGTGCAGTCCTGAACATACCTACACTGAGGAGGTGTGCAGTCCTGAACATATCTACACTGAGGAGGAGTGCAGTCCTGAACATATCTACACTGAGGAGGTGTGCAGTCCTGAACATATCTACACTGAGGAGGAGTGCAGTCCTGAACATATCTACACTGAGGAGGTGTGCCGTCCCGAACATATCTACACTGAGGAGGAGTGCAGTCCTGAACATATCTGCACTGAGGAGGTGTGCAGTCCTGAACATATCTACACTGAGGAGGTGTGCAGTCCTGAACATATCTACACTGAGGAGGTGTGCAGTCCTGAACATATCTACACTGAGGAGGAGTGCAGTCCTGAACATATCTACACAAGGTGTGCCTCAACATTTAAAGGAACTGGAATCGATCTCCTATAGCAAGGGACACGGTTCTTTATGGAAGACCTGAAGCCTTTTCTACTAATCATTCCTAAACGAGCTCTAAAGGACTCTCCTGACTCATTGTCACAGAGCCTTGTGCTCCTAATAAAAGCAAAAGATCTCTGATAACCGGAGACCATTCGCCTGATTAAATTGAAATCATTAAAAAATAAATGATATTACTGACAGTGTTAGCTGGTCCCATAGCCAATGGGCATAATAATTACACACTGTTCCACACCAAATTGATTATAATGGCAATCCCACCTGACTTATTCCAATTAGCAAAATTACTATTATGCAAATCGAATGTAGGCTCAGATGGGACAGAACAGGTGGCACCGTAAGTAATAGCTTGATCCAATATCGTTCAAAAATGGGGTATAAATTAAAAATAACAACAGAACATGCTGGAAATACTCAGCAGGCCAGGCAGCATCTGTGAAGAGAGAAACAGAGTTAACGTTTCAGGCCTGGGACCCTTTCTAAATTAAACCTCAGTCTGTATTTGCTCCAGTGTACTCCAGTCAGCTGGGATTGCTGTTAGAATTGATTAACTCTCTCTCCATACCAACCTCTCTTGTCTCTGTATTTTATCAATACTACAGCGGTCACTGCTCCTCTGAAGTT